>NC_138867.1:145327674-145705674 GCF_965194805.1 Balaenoptera borealis | reverse complement strand
TCAGACCTTGATTTGCCTGATTTCAATGTCCCTGTTCTTTCTAGTACTCCAAGCTGCCAGCCAAACAGAACCTGTGAAGGGCTAACAAGGATGTTGGAAGGAAGGAAAGGAAAGGAAAGGAAAGGAAAGGAAAAGGGAAGGTACCAGCCCTCTTTACTGGATGAGGGGGGGTGGGATGGCAGTGACAGAGACAGGCGGCAGGAAAGGCTTTCCTGAGGTTCTGAGACTCCCTGGCTGGTGTCAGTTCCTGGCTTAGGATCTTCTTGATCTCCCAACTTGGTGGCAGTGGGTCAGAGTTCATCTCTTCCCTGCCCTGTCCTGGATGCTGGTTCCAACACCTCTAGATTTAGTACAGTCTGAAAATAACTCTGCCTCTCCATCCTGACTAGCAGTTCAAGGTCGGGATTAAATTACCACCCTGACTGACCAGGGCTCATTGCCTGCCTCTCAAAAAAGCCTCCTTCCCCAGAAGAATCTGCTCAACATGCCATCTCCTTGCTTCTTAAGCAGTACTCGATTAAATTTTCCATTCGTGAGGCTGGCATCTTCCGAGCCAATTTGAATTTTGCAACTAAAATGTGGTGCATTTGCCATGCCCTTGTCTAAATATAGACTGTCCACTGAGTTCCCTGGATCAGCACAGGCCCCCATGGTCGGGTGCGGCAAGCTTGGATGCCCAAAGGAATCCTTCCTTATTAACTCATCCTTGAGTGCCTGAAAGTTGATTGTTTTCCTGGGGTGGGGGTGAGTATCTTATTTTGTTATGGTTTTTAATCAGTACATCAGCCCCAGAGCCTCGAACCACTGACGTGGATCGTGGTGGCCCTGGCAGCCATGTGAAAGATCAAATCCATTTACACACTGTGGGTGACTGCTTTTTGTTCTCAGATCCTGGGTAACATACACACATTCCAAGGCTGCTGCTTGCTCTGGCTCCCCTGATGGATGGGGTGTTGCATTCCAAGAGGGCAGCTTGCTAGCCCTGAAGTCTGGAAGGCTGACACCGAATTAGTTGGAAGGATTTGAAGCTTTCAAGCCATCTTATCACCTCTGAGGGGAAGCTGACTTGTCACGCAGATGTCTGAAACTTCCCCCGGCAGTGAGGAACTATCAGCATAAAAAGTAGTTTCTTCAGCTATGCTGAAACACGCTTAGTGGGAGTGTAAATTGCTACATCCTTCCCAGAGGGTAATTTGATAATTTGGTCTGAGGCCTTTCACATGAGTCTACCTTTTGATCCTAACCATTCAAAGTGGATTTTATCCTAAGGCAATCCTAAAGGGCAAGTGTACAAAAGATATCAAAGAAAAAAATGCATGTATAAGAAAATTTGTCACAGCTAAAAACTCAAAACAATTGTACATCAAGAGGGGATGGATTATCAAACATACAAAAAGATGCTTAACCTCATTCACAGATATTTCACGTATCAAGTTGGCAAAGATCGAAAAGATTGATAACAAACTGTTAGGGAATGAGTGGTCACTCTCAAATGTCACTTAAGGAAATGAAAATTGGTACAATCTCTATGCAGGATGATTTGGCAGTATTTATAAAAATTAAAAAAAAATTTACTCAGAATAGTCCACTTTCAGGATTTTAATCGTATAATGTGGGAAATACTGAAGTATGTACAGGAATATTCACTACAGTGTTGTTTGTAATAATAAAAGATTTGAAACAATCTAAATGTCCTTCTATAGAAGTCTTTTTTGAAGAAAAAGGAATACTATACAGTATCAAAAAGAATGAGGTTGCTCTATTTATAATGAAGTGGAAAATTTCCAAGATGCACTGTTCAGTGAAAAAAGCAAAGTGCAGAATAGCGTGTTATTTCTATTAAAAAGAACATATAAATATATTTTTATATGCATAGAATATCTCTGAAAGGATGTGCAAGAAACTGGTATTAATAGTTGCCTCCAGGGAGGGGAATTCGATAGGTGGGGACCAAGGAACTGAGAGGGACATTCTTTTCATTCTACACTTGGGCCTTGTGAATGTGATACCTTGTGTGTGTCTTATCTATTTACATAAATATGACCACTATTGTCATAAGTGGATTGGTTATATATAATATATTATGGTACCTTCTATTATGGATTGCAATACATCATTTAAAAGATGTGAAATACAAATTAAAAACTGAAATGATTCAGTTTTATTGAAATGGCAAGAAGTCCACACTTGATACTTAGTGATAAAAGCACTAGGTGATATAATTTGTGTATACATACACACACACACACGTGAAATAATGTGAAATATGAAATACAGAGGTGTATAAAAAAGTTAATAATCTACTCCTCCTCACTTCTCTCTACCCCTGGAGGTGACTAATAGCTTTTAAAAATAGGATTCCATAAAACCCTATGACTTGTCTTTTTCACATAAATATCATGACAACCCTCCTACATGATAGATCTAACCTATTTATTTTAACAACTTTACATTTTAATATATTTAAAATTCCTTATTTAGTAAAATTGAACATAATCAGGTTAAACCTAAAATATCAAATATTTCTTGCTCCAGTGATTCCGTTTCTAGGAATTTATCCTGAATATGTGGGCACAGACACATAAACAAGAGTACTCACTGCAGCACTGTTTTTAGTATGGAAAAACCAAAAATAACCTAATGTCAATGAGCTGGGAAATTGTTAAATAAAATAGGATATTCCATAGATGGATTACTATACAGCCATGAAAAGGAAAGCAGTAACTATACATTCTGACAGAGAACTATGCCCAAGATATGCTGTTGAGTGTAAAACGTAACCTCCACTATAGTGTTTATAAAATGATACCATTTGTAAAAATAAACAGGATGTAAACATACATTCCACACACATACACACTCAAATATTTACACCTACATACATATGTATATGGATGCTTACAGATAAATAGAATATTTCTGGAACTATACACAATCTGGTAACAGTGTTTGCTCCTGGGAAAAAAGACTGAGAGTGCTGGATAGAGGTGGACCTGGGGTCTGGTGTGGGTAGACTGATTTTTCTTTTTTTTTTTTAAATTCTTCTTGATTTAAATAAAAGCCTATGCACTATTTTTAAATAAAGAAAGTAGATTTAAAAATTGCTACAAGTAATCATGCAAGACAGTTACAAAGCACAATGGCATAGTCCAAGTTCCCTGTGGTCCTAAGACTAATTTGAAAGAAAAAAGTATAGAAAACCTCATGTCCTGAAGTACATCTTTATAATGTCATAAGATAGGGTTCTTATTCTGGGGTTAGGGAGTCCCTGAACTTGGATGGGAAAAATTATTTTTTTTTTTTAAATTTTTTTTTAAAGAATTAACCTTTGGCTGAAAGTTAGCATTTTCTTCCACAGGAATGCAGGCAACAAGCCACAGTAGAATTAGCAGGATTTGTCGCCCACAGAAATCAGATTTACGATATTTTATTACGTTTCTTGCAGATATCTTGAAATATTTCCACTTGCCACTACTTCAAATTATAGTAGTTATTTATTTGACTTGCTGCTAGATCTTGTTTAATATGTTAATAATGAAGAACATTGTTTTACTCTACAATAAATTTGTTTTTTCAACATTATAATAGCTATTTCAACATAACTGATTTTCTTTGATATCCTGTGTATCTTATTTTATGTATCTATTGTAAGAAGGGGCTTCACCAGATTGCCAAAGGGGCCCGTGCAACAGAAAAGCCCAAGAACTCTTGCTTACGATAAAGTCTGCGGAGCTGGGGACAAGGAGTCACAAATGACACTACGAGGGTATACCTGGAAGCAGGTACCACTTTCTCTTGATGCCAGGGGGTGATTGATGGCCTGAATATATAAATCAGAGATGTAATTTTTTTTGTTTGTTCCAGTTGGTAGCACCCCCTCCTCCCCCACCAGCTGCCTCTCTGGATCTCTGCCTGGCCCTGTACTGGTGGCGTGAGCCCTGGGGCCCATGCCTGTGAATGACAGTGAGCCTGGCTTGCCCTTGGTCCTATTTTAACCTCCTTCTGGGCCATGGCCAGGGTGCTGAGCTCAGCCTCGAAGCGATGCATGCTAACTTGGCAGGAAACTCTATCTTAAAGAATTTTAAAAAGCGTGCGAAGCCAAGCCCCAAATGCATCCCAGCTTCAGGGGAGCAAGACACTGCGGGCAGATACCCCTGGAAAAAGTTAAATGGGGCTCTGAAAGAAATGGTCCACTTGCATGTGCTAGGACATTCTATTTCTGAACATTTCGGCATGAACTGTTCATTGGTGCGACTTTTACAGCGGACTTTGTGTGCTCACACCAGAGAGGGGCACTTGAGTGCTCAAAGGGGACTCACGTGTGCTGCCCCTGGGTGTGGTCACGAGTGTGCTGTTGACACAATCTAAGAACACAAGCCTGCCAGTGAGGATGGTACACTGGGCTGACCTACGCTCTGTCATGTCAGGAGGGGGGTGATGAATGGGTGAAGATGCCCCTCCCCTGCCATCATTCCAGCCTGACAAGTCCCTAAGACATAGCTCGCTTTTCTTCTCCTCCCCCCAATATTATTTTGGTTCACCTTTCTTTCCGTCTCCTCTTCATTCTGGAGACACTCATCATTCAGGTCATACCATCTGCCTTGTGCTGAAATGGATCCACTCCTTCATTGACTCACTCATTTAAGTATTTAGGGTCAGCCAGCCATGGATTCAGATCCCAGCTCAGTGACTCACTTGTGCAAGTAGGGTAAATTAACTGAATGAAGACTTAAAACTTTCCAACCAACCTTTACATTAATTCCCTTTTCCCACAAAAAACACATACGTGAAGTTGTGTCTTTCCTCCTTCAATTAATGTTCACTTCATTCTCTCATTATTAATCTTTCTCTGTACTGCTGAGGCCATGGGTGCCAGACTCTCTCCTCCCCCATCTCAGGCTTCTCAGTGAAACCAAGGCACCACTGGACGTTCCACTGTAAACACTCTTACTCCGGGAGTTAAAATATCGAGGTACTTTTACCATTCAAATTGAGACATTTTGAGAATATGAGAGGGTTACAATAATCATCATAGTGCCCTTGGTAACAGACATAAGTGGAGACTGGCTCAGGCAAAGTGGGATGTCTGGTCACCCCATTATAGAGCAATGCTATATCACCTACAAACAGACCCAGTGTATCTTTGGTGCATTAGCAAAGCTGGGCACCTTCACTTTTTTGGGGAAACACTTTGATATTAAAGAAATCAAAGGTAGACTTCATGGGATAAATTAGAATGCTGGCCTTCCTTCCATTCATTTTAGGGCCGTGTGTGTGTGTATGTCGTGTGTGTGTGTGTGTGTGTGTGTGTGTGTGTGTGTGTGTGTGTATGTGAGAGAGAGAGAGCAAGAATTTAGAATTACATTTGGAGGTGGTGGCAGCATTCACTTCTCAATACCTTGGGCCTTTCTGAAGGTCTTAATCAGGCCCTGCTATAAAGTCACCAGAATTGTGTCCTCCTCTCCTACTTCTGTGGGGACCAACTCTGACCATATCCCTCCCAGAGGTGAGAGGCAGGTGACAAGGGCTGAGAAGGTGAGGGAAAATGGGGACTGACTGGCAATAGACAGGTCTCCCCCAGAGGCGGTGGAATGGCAACCTTTTATGAAGAATGAAGATGCTGTCCAATTTTCAAGCTCATAACTTGGGTCCACTCCGGTCTTCATCTATCTAATCCTTCTTCACTGGCCCCATAACCAGACCCATATTGGCCTTTTGGTTTCACAAGAGCAGTCAAGACACTTTCAACGTGCTTGTGGTATTTTCAAGGAATGGGACAAGTCACCTAACCTCTAGGCCTGTTTCCTCATTTATAAGGTGAGCAGAACATTAGTACCTATCGAATGGGCTATTGGGAGGTTCAAATGGTAGATGAAGTCTGGCACATACTGTGTGAATCATAGCTGCAATTGCTATTTTTATTGGGAGTCTAGTAGGTACATGTTTCTGGGCATGGAGGACAGGAAGATGAGTGAAACCTGGACCATTTCCTCCAGAGGTTTGCAGCCCGGTAACACTGCTAAAGATGTGCCAATCAGTCCTGATTCCCGTGAACAAATGTGACAAGCACCATACACAAGGTGTAAAGGCAGCCATCACCGCCAGGGAAAGGGGTGGGGACCAGGAAAGACTTCCTAAGAGAGGTGTCCACAAAACTGGGGGTCTACAGGTGGACAGGATTTGGACGTTCAGAGGGTACGGGAAGAGCATTCCTGCCAGAGGGAACAGTATGAAAAACACACAGGGTAAGGAAAATGTAAGGTGTATTTGGGGAAACAGCAAACAATTTGAGTTAAGGCGCGCTCCCAGCACCCGTGTTAGGCAAAGAGGAAAGACGCGGTCACTGCTTACAAGAAGTTCACACATAAGTCCATCAGTCACGAGGCTGCTAGAGAGAGCCACCCCTGCAGTGTTAGGGGTGGACCATGGGCACTTCCTTAACCTCAGGGCTCCTCTCTTCATGGGACCCTCCAAAGCCCTGGGAGGGACCCCAGCGTGTCTCCTCTGGGTAGCGCTATTTTGCAAAGTTTTCATGAGTAAGATCTATTACTTGCAACTGGTTAGGACCACTATCTAATTCCACTCCAACTTCCCTCTGTCATATTTCCCTTCATGTGGGTGTTAGTATAGGGGCTGTGGGCATTTTTGGCAACTAACTAAGATACATTTCATTTGGGTTCTCTTGAATATACATATATGGTGTGCACATATGTATATTCTTATATACATATATGTGCATTTTCTTTCTGTATAGCTAGGTTATCACTAGTCAGGGTTACTGCAAAGTGGAAAAACAGCTTCTAGAAATACTCTCTTGTCCACGATGCCAGCCTTTGTGACATCAAGAGGTAGGACCAGAGGCTGATCCAAGGTAGGAGAGAGTCCTATGGTGCTGAGATCACACGTATGTGGTGGAGAGGTGAATCAAGTTCTGAAATGTATGCAGCCAGAAATTAGGCTGTGAAAAACTGTTGTAAATTTTATGTGTTTAACCCCAAAGCCCAAATTTGATAAAAGCCTTAAAGGTATATGGCACTACCCGTAATATGTTGTGAAGCTGAAAAAAATCTAAAGCACCCGTAATAAAAGAAAGAGAAATTTTGACTTAGCTTGCTAGGGGAAAGACCCAATTATTTTTATATTCTTTATGTTCTCACCAGGATATGGTGCCTTTTGGTTGCTGAATAACAGGCAGCCACTTGCCCTTCCTTTCCATCTTCTCAGAATAGACTCTGCTTTCCCTAGGGCCTCTTTGGGCTTCCGTAAATCAGGGCTCAGAACCCCACACCTAGTATACCCCCAGTAATGAACCCTTTAGCTTTATCTGATTGCCTAGATGTGAATCCAGGTTCTGTCACTAATCAGCTGGGTGGCCTGAGGCAAATCACCCAATCTCTCTGAACTTCAGTTTCCTCATCTGTAAAATGGAGACAACAATAGTGTCCATTTGGTAAGCCTCTGGGAAGGAGTGAATGAGAGCATGCATAGAAAGCACCCTTAGCCTGGTGTAAGCCAGGCATACGGCAAGACCTAATAAATGGAGCTATTAGTATTACTATTATCAGATGTGGTTAGGGAGCACAGTGACTGCGGAAACATCCTGCAGATGTGGGAGAAAGCAATTTCCCATTGTGGTCTGGTGGCCATCAGTTATTTTTATGAGCCACACATACTCAGATAAAGGCATCTCCTGCATTAGAGATCTTAATAGGCCCATCTGTGATGGCACTGCAGCTACACACACACCCACTGGCATTTCTGTGGTCTGTTTCACCCCAGAAGGACTGGGTGCTTCCACAAATGGCCCCCATCCTATCATACCTGACAAGCATGACTCCACACACATCATCCTTCCCCCTCACTGCCCCCCTGCCCCCCGCCCTACGCCTTTGACTCTTATGGCAAAGCTGAGGCTAATTTGTTTATCCATCACTGAGAGGATAAATCACCCTCCCCCTTTCTTCCTGCTTTCGCCCACAAATATTTATCATGCCTAACTATCATGGTGCCTCCCATGATTCTAAGACTTTAGGAGACTCACAGTAAAATTTCAAGAAAAATTTTTGGTGGGGACAGACATAGGGTTACCAACTTTTCACTTTGCCAAGTAGAATACTGCACACACACACACACACACACACACACACACACACAATGACTATCACCATCACTTATTACCATCATTCCATTAAAGAAATGTTATTTCAGTTTCCCAAAATAGACAGGACATAGTCTTTAGAATAAAAGAACAGTCATTTATACTGAGGACATTTGGAAAAACACAGAACTTTCCTAACTCTTCTTTCATTTTGTCATGAGCCAGTAAAAATTTTATCACCCATGGGCACCAGACCTCAGACAAATGTCTGGAAGCACTGTAGTAACAACAAGAATAATATAACGTATGTTTATTGAGTGCCAAATATGGAGTCTAATAGATTCTATCATTTACTAGCTGTGTGACCTTGGGCAATTTACCGAACCTCTCTGAACTCTAGACACAGGGTGATGATCCTTGCTCTGCAGAGGGGCTGTGAGAATTACAAGCTATACAGAACATTTAGTGCTGAGCAGTGTTACCTGCTACATTGAAGACCTGCTTCCACAGTGCTCATTCTCCTTCCCTTCTCCAGGGAGGCTCTAGTTTGAAGAGTTCACCTTCCCTCCTAACAATCTTCTGCCTTCCTCTGTATGGACTGGCCCGAGGGACTGGGCAGGACTGGGGATGTTTCTGGCTGCACTGGGGGAAGTTTAACCAAACTTTGGTTCTCCAAGGGGTGTTCATTCCAGGTTCCCAGGCATGGGGAGGACTACTGCTATGCTGGTGGCATAATTGCCTGTGAGAACTGGTTAAAAATTGAGATTCATGGCCCAATCATGAAAGACTCTGATACAAAGGTCTGTGGTGGAGCTCAAGAATCTGTGCTTTTGAAAGCAGTCCCCTGCCAGATGTTTCTAATGAGCATCTGGGTTTGCTGATGGTCACGGCTCCTGGGTTTTGGGTTGGGACATTTTGTCCACTCACCTCATAAGAGTGTCTGGCGTATCATTCCTAGCATGGTATCTTGTGACCCCTGATGAATGGGGTCTGAGGAGATCCTGGGAGGAATCCTCTTGGTTGTGTTTCACCCAGTAACCTCAGGGCTATTCCAGATACATCTCTTATTCTCCTGTATCATAACCAACCCATCCCCAAGTCCTTGAATCTGTCTACTTCTCTCCACCTCCACTGCTACCAGCGTGGTCTAAATTACCACCAGCACTCACTGGGATTACATCCTCCTAACTGCCCCATCTCTGTTCTGTGCTCCATATAGCTGCCTGAGTCATCTTTTAAACACATAATCAGATTGTATCTCTTGTCGGCTTCAAACCCTTCGGTACTGGCCACGGCAATTTATCATAAAATCTAAAATCCTTAATGTGGCACAAAAGCCCCTGCATGGCCCAACCTGTGCCTGCACCTCCAGCCTCGACTTGCACCTGCCTCCCCTCTGTTCTCCAGGCTCTGGTAGTTCCCTACGAGCTCCTCCCTCAGGACTCTCAGGTGTGCCATTCCTTCTGCCTGGAGCTCTCTTCTTCTACATGCCCCTTTAACTGAATTAACTCCTCCAAACTGTTCAGGGTTCTGCCTAAATGCCACTCAGGGACCCCTGTGATATACCTATCCCTGTTGTATACTTCTAATAGCAGCATACCCCTTTTCTTCAAATCTTTTTTCACGATTTGCATTTATGTTTATTTGCATGTGTATATTTTTCAAATTACCTGTGTTCCTCACTAGAACTAAATTCTATTAGAACGTGAAACACAGCTGCTTTGCTCCACAATCTCCAGCATGACGCCTGGACCTAGTAGGCTTCCAATAAATACATACTTATTCAGTGAATGAATGAATGAATGAATGATTAAAGATGTGCAAACAAGTCCCTGTATGAAGGGCAAGATCCCACTTTTTCTTCCTGGTTGGGGTGACTAAATGCCCAATGTTGAGAGACCCATATCATACACAGTGCGGGAGATATAGAGAAAGCCGAGCCCTGAGCTAGAATGTGGATGACCTTCCCTGATAGTTCATGAGTGAACTTTTTTCAGGGGTGAGTGGGGAATGGAAGAAAGACAGGGTTTTGTAACAGATGTAGAATAATCAGCTTTTGACAAGGTGGCTCTGGGGTTCCTGGAGAACATTTGCTATGAGAGCAGGTTGGGACCAGAAAGCAAAAAGGTCAGACATCTTTGTGCACTGGACCAGGTAAGTGCCTGTTCTGACAGACACGGATTCAATTCTTGTCTCTACCATTTACTTGCTGTGTGACCTTGGGCAAGAAGTCTAACCTCTCTTAGCTTCAGTATATTTAACTGTCGAGAGGGAGCAATTACTTTCCCCTGTCAGGGTAGCTGTGAGGATTAGTGAGATAATGTCTGTAGAGGGCCTAGCAGAATGTCTGGTACATAGTATGTGCTCCATGATAATAGGATCTCACTAGGCTGTGAGCCTCCTGCAGGCAGGGGCCATGTTTGCTTTGGTTCAACAACCCAGCGATTAGTACAATGCCTAGCACATAGTAGGTGCTTTAGGAAGTCTTCATTAATGATTTTATAAATGACTGAATGTATTTTCCTGCAGTAAGATTTCCCTCTTCTAGGAAGGATTCCCTGTGTGTAAAATTTTCCCTCACTCAAACCAATTGATTTCCCTGTGAGCAACTCAAATCCCTGTGTTCTGAAACCTCAGAACTGGAGGATTAGCGTGTGTGTCTTCGGGGGTGGCTCTGTCCTGAGTCATCTCTGAGACCCCCACCCTCCCTTATGCTCTTGTGGGAGCTGGAAATTCATCAGCCCTAATCTGAATGAGAGGACTGGAGAAACAAATCAATGGAGAGAGGGATTCCGATTTGGTTCCAGTACTACAGAGATTACAACTGTTTCTTTGAAACTGACCTTCATTTATGTGGAGGGGAAAGCAGTTAGTTCAATAATGGCTTCCTGGTGCCTTTCAGCATTTTAAAAGACGGAAGAAGGATTTGGAGTGAGGCAAGGTTCCAGGGTTTTCGAAATAACACACCAAGCCCAGCTACCAGTTGGCTGCCCAGCGCTTCCTGCTACCCACCCGCACCCCCATCTACCACACACCCCCATGCACCCCAGTGCAACGCACATCCCTCAATAGCCCAGCCACTTCTTGAACCCTGACCAGGCGGGTGGGAGTTGGCCTTCACTGTAATGTCAGGCAGCTGAAGATTCCTTGGACACCTTGCACATCGCCCATCAAGTAGAAATGCTACTATATTATATTCCAATTATTTCCTGTCCCTCCATGGCCTGATTCCAGGGGCTGAATAAAGAGGTCCTTGTTTGGTGGATCCATCCCTGCTCCTGAGTAAGTGAGAGCTGGTCCCTGGCCCAACTTGGTCTGAGGCCACAGGGAAAAAGGGTGGGGAGGAGATAGGGAGGGTGTTACAGGTGGGGAGGGCTCCACAGGAGATGGCAGGCCTGTCTCTGTAGGCAGCCCAACCTCGCTCCCAACAATAAAAACAAGGGAGGAAGGAAAACAAATGGGGCCCCTGACCAGGACCCTGTAGGGGGCAAGGCTATTTTCCTTCCTTCCCAGGAGGAATCCCAACCCTTCTCTTCCACGGAGAAGACAAACACAGCGATAGAAATCTCGCCATCCAGGCACCTGGAAGTCTATCGCCAACTGGAAGTTTACTCCTACCTGGGCTTCTCTGTTTGCCAACCACTGTCTTCCCCCAGATCTGCTTTCTCCCCTTCTGAGTGAAAAGCCTTTCATGGAAAATTTAGAATTTGGAACCTGCAGCAGATTCCAAAGGAGTTATTGTTCTACATCATGCTACTTTTATTTGGGTGTTATTTGAACTCAGACGAAGTAGAAGCCCACATCTCCATTTTGCTCAGATGCTCTTTCTATTGATAAATTACTAAGAACATGTTAATTAAGCACCTTCTCTGTTTGAAACTCTTGAGTAACTTTCGAAGTCCATCCCATATTCAAGGCCTGGGGTCCACACTCCTTACCCGCCAAGGGTTGGGTTTCCAGGGGAGAAGCATGTGGATGGACTCAGCTCAGGGACAGCACACGGGGAGAGCTCCGGGAGATAACAGATGGTCAGAAGTCTTCAAGTCAAGGAGAAGAGAAACAAGCTCTGATAGCATCAGGGTGGCAAGAACATCTCACTTTCTGTGGCATGGAAGCCAAGGACCTGAGATGTTAGGAAGATAAGGTCTCAGAAAGGCATGGACAGAAAGAGGGGGGAAACAGAAATAGTATAAGTGAGAAGAAACTGAGGGTGTGTGTGAAGAGCAGGACCCAGAGGGAAGCCACATCGTCCTGCACCACCGCGTGGGTGGTGAAGTGCTAACCTTCGCAGCGTTTATAAACCTTGGTGACCAGGAGGCTGGAGCCTGAAAGGAGCTGAGAGATCCCCTGGCTGGTGCTTCTCAAAGCCTGGTCTGCGGATCTCCTCTTCAGAATCACCCGGTGGGCTGGTTAAACGTGATTCCTGGGATTTCTCTGATTTACTGACTCGGATTCTCTATGCGTTAGGTCTTAGAAGCTGAATTTTTATCTAGTTCCACAAATGATTCTGATCCTTATTGAAGTTTGAGAGGCCTTGATCTAGTCCAACCCTCTTGTTCGCTGGAAGTGAGACCTGAAGCCCAGCTGGTAAAGCAACACACCTAAGTTCACAGAGCTAATTTATGGCAAAGCTCACATACATAACTCTATTGCTCCTGACCCTCAGAGCAGTACTCTTTCCATTTCACCATGCTGGCAGCCTCTTCACTTGTTTCCCCTGCCACCTAAAGTGAAAGCCTGCACCTTTGATCCACTCCTGCATCCTGCAGGGGCTTTGTCTTTCCTGAGGATGCTCTGGTCACAGCCTCTGCCGGCTGAGGATCGGGGGAAGAAGGAAGAAAGGAAAAAGATCTAGTTCCCTTCTGAGCCTTTAATAACAGGTATTGGCAACTGAATGGAGAAGAAAACACAGTTTTAGCTGCAGGGTTATTGGGGTTTGGTTTGTAGTACTAAGAGCTAGCTTACATTGAGTATTTGCTGTGTACCAGACACTGTATTAAGTCCTTTCCATGCACTAGTGCAAACCCCATGGAGCAAATAGTAATTAGCCCTATTTTGCAGATGAAGAAACTGAGGCTCACAGAGAAGTCATTTGCCCAAGGTCACATGGCTAATTATTGGCCAAATCACTCCACGTGCAACCACGATATTTGTATGGTCCAGTGCAGTGTGAACTGTCTTCCACTTTAACTGGACAAGCCTGCAAAAGGACCCTGAGACCTTGGGAAAGAAAAGAAAGCTGGGGGCTTCCCTGGTGGTGCAGTGGTTGAGAGTCTGCCTGCCAATGCAGGGGACACGGGTTCGGGCCCTGGTCCGGGAGGATCCCGCGTGCCGCGGAGTGGCTGGGCCCGTGAGCCACGGCTGCTGAGCCTGCGCGTCTGGAGCCTGTGCTCCGCAACGGGAGAGGCTGCGACGGTGAGAGGCCCGCGCACCGCGATGAAGAGTGGCCCCCGCTCGCCGCAACTAGAGAAAGCCCTCGCACAGAAACGAAAACCCAGCACAACGAAAAATAAATTAATTAATTAAAAAAGAAAAAAAAAAAAAAAGAAAGCTGGGCAGCGGGATGTGATCACTACTTGGGGTAGAGCTTCAAAACCTCTCCACTTAACATGCTGAAAATATTCTGAAAGGCATTAGCTCGAAAGCTAGCCTTAGAAATGACAATATGGAGAGTAGGTTAAACAGTTTTTCTTTATCATTTTTAAATGGAAACTCCCGACATCAGTTTACTCTCTTTCCATTTGGCTCTTTCTCTTGGAAGCAGTGTGTCTTTAGGATTTTTGTTACTTCGGGGATTTATGTTCGGTTCCAAGTGAGCCCCTGGTGTGACTGTAGGCATTAGTGGTCCATAGCAAGTAGCAGCCGTTGTCTCTTCTGATATCACAGCACATGACTCTGTCATAATTACCTCCCTCCATTCATTTTCTGGAGTGTCCCCCAGGGATAGAAAAAGAAATCAAAGCAGATCACTGCCTCAGAGAAGGGACAAGTGTTTCCTGAGCCGTGTGGACAGCATGTCACAGTACCCTCCTCTAGGTTTACCTCCTACCCAGACCTTGGCTTCATCCTTAGAGGAAGTCAGGTAGCCTTTTGAACAACTCACTTAGTAGGACTCCCAAACAAAATAAGATGGGCACATTTTCATAGGAGAGAATGTGCTCAGTTTCATACTAGCAGGACTTGGTGTCTGGTAGCTGAAGGTGGGGGGCAACTATAATTTAATTCTGGACATTCCATAAATCACCAGAGTTAGGGATATTTTGGGGTGAAAACTGAGAATGTGTGACCCTCTGGCCATCTTCCTTCTCTTTCAAATCTCAAGCTTTAGATAAAGGATGGTTGGGGCTGTGAGGCTGTAAAATGCTCTTATTAACTCGTAATGGAGTGCGTGGAGGTGACAGCAAGTGGTGAAAGGAGGAGGGGGAGAAGGCAGACTCTGCAAAGCTCTTGAGGAGCGTGGATCTCTGCAGGAGCCCTGGAAATGCTGAATGAAAACTGCCTTTCTGTGTACGAGCTGCTTCCTTGCTTCCCAAATGCCGTGTCCGCGGTAACTACAAACTATTTTGTATGCTGCATTAGTGACGCCGCCTTAGTGGGCACATGATTACTACTGAAATAACGCTGGTGTGATGTTCAAGTCCAGTGTCCTTTTTAATTATTAAACCAAGGCTGCTGAATGAGTCATTGCACATAGCAGATTTGCCTCCCGAGGTTCTGTTTCAAGTGACTCGTACCTTAGCGTGTTCCACTAACACCTGAGTTGGTTCTTAGCCATCTACCCCATCTGCAAAGCCTTTGCAGAACAAACAATATTCTCCAACCTCCAAACACACACAGACTGCATAAAAAACTAAAACCCACAAAAAACTTTATAGTAAGCTCATCAGTAAACCCAAGATCTGAAAATGCCCCGTTCCCCTCCGCCAGTTCCCAACTTACCAAGTGGTAGAGCGATGAAGAAGGGTAGCCAACACAAGATGAACATACCGACTACAATGCCCAAGGTCTTGGCTGCTTTCTTTTCCCGGGAGAACTTAAAAAGTTTGACAGCTATGGAACTCCTGGGGTTGTGGCCCTTGGCCTTGGTACTGCTGAGGGTGTCCTCGTGAAAGTTCTTGGAGTGGATCCTCAAGGTCAGCTCCTTGGAGTTGGACATCTCCTTCATGACTCCAGCCTCCAGGTTCTTGGTGGTCCTCTTGGCAACGATGTAGACCCGGCAGTACATGACCAGGATGACCGCCAGAGGGATGTAGAAGGAGCCCAGGGAGGAGAAGAGGGCATAGAAGGGTTCTTCAGTGACCCCACATTCCTTGTCATCATTGGGCGCCGGTTCCTTCCACCCAAGAAGAGGCCCAATGGAGATGACCGTGGACAAGACCCAGACGCTGAGGAGCGCCAAGATGGCCTTCCTCCTGGTGACCAGCGAGGGGTACTGCAGAGAGTAGCGCACCCCGATGTAGCGGTCGATGGAGATGGCGCACAGGCTCAAAATGGAGGCTGTGCAGCACAGGACATCCACGGCGGCCCAGATGTCACAGAAGATACGGCCCAGCACCCAATAGCCGAGCACCTCCAGGGCCGCGGAGAAGGGCAGCACGGTGAAGCTTAGCAGCAGGTCGGCAATGGCCAGGTTGACGATGAAGTAGTTGGTGGGCGTCCTCAGGTGACGGTTGCAGGCCACAGACAAGATGACTAGGATGTTGCCCACGATGGCAAAGAGGATGAAGGCGCCCAGCACCAGGCCCACGGAGATGGCCCTGGTGATGTCCAGCTGGGGCAGTGTGGAGTTGCTCGAGGTCTGGTTGGGGCCAGTGAAGTTGGCATTTTTCAACTCTCCCCAGTGGGCAGGTGCTGATGTGTTGTGGCCGGTGTCCAGATCGGGATTCATTTTAGAGTCCGCCCTCCATAGCCAGAGGGGTGACAGGGCTGGGAAGGGCTGGCGAAGGCACCTCAGCTGCCCTGAAACTTTGCTTCCCCCGTGGTCTTCTTCCCAGAGGCGCCCTCCTGGCGAGAAGTCATCTCCCCCGGGCAGCCCAGCCCGGCAGCACGTCTCCTGCCTGCACCGAGCCGCTCGCTCGCCTGTCAGAGGGAGGAGGAGGAGAGAGGGGACGAGGCAGCAGCTCCAAGTTTAACGGTCCACGTCAGGCGCGCCGGGCCGGGCTCGCGGGGAGCGGCGGGGAGGAGCGGGCAGCGGGGCAGGGGGCGCCCGGCTCTGCCCGGCCCGCGGCGGGTCTGCGGACAGCGGCGCCTCCGCCCAGCTAGCGCCGAGGAGGGTCTGCTTTCAATGAGCCGCCTCTGGGCTGACTGCACGGCGGTGACATCAGGCGGGGGAGCCCGGCGCCCTGACTCCGCGCGGCACTAGGGGGCAATGCGGGTCCAGCGAAGGCGCCCGCAGCCCCGACGCCGCCACCCTGCTCAGCCCGGAGGCGGGCCGCGCCCCCGTCTCCCCCAGGGCAGGCCAGTAGGCGGAGGGGAAAAGGTGGGGGGAGCGGGGACGGGGGTGGGGATAGAGCGACCTGAGCGTGGGGATCCCCCTGTCCCCCACCCCCAGGTAGCCCACTGGGATTCTTTTCCTCCCTATTCACTCCGCAGTTTAAAAAGTGGGCTGGGGGTGCTTGCCTTTAGTGAGGGGGGTCTGGAGTCAGCACTCAGATATAGGGGGCTCTGCAACTTGCGTGGCACCTAAAAGAGGAAGAATTCCAAAGTTAGTCAAATGGGAGGGACTTGAGTCAGACTGAGACCAACTCCCATCCTTCCCTCCCTGTGAAACCTCTCTGGTCTCATAAGAAAACTCGGAAGCTTCTTGTGATTCATTCATTCATTCACTCACTCATTCATTCAACAGATTGTTAACTGGGAACCCCCTGTCGGCCCTGGGTTCTGTTCTAGGCGCTGTGGGTAGAGTAACTGAAGCAAGCAGACAAAGACCCCTGTCCTTGGGGAACTTCCATTCTAGTGGGAGGAGACAAACAAATGAGTAGGCAAATTCTGAGGTGCACCCTATGCTGACAGGTGTAGCAGAGAAAATAAAGCAAGATTGGGGAAATGGAACGCTGTGGGGCGCATGTGGAATTTTATAGGGGTGCTCGGGATTTTCCTGAAGTGATATTTGAGCCAAGACCTGAAAGAAATGAGGAACAAACTGTGGGCTATCTGGGGGTGGGAATGGGGTAAGAGACCTCCAGGCAAATGGGGAGCGGACTTGGGGAATCCAGATTATTTGTTGAATTTTTTTCCCCTTTCCGCCTGGTATCCATGTTGGACATTCAGCTATAGGGACACACTCCCCAAGGTGGGTGAATGGTACTTAGGAAAGAGTGTATGGCCAAGGATGCCGAGGGAGAGCCTTATGTTAGTTAACATTTATCCATATGTCCCAGTCCCAGACAGCGTGCTAAGTACTTGTCGCATCTTCTCACGACCCTAGGAAAGAAGGACTATTCTCATAATCATTTTCATTTAGTGGATGGGACACCAAAGTGCAGTGAAATTTAACTCTGCGTAAATCCACATGGCCATCAAGGAGAGAATTTGAGAGTTGAACCCAACTGTGGGTCTATCCAAAGTTGAGGACTTAGCTGTTATGTCACACTTTCCCCCCAGAAGCAAAGAAGGGGGTGAATTCTCACCCCCAGCTTTATTGAGATATAATTGACATATAACATTATGTAAATTGATTTGAGACACTTATATATTGCAAAATGATTACCATCATAGTGTTAGCTAATACTGCCAACATGTCACGTGATTACCATTTCTTTTTTTGTGGTGAAAACATTTAAGATCTACTCTCTTGGCAACTTTCAAGTATATGATATAGTATTATTAACTATGAACACCATGCTGCACATTAGATCCCCAGAACTTATTCATCTTATAACTGGAAGTTTTCACCATTTGACCAACATTTCCCCACTCCAGCCCCTCCCCACCCAACCCCTGGGTAACCACCACTTAACTAACTCTGTTTCTATGAGGCTTTTTTTTTTTTTCTTTTAGATTCACATATAGGTGATATCATGGAGTATTTGTCTTTCTCTGTCTGACTTATTTCACTTAGCATAATGCCCTCAAGTCTTATCTATGTTGCTGCAAATGGTGGGATTTCTTTCTTTGTCTTGGCTGAATAATACTCCATTGTGTGTGTGTATGTATGTGTGTGTGTGTGTGTGTGTGTATATATATATATATATATATATATATATATATATATATATATATATATATATGCCACATCTTCTTTATCCATCCATCAGCTGATGGACATTTAAGTTGTTTCCATGTCTTGGCTCTTGTGAATAATGCTGCAGAGAACATGGGAGTGCAAATGAAACCCTATTTTCATTTGCTTTGGATATATACCCAGAAGTGGGATTGCTAGATCATATGGTAGTTCTATTTTTAATTTTTTGGGGAACCTCCTTACTGTTTTCCATAGTGACTGTGCCAATTTACATTTGAGGTAGGGGTGGATTGATTGTTATAGATGGAGCTGTCTTCCAAGTGGTCAGTTTTGGGACCTGAGCTACTAGTGCTGGGAGGAAACTCACATTTATTGAGTTTCCACTGATAGCCAAGCATTTACTCATTTTCTTTTATTCTTCACAACAACCTTTAACAGAAGCATACCATTCTCCATTGACAGTTGAGAAAACCATGGTTCAGAGGGAGTTAGTATATTCCTCAGGTTGTATGGCTAGTAGACATGCGGCAGAGCAATGGGTAGTGACAGCTGGAGACTGAAAAGTAAAGCCTGGGGACTTCCCTGGCAATCCAGGGGTTAAGACTCTGTGCTCCCTATGCAGGGGGCGTGGGTTCAATCCCTGGTCCAGGAACTAAGATCCCAGATGCTACACAGCAAAAAAAAAAAGAAAGTAAAGCCTGATGCCTTCTTTTAGTCTCATCCAGAATCCTGCAACTAGGGCTTCCTACTTCCCGCCCTTGATAATCACTGTAGCCTGGTATTCAGGGGTGGGGAACCAGGAAGCCATTCAGGGTGATTTACATTTAAGTTCTCCATCCTAAAGGTAGGTCCCTAACCATATATATATATATATATATATATATATATATATATATATATATATATATATATATATATATATATATATATATTTGGAGGTGGTAGGATATCATACACCTATCTAGGGATTTAATCTCTCCTATCAAAATTTACAGACCCTCAAATGCACAAAATACACAATTTCAAGGAGTTCCCTGAGATTAAGGAATCTGTGATAGAGCTAGCCCTGAAAACAGACTTTTTCTATTTCAATTAAACTGGCTTAAGTTGTACATGAAGATTTTAAAATAAGAGATTCACTGATTTAGCTCTTCAAGAGCTAGCAGAACTCTTGCTTGCCCATCTTCCCATTTTGGAGGTGGTCTAGGAGGCAGATAAAGTTGGTAAACTCCCACAGCTAGTCAGGTGCAGAGCTGGTTCTCAAACTCCATTTCCCTGCCCCACCGAGCGATGCACCTTCCTCTGCCCCGGACAGAAGCCACACACAGCGGCTACTCATGACTTATACAGCAGAGTGTGAGACAGGGACGACTTGGGCAGGCCTCTGCCAGGGGTCTTTATGAAGAGGAGAGATTGTCCTTGGTCGTGGGTGGCTCATGTACTGATCTGTCTGGAGATAGGGCCTGGGCCAGATGATCTTTCGAGGTCTTCTAGTTCCAGGTGGTCAGCTTCCTTTGCTGGATGAAGAGGCCTCTGAAGGCAACCACGCTGCCCCTTCTCCGATGCACTGTCCACAGCGGTGGTGGGAGTGGGGTTTCATACACTCAGCTCCCACCATCCTCATGTATCTTTAAGTCTAGGATGATGGTGCTTCTCTTGAACTGGTTTACTCCCAAGGGGGAGTGGGAGGAGGAACAGAATGCCAGCAGGTTGGCAGAAAGGTGGTGATTAGCACAAAGACAGGGATGTAGGAGGGAAAGAGTGGGGCAGAATGAAGAGCAAGTTTTGAGTCCACATTTTGATTGTGGTGGCCCATTTCCCACTTCCCTGGGCATTAATTTCACCAGCTCTTGAACAGCCAGCAACACACCATTGAATTTGCAGAGGCTGTGTCTACATAATCACAGTAACCAGCTGCAGTGTGAAAACTTAGCCTATCTGACATTTTTCTATAGTGGCAAAAGGCCAGGAAAAAAAAGAGCAAGTCTGAGATACAGATGTGGTTTATATTTGTTACAAAAGAGGACAGTTTGCTACCTAAATGAGAACTTATGTCTTGATTCAGGTGTCAGGATGTGGAAGGGATTATTGAGCCAGATCGAGGGGTTCAAAATGCTTGTAGATTTCAGACATGTTGTCATTTAGCAGCATCTTTCACGAAAGCAAAACAAACATCCCATCATAAGGCAAACAGGTATCAGCCTTAACAGGAGCCATGTACCAGGACCCCACCAAGCACCTTGCTCATGGTCCTTTCCCTGATGCTCCTTTCGTCCCTTCACTGGAGATGCCTTTTAATCCCTCTGGCTGATATTTGACCCAGAGAAATGACCATTTGTTTAGGTGTCATGAGGATACAGATGATATTTCATTTTCTTGGTACTCCCTGGGGCAAAGCCAAGCACAGAGCTCTGACTCACTCGAGGCTCAGGGAAGAAGAACCTTTTCATTATCCATCTGATTACATTAGAAACCTCTGATGTTGCAAACTCCCATTTCTGTGAGCCCTCTAGGAGAAGCTGCCACTGAGTTTGACCTGTTGGGGAGACCAAGGCTGTGGGAGATTCAGAGATCTGTTTAGAGGACCTGTGGGAGGAGATCTGTCATCTGTGATCATGCAGTTTTGCATGGTATTCCCTCTCTAGCTCTCTCCAGTTTTCAATTCAACCAGCCGCATACAGGAGCATCTACTCTGTGTAAGGGACCATGCTAGGTACTGCGGGCGAATCAAAGGTGAATTAAATCAAGCAAACAATAACCTAGCACTGAGCTAGGTGCCATGGGAGATGATGATGATGGTAAAGTGCCCTTCAGAGAGTACCTACTATGTGGCAGGCATTGTTTTAGGTACTCTATGTGCACTTACTTAAACCTTTACAACAATGCAAGGTAGGAATTATCCCCATTTTACATATGAGGAAACTGAGGTTCAGAGAGGTTCTTTGACATGGCCAAGCCCATTCAATGAGTAAGCAGCACTGGTATTCAAAGCATTATTGTCTGGCTCCAAAGCTTGCATCCTTCTCTCTGCACCAGACTGAGATTAAAAAAAAAAAAAAAAAGGCAGCAGAAGGTTCAATGTTAGCCCTGAAATTACAGTAGAAGGAAATCACAGTAGAAGACAGAATGTGATCAGGTTCCCGAGCGAGGCAGAGGTCAGGGAAGGGACGGCACGGCAGAGCTGTCTGGGTGAGAAGGTTCTGCAGAGGAGCTCCTTGGGTCAGGCTTTCTTGCCTCCCAGGCCAGCACTCAGTCTGCTGAAGATTTGAGAGCCAACTTGGAGTCTAATCCTGCTTCCCTTATTTAATAGCTGCTAATGTGAACTTGGGCAGGATAGTAAAGTGACTAAGAGTCTGAACACTGGCATCAAACAGACCTGGGTTTATGTCCCACCTCCACTAATTTATTAGCTGTGTGTCCTTGGGCAAGTCACTTAACCACTCTGAGCTATGGTTTCCTCATCTGTGAAATGAAGACCATAACAGTGCCTACCTCAGAGGGCTGAGGTGACGATTACATGTGATAATGTGTATAAAGTGCCTAGCACAGAGTAATAGTGAAAATATCAGCACTTAATAATGTGAGTTATTAAGTGCTTACCACAATGCAAGCATTGTGCCCCAAATGCCTTATGTACATTTTCTGACTTAATACTGTTAATAATATTATGAGGCGGATGCTATCACTACTGACATTGTATAGATGAGCAAACTGAGTCTCAGAGTGGTTGCCCAAGGCCACAGGGCTGGCAGGTGGCACAGCCGGAACACAGAGTACCCAGCAAATGAGACTAAAAATGGAAAAAGAATTGGAGGTATGAGGCGTCTGCTTCATGAGGTACACTAGGGTCTCCTGGGACCTGAAGGAGGATTTTTGCCCCTGCTGCAGCCCAGATGGGAGAGAAGAGAAGTACCCTTTCCTCTGAGCGGAGGACACTGGCTGCACTAGAGGCATTTCCTCTAAAGGCAGCAGGTCAGAAGCTCCCAGGAGGGAGGGATTTCAGGTCCCTCCGGGCAAACTTGCTTTTCTCTCTGGTAATTATAATTTGTCAATCTTTGGTGAGCAAGGATTCCCCCAGCCCCGAAATTCTAGATGCACTGCAGGTCTCCGTAAGTGAGAGAGAGCTTGGAGTAACCACGTGCAGTAGACTTGTGAAGATTAACTGCCAAGTCATCCAGGGGCTGACATCACATCACATGTTCGGGGAGAGCCTGGGAGCCCTGAATGGGGGGCTGGGGTGTGAGGGCACCAAAGCGTGGAGTGTGAAAAGCCTACTGAGTCTGGAACCAAGAATGGGTCCCTGCTTCCTTATGCCCTAGCAGCTTCTCCTGTGGGACAAGGTAAACAGGTCACCAACACCAACATGCAGTGCTGCAGAGTTGAGGGCAAAGGGGAGCGTATGCCGTTTTCTTGAAAGACTCTGGCTGTCCCTTTACCATCCATGGGCTTTGCCCATCACTTTGTCCAGAAATCTGTCGTGGGCCCCAAATTTCTCAAGAAATGGTCTTTGGGTTGCAATATGGTTTGAAGGTGGGCACGCAGCTGTGTTTGTACCATGCTCTTCACAAGACAGAGGTAGTTGTTCATGTTGCTGATGGAGATTTTGCTGGGGCTAAAGCTCTTCCAAGCTGCCTTTGTATTGCCAATGCCAGGATTTACTTTCTAAACACACTTGTTGAAACTGTCAAAGGTTAAAGCAAAACATAACAAAACAAAAGTTATGGCAATAGGCTCCGTACAGCTGACTTTTCAAGGCACTGGCCCCTCTGGGCTCCACTGCTACAATCAGGACCCGGACTTCTGAAATATCAGACTCAGAAGGACCCTGCAGATCATCTGGTCCAGGGTCAGCAAACTATAATCCCATGGAACAAATCCAGCCTTGTGCCTGTTTTGTAAATAAAGTTTTATTGGAACACAGCCACGCCCATTCGCTTGGGTATTGTCTTCAGGTACTTTCATGGTACCACGGCAGAGTTGTGGAGCTGCAACAGAGACAGTCTTGTAAAGCCTAAAATATTTGTTCTCTGAACCTTTACAGAATATGTTTGTTGCATGTTCTATAAACATTGTTGCATCAAATGTTTATCTAGTCTAACTCTCTTATTTTACATGTAGGGACACAAAGGCCCAGAAAGGGGAAGGGATTTACCTAAGGCAGAACCAGGGTCCATAGCCTGGAGATTTGACTCTGCTCCCATGGCTCTTTTTTTTTTGCCACTGCTGTTATCAATTTCTGCAGCCTGGCATGGAGTCTGAGTTTGAATCCTAGCTTTGGCTGACCAGATGTGTGACCTTGGGCAAGCTACGTAACTCTTTCAGCCTCCATTTTTTCATCTGAGACCTGGACATAATGCTTTCTATTTCTTGAGATAATGTACAACAACATAGGCGGTTGCAAGAATTAAAGGAACTGTAGTCTATAATGCTTAGGCTGGGACCTGGCTCATAAACAACACTCAGCCAAAAGTGGCACTATTATTATACTGATGTTTTCTGTAATTTTATATGTATTAATCTTATTCCCTTCCCCTCCAAATTTCATAAGAAAAAGTGATATCCCTTCCCAGTGGTTCTTTAACTTTTTGGGTCCTAGACCTTATTAAGAATCTACTGAAAGCTGTGGAAATTTTGCTTTACTCCACACGTTTTCTGAATTCCTTATAAGGGCTTCTTCAGTGCCAAGTTCTTGGCAGGGCCCCTTGATCAATTGATCTCCACCCTGTTACTTCTTATTTTTGTTTGCTGAGCCTCTCTCCTGCTAACTCTATCTTGGTGTAACCTCTTCCACTCTTGGGCAACAGAACTAATCTAGTGTTTTACCATTCATCATGGAGCAGAACTTGCACTGAATGAAGTAAATGGATGCTGGCCTTTCTTGTCCTCCCAGAGTTCAAGGTCTAAGATGAATAATGGGAATGTGCGTCTGAGGATGCAGAGAGAATTGTGCCTGACACTGAACAGTGATGTGAGTTAAATAAGGAAACACATAAATACATGACATAGGTCTCATGTTTCTCCAATCTTCCTCTTCCTCTTTTGGGTTCTTTGAACCAATTACTTGTGGTGGCCACCAAGTTCAGAAAGGTCTAAAGGAAGTGGTGGGAACCTTTTTCCTTGGGGGCATCTAAAAATTGTATCTGGACAAAGTGTTAGAGTCCAGCTTTGGAGAGGACAGACTGGGCCCCTGGGGAGCAAGGCAAGGAATGATGTCATAGAGTGATGTCTGCCTTCTCTGGCAGGCGTGACAGGGTAGGACCCTGGGATGGGGGTGGGCATGCTTGGGAAATGTGTGTGACATCACTTCAGGCCCCGGGGCATGGCAAAGGAGGGAGGAGTGTGAGAAAGAGGCAGTTTTCTTTGCCCATCTCTATTGTGTCCTGAGGGATGCTGGGACAGGAAATGCCCAGCGTTTCTCTACTGTTTACTGGACGCCAGACTGACGAATTTGGAAGGTTGCCTTGGGAGTTGTGAAAAGATGAAGGGAGAAGGAGGAGGAGCCTTGGTTTTCTACCTCTGTGGGACTGCCCTGGTAAGTGCTTGGGGGTAAGGTATGTGGAAGATTTTGTGGAAACTTCTAGATAGGAGCACCTGGGATAATCGCAGTTAGATGCATGGTGTGAATTACAAATTCTTGGAAGGGCTTCCAAGTATCTCCCCAATCCTTTGGAGTGCTATCCATTTAGATGTAAGCCTTGCCCTCTTCCGAATCACCTATGTTAATTAACTATGAGTGCAGTTATGCAGCAAGCATGTGTCAAGCTAATTCACAGGCATCATCTCATTTAACCCTCCAAACAGCACTTTTGTGGAAGACACTATTGGCTCCAATTTACAGGTGAGGAAACAGGATAAGAGTGATTAATTAACTTGCTCAAGATTATTCAGAGATGGGATTAGAACAGAAGTGGTTTGACTCAAAGTTGATACTTTTCACCTCTCAGATAACCCAAGTTTGGCTGCAGGCTGACCTCACTGATAAAATGACAGAAATTTCTGGGCACCTCAGCAGGCCAGAGACATGGGTCAGAAAGGCAGAAGTTGATTTGGTCTGTGTACTAATCGCACAATGCAAACACGGGCCTGTCTCTGGGCTGGATCTGAGGATTGCATCTCTCCTCCTAACCCCTCCCTGGGAACCTCAAATGAGATCAAGGGCTTGTATCAGGCTTGAGCCTTAATTCTTCCAAGAAGAAGGGGAAGAGACCTGATCTAACAATTGCCTTTAAGGACTGCAAAGGTTATTGACCGCATGATGGCAATCAACTGTTGTCTATCTCAGAGAGAGAGAGAGAGAGAGAGAGAGAGCGAGCAGATATAGCCTCCAAATACAGCATGAGAGATATCAGTTAGACCTAAGGAAATAGCTTATTAAGCATCAGATCAAATTCTAGTTGCTGCTACTTCCTAGCTTTGTGAGTTTGTGACTTTACTTCATTTATTTAAGCTTCTGTCTGTTTATTTGTAAAATGGGGATTTAGTATTTTCTCCATCAAGTTATTATGAGGATTAAATGAAACTTTGCCTGGCACCTAGAAAGCTCTCAGTAAGTATTAGTTATTGTTGATGTTTTGCATAGTCTTAACATACAACATATTTCTCAGTAACTGGAGTATTCAGGTACAGATTTTCCTAGTTGATCTCTCAATGATACTTTCAACCCTTTACTTGCCAGTTGATATAACTGATTTCTTTCTTTCTTTTTTTTTTTTTTTCCTTATAAATACCACTGAACAAACAGTGGCTAGAAAAATAACAAAAATATAAAGAACACTAACTAACATTTGTTGAGAGCTTACTGTGTGCTAGGCTGGTGTTATGTGCTTTACATGCACTACCTCATTTTAATACAAGAATTCTATCAGGTAGGCAGAAATAATATACCTGGCCTTTGAGAAGCAACCTGTGAGATTGGCTCTACCACACCTAGAGACCCCAGGACTTGCTGGAAATATTTCTTCACACGGAGAACTCAAAGTGAGGTTGGAGACCAAGCCAGTATGGCTACTGGTAGCCTTGGGCAGTAGGCCCTGTGAGTTTGCTGTGCAGAGGGAAAGGGAAATGGCTTGGTCCAGCAGGCAAGGCAGCCGGATCTCAGCCTGTAATTCTTGGTCCCTGGTACAATTAGTGTCAACAGGAATTTTCCCTGTGTAGCAAGACAAAGAGGCTCACAGACTATAAACCATCATATCAGAGGCTGACCATTTGTGCCCTAGAAAGGCACGGAAGGAAGGGGGACCCATGTGAACCTCCACTGGCCCCCAATACTGCAGAGAACCAGATCCATGAGGAGGGAAAGAAGAAAAGGAGGGAAAAGGGCAGGGAACAGACTTCATTGAATATATATTATATATTTTCAAGTAAATCCCAGGGGTGGAGTGGAAAGTGAAGGGAAAAAAAAAATTCAGCCTGGAGCTATTTTCTCTCAAGCCAAGCTGTCCCTAAAACAGTTGGACCAGCTCCAGGTATAAAAGCTCAGACCTTTGTTGTCACCTGAAAACTTTAGAATGTTTCTTTGCTCAGTCTGGAGGACTGCCCACCTCACCGCTTCTTGGTGCTGCTCCTTTGGGAACCTAGAAATTTAGAAAGAAATAGGGAGCCATTTAGCGGGCAAAAGTTTGCCTACACAGCCTGTGATGCTCAAACTTTACTGAGCATAACAGTCACCTAGAGTGAGCCTTAAAAATGGAGATTCTTGGGTCCTAGCCCCAGATATTTTGATCCAGTCGGTCTGAAGTGAGGTCCAGGAATTAATATTTTTCACAAGCAACCCAACTGATTCTACTGCAGAAGACCAGCAGATCATATTTTGAGAAACATCACTTTAGTCTATCATCCCCATTTTACAGATCATCAAATGGAGGCCCAGAAAGTACAAATGACTTAGTTAAATGTCTCACAGAGAGGGTTCTTGGAGGGTCTACGTCTTAAACTTAGATTTTCTGATTACCAGTATTGCTAGTCTTACCTCGGCTGGACCCATTAAAAGTGACTTTGACCTCCATTTGCTGTGGCTTATTCCTTGCCAGGGGCCTATGGTTCTTCACATCTCAAGTCAGGGGTCAATTGCTCAGGGAGACTGTTTTGCCCCTCCTCACCCCAGTCTAGGTGAGGTTCCTTTCTTCTCTGCTCTCAGAAAACCACATCCCTCTCCTTCATGGCATTCCCCCTGGTTTCTGTTTACTCACTCCTCCACGTGATTATTGGATCAATATATGCCTCTCTTCCTAGACTTTATACTCAATGAGAGCAGGCACAGTGTTTCTTTTTGCTCATCCGAGGAGCTAGCACACGGTCTGATGGATTGTATGTGCTCAATAAATATTTATTAGATGAGCAATAGAATGAATGAGTGAATGAAAAGGACAGGTTGATTTCAGCCTTAACTGAACGTCAAAATAAAGAAAAATTTGTGAAACTTTTGTCCTTCGATGGGCTTTCTCTGTTTAGACTTTTTTTTTTTGGTTCTTCTTTTTGACCCACCTTTTTGATCCCAACATCTAATCCCATCCCTAAAACCAGAGCTTCTTGCAGGCAAAATTGTGTAGAAGGAGGTTTGCTTTCTTTCATCATCTGTCTGTTTATTTCTTTAATCTTTCTATCTTTCCAGTGAATTCTGTGTTGGAAATCCATTCTCCTCTATGCAACCCTCCCTTACTTTCGATTCTAACCCTTGCCTAAGACCCCGATGCTCTCTGACAGGTGTGAGGTGGTATCTTCCTGTGGTTCTGATTTGCATCTCCCTGATGATGAGTGATGCTGAGCATCCTTTCATGTGTCTGTTGGCCATTTGTAGATCTTCTCTGGAAAAATATCTATTCAGGTCCTCTGCCCATTTTTATTTTATTTATTTTCTTTTATTTTTTTAACATCTTTTTTGGAGTATAATTGCTGTATAATGGTGTGTTAGTTTCTGCTGTATAACACAGTGAACCAGCTATACATAAACGTATATCCCCGCATCTCCTCCCTCTCGCGTCTCCCTCCGACCCTCCCTATCCCACCCCTCTAGGCGGTCACAAAGCACCGAGCTGATCTCCCTGTGCTCTGCGGCTGCTTCCCACTAGCTATCTATTTTACATTTGGTAGTGTATATATGTCCATGCCACTCTCTCACCCTTTCACATCTCACCCCTCCCCCTCCCCATATCCTCAAGTCCATTCTCTAGTAGGTCTGTGTCTTTATTCCCGTCTTGCCAGTAGGTTCTTCATGGCCTTTTTTTTTTTTCTTAGATTCCATATATATGTGTTAGCATACTGTATTTGTTTTTCTCTTTCTGACTTACTTCACTCTGTATGACAGACTCTAGGTCCATCCACCTCACTACAAATAACTCAATTTCGTTTCTTTTTATGGCTGAGTAATAGTCCATTGTATATACGTACCACATTTTCTTTATCCATTCATCTGTGGCTGGACACTTAGGTTGCTTCCATGTCCTGGCTACTGTAAATAGAGCTGCAATGAACATTGTGGTACATGACTCCTTTTGAATTATGGTTTTCTCAGGGTATATGCCCAGTAGTGGGATTGCTGGGTCGTACGGTAGTTCTATTTTTAGTTTTTTTAGGAACCTCCATACTGTTCTCCATAGTGGCTGTATCAATTTACATTCCCACCAACAGTGCAAGAGGGTTCCCTTTTCTCCACACCCTCTCCAGCATTTATCGTTTGTAGATTTTTTGATGATGGCCATTCTGACAGGTGTGAGGTGATACCTCATTGTAGTTTTATTAATTAATTAATTAATTTATTTTTGGCTGTGTTGCGTCTTTGTTTCTGTGTGAGGGCTTTCTCTAGTTGTGGCAAGCGGGGGCCACTCTTCATCGCAGTGCGCGGGCTTCTCACTATAGTGGCCTCTCTTGTTGCGGAGCAAAGGTTCCAGACGCGCAGGCTCAGTAGTTGTGGCTCCCGGGCCTAGTTGCTATGCCGCATGTGGGATCTTCCCAGACCAGGGCTCGAACCCGTGTCCCCTGCATTAGCAGGCAGATTCTCAACCACTGCGCCACCAGGGAAGCCCCTGTGCAAAAGCTTTTTAAGTTTCATTGGGTCCCATTTGTTTATTTTTGTTTTTATTTCCATTTCTCTAGGAGGTGGGTCAAAAAGGATCTTGCTGTGATTTATGTCATAGAGTGTTCTGCCTATGTTTTCCTCTAAGAGTTTTATACCGTCTGGCCTTACATTTAGGTCTTTAATCCATTTTGAGTTTATTTTTGTGTATGGTCTTAGGGAGTGTTCTAATTTCATTCTTTTACATATAGCTGCCCAGTTTTACCATCACCACTTACTGAAGAGGCTGTCTCTTCTCCATCGTATATTTTTGTCTCCTTTATCAAAAATAAGGTGACCATATGTGCGTGGGTTTATCTCTGGGCTTTCTATCCTGTTCCATTGATCTATATTTCTGTATTGTGCCAGTACCAAACTGTCTTGATTACTGTAGCTTTGTAGTAGAGTCAGAAGTCAGGGAGCCTGATTCCTCCAGCTCCGTTTTTCTTTCTCAAGATTGTTTTGGCTATTTGGGGGCTTTTGTGTTTCCATATAGATTGTGAAATTTTTTGTTCTAGTTCTGTGAAAATTGCCATTGGTAGTTTGATAGGGATTGCATTGAATCTGTAGATTGCTTTGGGTGGTATAGTCATTTTCACAATGTTGATTCTTCCAATCCAAGAACATAGTATATCTCTCTCTTTGTGTCATTTTTGATTTCTTTCATCAGTGTCTTATAGTTTTCTGAGTACAGGTCTTTTGTTTCCTTAGGTAGGTTTATTCCTAGGTATTTTTTCCTTTTTTGTTGAGATGGTAAATGGGAGTGTTTCCTTAATTTCTCTTTCAGATTTTTCATCATTAGTGTATAGGAATGCAAGATATTTCTGTGCATTAATTTTGTATCCTGCTACTTTACCAAATTCATTGATTAGCTCTAGTAGTTTTCTAGTGGCATCTTTAGGATTCTCTATGTATAGTATCATGTTATCGGCAAACAGTGATGGTTTACTTCTTCTTTTCTCATTTGGATTCCTTTTATTTCTTTTTCTTCTCCCATTGCTGTGGATAAAACTTCCAAAACTATGCTGAATAATAGTGGTGAGAGTGGGCAACCTTGTCTTGTTCCTGATCTTAGTGGAAATGGTTTCCTTTTTCCACCACTGAGAACGATGTTGGCTGTGGATTTGTCATATATGGCCTTTATTATATTGAGGTAAGTTCCCTCTATGCCTACTTTCTGGAGGGTTTTTATCATAAATGGGTGTTGAATTTTGTCGAAAGCTTTTTCTGCATCGATTGAGATGATCATATGGTTTTTCTCCTTCAATTTGTTAATATGGTTTATCACACTGATTGATATGTGTATATTGAAGAATCCTTGCATTCCTGGCATGAACCCCACGTGATCATGGTGTATGATCCTTTTAATGTGTTGTTGGATTCTGTTTGCTAGTATTTTGTTGAGGATTTTTGCATCTATGTTCATCAGTGATATTGGCCTGTAGTTTTCTTTTTTGTGTGACATCTTTGTCTGATTTTGGTATCAGGGTGATGGTGGCCTCGTAGAATGAGTTTGGGAGTGTTCCTCCCTCTGCTATATTTTGGAAGAGTTTGAGAAGGATAGGTGTTAGCTCCTCTCTAAATGTTTGATAGAATTTGCCTGTGAAGTCATCTGGTCCTGGGCTTTTGTTTGTTGGAAGATTTTTAATCCCAGTCTCAATTTCAGTATTTGTGATTGGTCTGTTTATATTTTGTTTCCTCCTGGTTCCATCTTGGAAGGTTGTGCTTTTCTCAGAATTTGTCCATTTCTTCCAGGTTGTCCATTTTATTGGAATATAGTTGCTTGTTGTAATCTCTCATGATCCTTTGTATTTCCGCAGTGTCAGTTGTTACTTCTCCTTTTTCATTTCTAATTTTATTGATTTGAGTCCTCTCCCTCTTTTTCTTGATGCGTCTGGCTAAAGGTTTATCAATTTTGTTTATCTTCTCAAAGAATCAGCTTTTAGTTTTATTGATCTTTGCTATTGTTTCCTTCATTTCTTTTTCATTTATTTCTGATCTGATCTTTATGATTTCTTTCCTTCTGCTAACTTTGGGGTTTTTTGTTCTTCTTTCTCTAATTGCTTTAGGTATAAGGTTCGGTTGTTTATTTGAGACGTTTCTTGTTTCTTGAGGTAGGCTTGTATAGCTATAAACTTCCGTCTTAGAACTGCTTTTGCTGCATCCCATAGGTTTTGGGTCGTCGTGTTTTCATTTTCATTTGTTTCTAAGTATTTTTTGATTTCCTCAGTGATCTGTTGGTTATTTGTAGTGTACTGTTTAGCCTCCATGTGTTTGTATTTTTTACAGGTTTTTTCCTGTAATTGATATCTAGTCTCATAGCGTTATGGGAGGAAAAGTTATTTGATACGATTTCCATTTTCTTAAATTTACCAAGGCTTGATTTGTGACCCAAGATATGATGTCTCCTGTAGAATGTTCCATGAGCACTTGAGAAGAAAGTGTATTCTGTTGTTTTTGGATGGAATGTCCTATAAATATCAATTAAGTCCATTTTGTTTAATGTGTCATTTAAAGCTTGTGTTTTCTTATTTATTTGCATTTTGGTTGATGTGTCCATTGGTGAAAATGGGGTGTTAAAGTCCCCTACTATGATTGTGTTACTGTCGATTTCCCCTTTTATGGCTGTTAGCATGTGCCTTATGTATTGAGGTGCTCCTATGTTGGGTGCATAAATATTTACAATTGTTATATCTTCTTCTTGTATTGATCCCTTGATCATTATGTAGTGTCCTTCTTTGTCTCTTGTAACAGTCTTTATTTTTAAATCTATTTTGTCTGATATGAGAATTGCTACTCCAGCTTTCTTCTGATTTCCATTTGCATGGAATATCTTTTTCCATCTCCTCACTTTCAGTCTCTATATGCCCCTAGGTCTGAAGTGGGTCTCTTGTAGACAGCCTATATACGGGTCTTGTTTTTTTTATCCATTCCGCCAGTCTACGTCTTTTGGTTGGAGCATTTAATCCATGTACCTTTAAGGTAGTTATCGATATGTATGTTCCTATTACCATTTTCTTAATTGTTTTGGGTTTGTTATTGTAGGCCTTTTCCTTCTCTTGTGTTTCCTGCCTAGAGAAGTTCCTTTAGCATTTGTTGTAAAGCTGGTTTGGTGGTGCTGAATTGTCTTAGCTTTTGCTTGTCTGAAAAGGTTTTAATTTCTCTGTCGAATCTGAATGACATCCTTGCTGGGTAGAGTAATCTTGGTTGTAGGTTTTTCCCTTTCATCACTTTAAATATGTTCTGCCACTCTCTTCTGGCTTGCAGAGTTTCTGCTGAAAGATCAGCTGTTAACCTTATGGGGATCCCCTTGTATGTTATTTGTTGTTTCTCCTTGCTGCTTTTAATATTTTTTCTTTGTATTTAATTTTTGATAGTTTGCTTAATATGTGTCTTGCCATGTTTCTCCTTGGATTCATCCTCTATGGGACTCTTTGTGCTTCCTGGACTTGATTGACTATTTCCTTTCCCATATTAGGGAAGTTTTCAACTATATTCTCTTCAAATATTTTCTCAGTCTGTTTCTTTTTCTCTTCTTCTTCTGGGACCCTTATAATTTGAATGTTGGTGCGTTTAACGTTGTCCCAGATATGTCTTGAGACTGTCCTCAATTCTTTTCATTCTTTTTTCTTTATTCTGCTCTGTGGTAGTTATTTCCACTATATTATCTTCCAGGTCACTTATCTGTTCTTCTGCTTCAGTTATTCTGCTATTGATTCCTTCTAGAGAATTTTAAATTTCATTTATTGTGTTGTTCATTGTTCATTGTTTGTTTGCTCTTTAGTTCTTCTAGGTCCTTGTTAAACATTTCTTGTATTTCTCCATTCTATTTCCAAGATTGTGGATCATCTTTACTATCATTACTCTGAATTCTTTTTCAGGTAGACTGACTGTTTCCTCTTCATTTGTTTGGTCTGGTGGGTTTTTGCCTTACGCCTTCATCTGCTGTGTGTTTCTCTGTCTTCTCATTTTGCTTAACTTACTGTGTTTGGGGTCTCCTTTTCACAGGCTGCAGGTTTATAGTTCCCATTGTTTTTGGTGTCTGCCCCCAATGGCTAAGGTTGGTTCAGTGGGTTGTGTAGGCTTCCTGGTGGAGGGGACTGGTGCCTGTGTTCTGGTGGATGAGTCTGGATCTTGTCTTTCTGGTGGGCAGGGCCACATCCAGTGGTGTGTTTTGGGGTGTCTGTGACCTCATTATGATTTTAGGCAGCCTCTCTGCTAATGGGTGGGGTTGTGTTCCTGTCCTGCTAGTTGTTTGGCATAGGGTGTCCAGCACTGTAGCTAGCTGGTTGTGGAGTGGAGCTGGGTCTTAGTGTTGAGATGGAGATCTCTGGGAGAGCTTTCGCTGTTTGATATTATGTGGAGCCGGGAGGTGTCTGGTGGACAAGTGTCCTGAACTCGGCTCTCCCACCTCAGAGGCACACGCCTAACACCCGCCCAGAGCACCAAGACCCTGTCAGCCACACAGCTCAGATGAAAAGGGAGAAGAAAGAAAGAAAGGAAGAAAGAAAGAAAGAAAGAAAGGGAGGAAGGAAGAAAGAATAAAATTATTAAAATAAAAAGTAAAATAAATTATTAAAAATAAGATAAAAAAATTAAAAATTAAAGAAAGAAGGGAAGAAAGAAGAGAGCAACCAAACCAAAAAACAAATCCACCAATGATAACAAGCTGTAAAAACTATACTAAAAACAAACAAACAAACAAAAAAACGGACAGACAGAACCCTAGGACAAATGGTAAAAGCAAAGCTATACAGACAAAATCACACAAAGAAGCATACACATAAACACTCACGAGAAAAGAAAAAGGAAAAAATATATATGTCTTTTGGGAAGTCTGAGGTCTTCTGCCAGTGTTCAGTAGGTGTTCTGTAGGAATTGTTCCACATGCAGATGTATTTCTGATGTATTTGTGGGGAGGATGGTGATCTCCACGTCTTACTCCTCTGCCATGTTGAAGGTCTCTCCCTCTGCCCATTTTTAAATTGGGTTGTTTGTCTTTTTGATATTGAGTTGTATTAGTTCTTTGTATATTTTGTATATTAACCTCTTACTGGATAGATTGTGTGCAAATGTCTTTTCCCATTCAGTAGGCTACCTTTTTGTTTCACTGATAGTTTTCTTTGATGTGCAAAAGCTTTTTAGTTTGATATAGTCCCATGTGTTTATTTTTGCTTTTGTTTCCCATCAAAAAGACAACAAATAGCAAGTGTTGGCAAGGATGTGGAGAAAAGGGAACCCTTTTGCACTGTTGGTGGAAATGTAAATTGGTGCAGCGATCACAGAAAACAGTATGGGGCTTCCTCAAAAATTAAAAATAGAACTGCCATATAATCCAGCAATTGCACTTCTGGGTGTTTTCCCGATGGAAACAAAAATACTAATTAGAAAAGATACATGCGCTCCAATGTTCATTGCAGCATTATTTACAATAGCCAAGATATGGAAGCAACTAAGTGCCCATAAGTAGATGAATGGATAAAGATGTGATGTATGTATACACACACACACAGCACACCACTCACCCACCCACCCACCCACACAGGAATATTGCTCAGCTATAAAAAAAAAACGAAATCTTGTCATTTGTGACAACATGGATGGATCTAGAGAGTATTATGCTAAGTGAAATGTCAGATAGAGAAATATACCGCGTGATCTCATTTATATGTGGAATCTAAAAAACAAACAAAGCAAAAGGAAAACAGACTCATAGGTACAGAGAACAAACAGAGTGGGGAGGGGTGATGGGGTGGACAAAATAGGCAAAGGGGATTAAGAGGTACAAATCTCCAGTTATAAAATAAACAAGTCACAGGGATGTAATATACAGCATAAGGAATATGGTCAATAATATTGTAATAACTCTGTATGCGGACAGATGGTTACTAGCCTTATTGCAGTGATCATTTCATAATGTATGCAAATGTCAAATCATTATGTAGCATACTTGAAACTAATGTAATATTGTACAGCAACTGTATTTCAATAAAAATAAAGCTCCCAGTGCTCTCATATTGCTTCCAGTCACCCCTAATCCTGACCTTTCTAACCTTCTGTTCCTGGTCAAAGTCTACCTGTCCAACGTCCTATGTCCTGAAGGCCCTGTGCATACCAGGACAACTCTGTAAAGTGATGGCTTCCGGCCAACAGTGGATAATGACCTAATCTGTTGCTCCTTCTCCTCCCTTTTAATTTGATCATCATTCTCTTAACCAAGGAGGTGGTCAAAACTTTGATATTAGGAATCATCCTCTATGGAGCCCAAGAAGCAGTGATGATAGGAGGAGGTTTCTAATGATCAGCAAATATTTATTGAGCCCTGTGTTAGGGTCTGAGGGACATACAAAGACGAATAAAGAGCATTTCTTCTTCTCAAGGATCTTTATGGGAAGACAAGCATTCAATAACATTGCAGGAGTCTAGTATCTAGTTGTTTGTCAAACAAACGATGGTAACCACATTATGAGTTTAAATTAGACTGTGTGTATAATACACTTTGTATTAGGCCTGACACATAGTAGGCCCAGTCAGTAATGTTAATTCTTCTTCCCTCTTAGGGAGGGGAGATTTTTCAGGGCTGGAGTAGGTTAGCTGGCCTCCACTTAGGAGGGGTGTTCTCTTAGCAGCTCTGGGAACACATTCAACTTGTGAAGAAACTTTTTCAACTCCATAAATGTACCCATTTTTATTCAGAACTGATTTCTATTAAGAAACAATTACAGGGGCTTCCCTGGTGGCGCAGTGGTTAAGAATCTGCCTGCCAATGCAGGTGACACAGGTTCGAGCCCCGGCCCGGGAAGATCCCACATGCCGTGGAGCAACTAAGCCCGTGTGCCACAACTACTGAGCTTGCGCTCTAGAGCCCGTGAGCCACAACTACTGAGCCCACGTGCCACAACTACTGAAGTCCGCGCTCCTAGAGCCCATGCTCTGCAACAAGAGAAGCCACCGCAATGAGAAGCCCGCACACCGCAAAGAAGAGTAGCCCCCGCTCGCGCAGCAACTAGAGAAAACCTGCGCGCAGCAACGAAGACCCAATGCAGCCAAAAATTAAACAAAAAAAAAAAAAAAAAAAAAAGAGTGGTGACCTCCCAAAACAACACTGCAAGGGCTGAGTCACTTTAAAAAAAAAAAAAAGCAACAATTACAGAAAAAGAATATATATATATATACATATACATACATATATATGTATAACTGAATCACTTTGCTGTATACCTGAAACTAACACAACATTGTAAATCAACTATACTTCAGTTAAAAAAAAAGGAATTACAGTTGACCCTTAAACAATGGGAGTGGGGAGAGGGGGCAAAGGAGGGGTTTAGGGGTCGAGAGGGGAGGGTTTACAGTCAGCCCTGGCCCTCTGTATCTGTGGTTCCAACTGGAAGTTGTGTAGTCCTGTACATAGTACAGATTTATTGAAAAAAATCTGCATGTAAGTGGACCCACACAGTTCAAAGCCATGTTTTTCAGGGTCAACTGTGTTCTCTTCACATTCAAGCAGGTCTCCTAGGACCCGGCTGATCCACACCTTTTTACTTGATGTGTGTACACAGAAGAGAGAGAATCAGAGCTGGAAGGGACTACAGAGGTTGTATGGCTCTTCCCTCATCTCACAGATGCTGGAACTGAGGCCAGACAAGTGACATGATTGTGGTCACTCAGAGCCAGAACCAGGACTGAGCCCTCAAATATCCAGCCCCAAACTCTTAAAAATAAAAAATAAATATACTTAACATAACTGTATATTATTTGCATTATTCAACCACTAAGCAAATGAAAATAGCTTTTAAAAAATTATCAAAGTATGTGCTTATGGTAAAGCTATGGAAAGGTATAGAAAACAAAAGGGAAACATTATAAATCAACTATACTCCAATAAAACTTTAAAAAAAAGTATTCTCTATATGTAAAAAAAAAAAAAAAAAAAGGGAAATCAACTTTTTATTCCACTATCCAGAGACAGCATCTCTATAAACATTTTTGGTAAATGTTTTTCAGACTTCACACACACACACACACACACACACACACACACACACACACACACACACACACACTCACACACCATGCTGTGCTTGGGCCCCTAGCCTCCATTCTACATCCCTCTGCACCCACAGCTGTCTGCTGAGCTCCCCACTGCTCAGACCCAGGCTGACCCTCCCCTGTGGCTCTAGGGGTGGACAATCCGACCCAATCAGAGCCAGTGAGGGCCCAGGGACTCTTTCTTCATGGGATTTGAGGCTGAGACTACGTAAGGTTTGGAGCAAGGTCTGGGAGTATTCCAGGGAGGGCCTACCTATCTGGGTCTGGAGCTGAATGGAGCTGAGTGATACTGTCTGTCCTTCCCACACTCTCCCATAGTACTTACTAGAATAATCTCTGTGCATTAGAGTAGCTAGCTGGCTGTTACCAGTGTATTCGATTCTTAAAGGACTTTGAGCAAGTCACTTTACCTCTCTGACCCAGTTTCCTCATCTCTAAAGTGGGATAATACTTGGGAGATTATCGTGAGAATAATCTACTACTACTGCTATCAGTACCGATAATAATAATTAAATTTACAATTGCCTCTGTTAATTGTTTGGTGGGATAAGGACTTAAGCCAAGCAGTTTAATATATTGTTTCATTTACTTTTCACATCCACAGAGAGTGGAAGGGGGATCTGCTTATGATTGCTTGTGTAAATGGTGAAGGAATGAAGTGCAGGACCAGATTCCAGCTGCTCTGGTTCCTGTCACAGTCATTTTGCTAACTGATCCCTTCTGTCTCTCTGAGTGTCTGGTAGGAGGATCACGGTGTATTTCAGAGCCTCTTGACTGGGGGCCACCCTTGCCTTCTACAGGGGCCAGGACACTGGTTCCAAACTAGAGAGTGGGAAGTGATTGCTGGGCTGTCACCTGGAGGCTGGGGCACTGGCCAGAGTCCTCTCTGTCTGCAGTGCCCCCTCCCTGGCTGGGCCCCAGTGTTCCCTAGGTAACCACAGGGACGCGGCACAGATTTATGGCCCCGCTGCTCCTGAGCAAGTACCTTACACGTTCTGTCTGAGAGTGATGGTGTCTGGCTCCCAGATGACTCATCAGGAGGAGAACAGACACAAGTGGGTGGCACAGAAGGAACGAAAACCCACTTCTTACATCCCCAAAGCAAGAACACCAAGAGAATTGCTCCATCACACAGACTGTTAAAAAGGCAGATGTCAAGGCTCCCATTTTATATAGATGGGGACACTGAGGCCCTATTCCATCTGCTCCTTCATGGATGACATGAACATTTGTTGAGCTTTGTGCCAGGCTGGGTTAGATCACGTGGGGAACACAAACATGGAAAAACACAGACTCTGCCATCAACAGTGCTATTGACTAAGCAAGGGGATAAGACATGGAATAGGGAACCATCACCAGGGAGGGACGTTAAAGTGTGGGAGGGCTCTGAGAGTTAGCTGTCAATCATTTGTACTTAAGTAGGTTCAACTTCACTTCACTTCACTTCATTCTTTTAGCATCTACTAGGTGCTGAGGACAGCGGAGATGAACAAGAAACCCCTCAAGAAACTTTTAGAAAAGTGTTGGGATTTTCCTCAAGGTAACATCTGGTTGATTTTAAGAAAGTTAAATGATACAGAATTGAAATTACATTTTACAGCAGGTCCATTAGTTCATGCTGGTATTTAGCAAGTTTTATTTATTTGTAAAGTATTGTTCTTACTGGGATTCTATTTGGCCTATTTGGCTGGTGCTTGAGGCAGGAGGGGATGCACCTGCTGATAAGTCCCCTCACTTTTCCCCCTGAGGAAGGTGAGCACGCTGCTCTGAGACAGAGGGAGAAAAATAAGATCTTGCTGGGTCCTTGCAGAGAGTGAACTATTTTTGTTCTCCGCTCCTTGGGAGCTTGTTGAAGTAACACATGTATTTTACATAGTGAATATTTCTACATTAATGTGCATATTTAAAAATAATACCAATACTTCCATATGTAGGTGTTCCCCTTCAAAGCGGTCACTTCAGGAGGCAATAAGTTTGTTTCAATAATCCAATTAAAACTAATTTTTCTCCTCTTTCAATATTGTTTTCAAACCAGTGCACATCTTGTGATCATCATGGTGGAGTTAAACATTCATTATTTGAGAGCAGATTTTTAGAAGCAACCGATAGTCTTATGAAGGCATCTAGCACTGGTCCGTGGCCTCTCTGTCCTAGATTCCTTTCACGACTTCCCCTGTGCTGTTCTATATGTCTGGGGGCTAAGCCCCCACTCCAGGCTGTAGTTCCCAGGCTCCCTTGTCATCTGGCTTCTAGCTGGGTTTGGTCAGTGGTGGGCATGGTGGGAAGGAGAGAAACAGGAGAAGTCAGGACATTTCTCTCTCTTCTTCTTTCTCAAGAGTTGTTCCATGACTCCTCCTCCACCAGACAGGTTCAATAATATCTATCTCAGTCTCTACCTCTACCTCTACCTCCATCTCTATCTATACCTATATATATCTCAATGGCTTGCTATATACCAGCATGAACTTTCTATAAAATATAATACAAAAGATATTTCACGCACTCACAATAGCAAACAAATATGTAATACTCAGGAATAACTTTAGCAACAAATGTACAAGACCCAAATGGAGAAAATGACAAAACTTTAGTGAGGAGCATGAAAGAGGACGTGAACAAATGGAAAGATGTACTGTGCTTCTGGAAGTATTGTAAAGATGTCAATGCCCCACAGTTTAATCTAGTTACTTAAGGTAATTTCATCCAAAATATCAGTGGGATTTGGAAGGAACTTAACAAAATGACTCCAAAGTACTTCTGGAAGAATAAATGCTTAAGAATAGCCAAAATATTTTTCAAAAAAGGAGAGCTGGGCTTCCCTGGTGGCGCAGTGGTTGAGAATCTGCCTGCCAATGCAGAGGACACGGGTTCGAGCCCTGGTCTGGGAGGATCCCACATGCCACGGAGCAACTAGGCCCACGAGCCACAATTACCGAGCCTGCGCGTCTGGAGCCTGTGCTCCGCAACAAGAGAGGCCGCGATAGTGAGAGGCCCGCGCACCGCGATGAAGAGTGGCCCCCGCTTGCCACAACTAGAGAAAGCCCTCGAACAGAAACGAAGACCCAACACAGCCAAAAATAAATAAATAAACAAAGTAAACAATGCGTTAAAAAAAAATTCTTAAAAAAAAAGGAGAGCTATGTGGAGGGAATTTCCCTACTAGATTAAAATGCTGGATAATGACACTGGCAGAGGGTAGGCTGGCAGACCACTGGAATAGAAGAGATCATCTGAAAAAAGATCCAACTATGCATGAAATTTAAAATGTGATAAAGGTGACATTTCTGTTCTTCACAAATGGTGTCAATTTTGGATATTTGGAATAAAATAAAGTTAGAGCCTTACTTCTCACCTTACATAAAATACAAATTCCACACAAGTTAGAGATTTAAATGTGACCATCTAAATCATAAAAACACTAAAAGAAAGCATAGGTGCATAGTTTTAGCTTCTTAGGGTTAGAGAATTCTTTTTAGCAATGGCATTTAACATCAGAAACCATAAAAGAAAGAGTATAAACACACCATTGTAAAGCAATTATACTCCAATAAAGATGTTAAAAAAAAAAAGAGTATGACTATAAAGGAAAATGTAAAACTTATGTGGCAAAATCTCCCACATGATGAAGTTAAAACACAAAGGATAGGGACTTCCCTGGCAGTCCAGCGGTTAAGACTCTGTGCTTCCCCTGCAGGGGGTGCGGGTTCGATCCCTGGTCGGGTAACTAAGATCCCACATCCTGCATACCACGTGATGCAGCCACAAAAAAACAAAACAAAACAAAAACCACACCACAAAGGATATATTCAAAACACACATTCAACTTATTTGAATAATAGATAACTAGTATTAGATATTTAAGAAATCGTTTTGATCAATCACAAAAAGTTGAATAACATCCAAATAAAAATGTGAAAAGGACATGAATGGACAAATCTTAAATAAAATACATGGATGATCAATAATCATATACAAACTTGTATGTTAGTAAAAGAAAGGCAAATTGCATAACAATGATATCTGGTTTTTACCTACTGGGCAGATAGAACAGAATAAAACTGAGTCTAAAAAGTCTGAAAAGGGTGAGGAAAAATTGATTGTTTCATACAGCGACGGTGGGTATACAAATTGGCACATTGCTAAAGGGCATTTGACAATATGTCAAAGGACTTGAAAATATGAAAGTTCTTTAACATAGCAATCCTACGTGTTGGAATTTACCTTAATAAAACAAGCAAACAAATGCATAAAGATCTGTCATCACAGTTTTGATGTAAAAGCAAAGTCACACACACACACACACACACACACGCTTGTAACCTGATTGGAAGCAGCCTAAATGTTTGCCACAAGGGAACTGGTTACGACATTACTGTACATCCACACAGAGAATGCCACGCAGCCATTTAATGACGATGTAAAATCATGATGTTGTATATATTTAAAGACATTCTTCTCATAAAACATTGAAAGTGAAAACAACCAGGATGCCAAACTATATAAATAGCTCAAATCTACTTTTATAATATATAAATGCTTTAAAAAGAGGTAATAAGTATATAGACAAATACATTAGCTGAGATTATATCTGAGTAGGTGGAGAGATTATAGATGATTTCATAATTTTCCATATTTTCTGAAGGTATTCTTTTCTTTTTTAAATAATAGACATGTAATCAACTGTCTCCCTCTCCCCCCAAAAATTATTTTGAAAGGGCAAAGTCAATTGGAGCCAAATATGTTAAAGAATGTAGGAATCAAGATGGAAGGCTTTTTTCCTTAGAGATCCACTAAAGCTGTACTTACCCATTTTCCCACAAACATTTTGACCCATTTTGTTCCTTCCGCTAGAAATAGTCTTTTCAAGCTGTCTTCCTCCTAATACTCCCAGCCCTTTCCACCTATGAGAGTCCTACCAGCCTCTGAGGGTTAGCTAAGTCCCTGTGGACCTCCCCGGCCCTATTGCAGCTGGATCTGCTTGCTCCTTCCTCAGCGCTTCCACAGCACTGTCGACACGACTCCGGCACGGTCCACACCTGCCCCCAGGTGTCACGGTTTCTGGGGATTGTCCTATTCCCCTCCCTTCACAGGAGAATCAAGATGCAGTTTTGCAGGCTGGGATGAGGGTGGGGAAGCCCCAACAGAGAACAAAAGACATCAAGTTGAAAGGGAGCTCAATGCTCACAACCATGAAGGTCCAAATTCAGGAATGAGAGCGTGACCAAACCTGGCTGGGTGGACTTAAATTGGAACCAGAGACGTGAGACCTATCAGATGACCATGTGCTGGTAAGGACACTTGGTTCTAGAAAACTAGCTCCAAGTAACTTAAGCAAAAACAGGACTTTATTGTGTTAGTGGGGTATAATAAGCAATTCAAAACCTGGCATGTATCTGGGCTTCAGTAGCAACTGGACCCACGTGTTCAAGACCCTTTGGATAACTCCTCACATACCATATTTCACCTTTGTTTCTTTCCACAGGATGAAACCCTCTTTCTGTGATCCACAAGATGAGAAAAAAGCCCACAAAAAGCTCTAATTTTTACATCTCAGCATGTGGGCAGCCACAAAAAGCCTAGCTCCTTTATATCAGTCTTGCTCCAAAACTCCCACAAAAGGGCTCAGGTAAATCTGAGGATCAGGGTCTTACAGCTGGACCAATAGGCTGTCACTAGGCAATGGCTTCTATCATTGGCTTTGGTAGGTGACTAGCCCCGGACCATCAACACTGGCCACGGAAGGGGGGTCACATTCTTCTGGGATGGTATCCATGGTGACCATACCGATGAGAGAGGGACAGTTCTTAGCAAGAAGGTGCCTCATAGGTACTCACTTCAGAGCACATAAAGATCCAGAATGGGATGGAGGAAAGAAGAGCCTGAGGGTTTGCCTAGAAAACCACTTAACATTTGAAAATTATTTTTATGAGCCAGTCAGAGTGTAATGTTTGGATAGATTGGACACCTGCCTTATTTTTTCCTTCTAAATTATAAATGCTTTGAGGTTCTGGACTTTGCTGTTGTTGTTGTTGCCATCTCTCAGTGTTTGTTATAGCCCCTTCCACCTAATGAGTGGGCAGTAAAGGATTGTTGTAATTTTGATCTAGGGTGTTCTTACTGGGGGTTTTGCAAACTGGATCTGTAGACCTTCAGAAGAGAGGACTGGATGTATTTGTGATATAAAAAAAAAGCCATCGCCTGACTCCCTAGGTGACTGCTTGGCTGACAGCACTCATTTGGAAGTGGACATCTTAGTAAGCATAGTAATACACTTGTTGCATTTTCCCAGGCCCACTGTGCATGTATGATGTGTATGGGAGAAGCGCTCGAATGGAATCTGGAATGCTCATCATGACATGAGCATCTCAGAGCATCATGAAGACCTCCCATTTCTGTTGGGCTCTTGTCAGTGATACCAAGACCAGTATTGGCCAGAGTTAGAGGGTGTAAAATTTACTCTTTACATTCATGAATTCATACATTTTCAGTTAGGATACTTTAAAAGTTCCATGACTGCTTAAGCAAAAGGAATTTGTTGGTTCATGTCAGAGAATGTCTGGCTTCAGGAGAAGCTTGGTACAGGGCTCATACAGTCCAACCAGAATACAATTTCTCTATTTTTTGATTTTGTGGTTTGGTAAGGTAACGCTGTTTTAAGACAGCATTTCCCTTCATGCTCAACCAACTTACTGCCAACACTTCCTGAGGCTACATCCTTCTATTCATATCTAGTAGGAAAGATAAAGCCCACTTCAAATCCCTGGACTTGAGTCTCATTGGCTCTGTTTGGATTGAACTCTGAACCAGTCACTGTGGCTGGGGGTTAGAAGGTGGATGAGATGCCTTGCTTGGTTTAGCTTAGTTATATGCTCATGACTAGCATAAAGCTTAAAAGCTAAGAGTGGGGAAGGCAGCTCCCCTTACCCCCAAATTGGGCTATGACATCACAGAGGGGGAGGAGACCAACAAAGGTGAACAACAAAGTTTACCACATACACAGTTGGTAGGGATTTTGGAGATCCTGTGGTCTAACAGCTTATTTCATAAGTTATAAAACTGATGCCCAGAAAAGTCAGAGATTGCCCCAGGACACACAACAAATTAAAAGCAGGGCCAAGGGCTCTTTACTTCCCATTTGGAGCTCTTCGCACTAAAGCACCTACTCTTTAAGGACCCATCTCTACAGCTCAGGTCATCATCTTCTACCTCAGTTCTCATTTCCATGAGGGATCATAGCAGCAGGGCTGCTGAGTACATTAGTGCAGGTTATGGACTGCACAATTCCAGGGGGTTCCATTTATATCAAAATCTATATGAATGACACTCATTAGAGTTGTGAAGAGCATGTGTATGGGCATAGTAGGAGTCCTTCAGTAGGGATGGCAAATACTTATCACATGTAGTGACACTTCTCCTTGTAGTACTCATGACAGGCACTACCTGTCAATCATGTTACTCCTTCCCACTAAACTCAGGTTTAATCTCAGAATCTTTCTCAACCCAACCCTCTTCGTTACCACCAGTGTTCAACTGTAGCTGACACTTGAGCTAAAATCTATTTGCCTTCCTGTACTAAAGTGAGTAGCTCACATCTGTCCTCTGAATGACTCCCCTCCCAAGTCTCTACCTTAGCTTCTATTCATTGATACTAGCATCAGATAGTGAGAAAACTCCCAAGCAAAAGAAGCAGTCAATACTGTCAGGATAACTTCATAGAATGTTTTAAGGATTAAATGAGATAATACAAGTAAAGTCCTTAGACAGTGACTAGCCTCTTGCAAAGATCAATAATTAGTAATTCAAAATTATAATAAAATATTTAAAAATCACCTTGTTGGAATCTATAAACATATGTTTAATGTGCTTACAGCCCCTCATGTCTGTATTCTTGATTTAGCCCCTAGGTTACAAACATAAGTCAGAGGTATAATTTGCTGAGTATGATTGAGAATTAGATGCTTATCAGAGTTTCAGTTGTCTCACACACACACACACACACACACACACACACACACACACACTCTTTCTGGGGATCAGGTTCTGTGATCCAGTGGCTTCTAAAATCTAGAAATCTAGGGGGCATAATTCTTTCTGTTCTTATGCCTTATGACTATCTCAGGAGTCAGTCTCCTCTCTCTCTCTCTTCCCTTGCTTTCTGTGTTTGCAGGAAACCAGTGAACTTGTGGGGTTGTGGTGGTGACAGGGGTCGAGAGGGGCCATCCTTCAGTGGTTCTTATGCGTGATGCAAAAGCAGCCAAACACACTTGGTAGGACCACAGACATCAGCATAACTTGTTTCTTCCTTTCTTCCTTCCTTCCTTTTTCTTCCTTCCTTTCCTTCCTTCTTTCTTTTTCTTTCTTTCTTTTCTTTCTTTCTTCCTTCCTTTCTCTTTTCTTTTCTTTCTTTCTTCCTTCCTTCTTTCCTTTCTTTCTTCCTTCCTTCCTTCTTTTCTTTTTATATCTTTATTGGCATATAATTGCTTTACAATGTTGTGTTAGTTTCTGCTGTATAACAAAGTAATCAGCTATATGTATACATATATCCCCATATCCCCTCCCTCTTGTGTCTCCATCCCACCTTCCCAATCCCACCCCTCTAGGTGGTCACAAAGCACCGAGCTGATCTCCCTGTGCTATGCAGCTGCTTCCCACTAGCTATCTGTTTTACATTTGGTGGTGTATATATGTAAATGCTACACTCTCACTTGTCGCAGCTTACCCTTCCCCCTCCCCGTGTCCTCAAGTCCATTCTCTACATCTGCATCTTTATTCCTGTCCTGCCCCTAGGTTCATTAGAACCATTTTTTTTTTTAGATTCCATATATAGGTGTTAGCACACAGTATTTGTTTTTCTCTTTCTGACTTACTTCACTCTGTATGACAGACTCTAGGTCCATCCACCTCACTACAAACAACTCAATTTCGTTTCTTTTTATGGCTGAGTAATATTCCATTGTATATATGTACCACATTTTCTTTATCCATTCATCTGTCGATGGACACTTAGATTGCTTCCATGTCCTGGCTATCGTAAATAGTGCTGCAATGAACATTGTGGTACATGACTCTTTTTGAATTATATGTTTCTTTCTTTAAAAAAAAATTTAAAAAATATAGTTGATTTACAATATTTCAGGTATACAACATAGTGATTCAGTATTTTAATAGATTATACTCCATTTAAAGTTATTATGAAATTATGACTATTTCCCTGTGCTGTATAATATATCCTTGTTGTTTATTTAGTTTATACATAGTAGTTTATGTCTCTTAATCCCCTACCCCTATCTTGCCCCTTCCCCTCCCTCTCCCCACTGGAACCACTAGTTTGTTCTCTGTATCTGTGAGTCGGTTTCTGTTTTGTTATATTCATTCGTTTTATTTTTTAGATTTCACATATAAGTGATAACATATACCAAACATAGTATTTGTCTTTGTCTTATTTCGCTAAGCATAATACCCTCTAGATCCATCCAAATTGTTGCAAATGACAGAATTTCATTCTTTTTTCTGTCTGAGTAATATTTCATTGTATATGTGTATATCTATCTATCTATCTAATCTATATCTGTATATATCTCATTTTCTTTATCTATTCATCTGTTGATAGACACTTAGGTTGCTTCCATATCTTGATTACTGTAAATAACGCTGCTATGAACATTGAGATGCATGTATCTTTTCAAATCAGTGTTTTCATTTTCTTTGGATATATACCCAGGAATGGAACTGCTGGTTCATATGGTAGCTCTATTTTTAGTTTTTTTGGGGAAATGCCATACCATTTTCCATAGTGGCTGCACTAATTTATAATTTACATTCCCACCAACAGTGTACAAGAGTTCCCCTTTTTTCCACATCCTTGCCAACATTTGTTATTAGATTTTCTGATGATAGCCATTTTGACAGGTGTGAGGTGCTATATCATTGTGGTTTTGATTTGCATTTCTCTGATAATTAATGATGCTGAGCATTTTTTCATCTGCCTGTTGGCCATCTGTATGTCTTCTTTGGAAAAATGTCTATTCAGGTCTTCTGCCCATTTTAAAAAATTGGGTTGTTTGATTTTTTGATATTGAGTTGTGTGAGCTATTTATATATATATGTTTTTGGGGTATTAACCCTTTACTGGTCATATAATTTGCAAGCATTTTCTCCCATTCAATAGGTTTTCTTTTTGTTTTGTCAATGGTTTCCTTCACTGTAAAAAAGCTTTTAAGTTTAATTAGATCCCATTTGTTTATTTTTGCTTTTCTTTCTTTTGCCTTAGGAGACTAATCCAAAAAAATATTGTTATGATTTATGTCAAAGAGTGTTCTGCCTATGTTCTCTTCTAGGAGTTTTATGATTTCAGGACTTACATTTAGATCTTTTACCCATACTGAGAGGTTTTTTGTTTTGTTTTATTTTTGCTTTTTTTTTTGTATATAGTGTGAGAAAATGTTCTAATTTCATTCTTTTACATGTAGCTGTCCAGTTTTCCCAGCACCACTTATTGAATAGACTGTATTTTCTCCATTGTATATTCTTGCCTCCCTTGTTGTAGATTAAATGACCATAACTGCATGGGTTTACTTCTGGGATCTCTATTTTGTTCTATTGATCTATGTGTCTGTTTTTGTATCAGTTCCATGATGTTTTGATTGCTGTAGCTTTGCAGTATAGTCTGAAGTCAGGGAGCGTGATACCTCCAACTTTGTTCTTTTTTCTCAAGATTTCTTTGGCAATTCAAGGTCTTTTGTGGTTCTATATAAATGTTAGGGTTATTAGTTCTAGTTCTGTAAAAAATGTCATGGGTATTTTGATAGGGATTGCATTAAATCTGTAGATTGCTTTAGGTAATATGGCCATTTTAACAATACTAATTCTTCCAATCCAAGAGCATGGGATATCTTTTCATTTCTTTACGTCATTTGCAATTTCCTTCATCAATGTTTTATAGTTTTCAGAGTATGGGTCTTTCTAGGTATTTTATTCTTTTTGATGCAATTGTAAAGGGGTTACTTTTTAATTTCTCTTTCAGACAGTTTATTAGTTCTAATAGTTTTTTGGTGGAGATTTTAGGGTGTTCTATACATAGTATCATGTCATCTGCAAATAGTGACAGTTTTACTTCTCCCCTTCCAATTTGGAACCAGCACAACTGGTTACTTTAAATGGAATCATAGGCAGAACCAGCGGAGATACCACAGAACAGCCTTGCCCAGGACTTCTCTCACTGTGGTTTGTCATCCTGGCCAGGAAGAGGGAGGAGAGAGGGAGGGTGAGAGAGGGAGCAGGGAGGGGTGATGAGTGTTATTAGCTTAATGCCATTACGATTGGAGCTGTGCCAGCCCCTGGGCTCTCAGCCATGCTTATTTTTTCAGGCGTCAGTGCTCCTTGTCCTTATCCTGCTACTGGGACTTCTATAAGTGCACAAGGAAGAGGTGGCCAAACTCCTTGGATATCCACGTAGATCAGAGTGACAGAGAAGGTCCCAGCAGGAGGGGACTTTGAAGATCATGTGACCCAGAGGATTTGTTTTATAAGACGAAGGCAAAGGGAGTCCAGAAGGAAAATCTTGATTCAAATGTTCATCAACAGGGACAGGCCTAGGTTCTTTTGAAGACCTAGATGGGACAACTTTGTGGACCGTTGCCTGTTGGCACTTGACCTTGAAGAGAAGTGGGCAAGGATTTCAGGAGCCTTGGAAGATCATTAGAGGAAATATTTTTGGAGGCAGAGAAATTTTAAAAAACCACTCTGCTTAAAAGATTGGTTTAAGATAGCAGAGTAGAAGGATGTGTGCTCACTCCCTCTTGTGAGAGCACCGGAATCACAACAAACTGCTGAACAATTATCGACAGGAGGACACTAGAACTCACCAAAAAGGATACTCCACATCCAAAGACAAAGGAGAAGCTGCAGTGAGACTGTAGGAGGGGCGCAATCACAATAAAATCAAATCCCAAAACTGCTGTGTGGGTGACTCACAAACTGGAGAACACTTATACCACAGAAGTCTACCCACAGGATTGAAGGTTCTGAGCTCCACGTCAGGCTTCCCAACCAGGGGGTCCGGCAACAGGAGGAGGAATTCCTAGAGAATCAGACTTTGAAGGCTAGCAGGATTCGACTGCAGGACTTCGACAGGACTGGGGGAAACAAAGACTCCACTCTTGGAGGGCATGCACAAAGTAGTGTGTGCATCGGGACCCAGGGGAAGAGGCAGTGACCCCACAGGAGACTGAACCAGACCTACCTGCTAGTGTTGGAGGGGCTCCTGCAGAGGCAGGGGATGGCTGTGGCTCACCGCAAGGACAAGGACACTGGCAGCAGAAGTTTTGGGAAGTACTCCTTGGCATGAGCCCTCCCAGAGTCCGCCATTAGCCCCACCAAAGAGCCAGGTAGGCTCCAGTGCTGGGTCACCTCAGGCCAAACAACCAACAGGGAGGGAACCCAGCCCCAACCATCAGCAGACAAACAGATTAAAGTTTTACTGAGCTTTGCCCAACAGAGCAACACCTAGCTCTACCCACCACCAGTCCCTTCCATCAGGAAGCTTGCACAAGCCTCTTAGATAGCCTCATCACCAGAGGGCAGAGAGCAGAAGCAAAAACAACTACAATTCTGCAGCCTGTGGAAGGAAAACCACATTCACAGAAAGATAGACAAAATGAAAAGGCAGAGGACTTTGTACCAGATGAAGGAACAAGATAAAACCCCAGAAAAACAACTAAATGAAGTGGAGATAGGCAACCTTCCAGAAAAAGAATTCAGAATAATGATAGTGAAGATGATCCAGGAACTTGGAAAAAGAATGGAGTAAAAGATCGAGAAGATGCAAGAAATATTTAACAAAGACCTAGAAGAATTAAAGAACAAACACTTAGAAGACTCAAAGAACAAACAAACAGAGATGAACAATACAATACCTGAAATGAAAAATACACTAGAAGGAATCAATAGCAGAATAACTGAGGCAGAAGAACGAGTAAGTGCCCTGGAAGACAGAATGGTGTAATTCACTGCCACAGAACAGAATAAAGAAAAAAGAATGAAAAGAAATGAAGACAGCCTAAGAGACCTCTGGGACAACATTAAATGCAACAACATTCACATTATAGGGGTCCCAGAAGGAGAAGAGAGAGAGAAAGGACCTGAGAAAATATTTGAAGAGATTATGGTTGAAAACTTCCCTAACATGGGAAAGGAAATGGCCACCCAAGTCCAGGAAGCGTATAGAGTCCTAGGCAGGATAAACCCAAGGAGAAACAGGCTGAGACACATAGTAGTCAAACTGACAAAAATTAAAGACAGAAAAATTATTGAAAGCAACAAGGGAAAAATGACAAATAACATACAAGGGAACTCCCATAAGGTTAACAGCTGATTTCTCAGCAGAAACTCTACAAGCTACAAGGGAGTGGCACAATATATTTAAAGTGATGAAAGGGAAGAACCTACAACCAAGATTACTCTACCTGGCAAGGATCTCATTCAGATTCGATAGAGAAATCAAAAGCTTTACAAACAAGCAAAACCTAAGAGAATTCAGCACCACCAAACCAGCTCTACAACAAATGCTAAAGGAACTTCTCTAAGTGGGAAACAAAGGGAAGAAAAGGACCTACAAGAACAAACCCGTAACAATTAAGAAAATGGTAACAGGAACATACATATTGATAATTACCTTAAACGTGAATGGATTAAATGCTCCAGCCAAAAGACACAGGCTCACTGAATGGATACAAAAACAGGACCCATCTATATGCTGTCTACAAGAGACACACTTCAGACCTAGGGACACATAGAGACTGAAAGTGAGGGGATGGAAAAAAGATATTCCACGCAAATGGAAATCAAAAGAAAGCTGGAGTAGCAATACTCATATCAGATAAAATAGACTTTAAAATAAAGAATGTTACAAGAGACAAGGAAGGACACTACATAATGATCAAGGGATCAATCCAAGAAGGAGATATAACAATTATAAATATATATGCACCTAACATATGAGCACCTAAATACATAATGCAAGTGTTAACAGCTATTAAAGAGGAAATCGACAGTAACACAATAATAGGGGATTTTAACACCTTGCTTACACCAATGGACAGATCATCCAGACAGAAAATTAATAAGGAAACACAAGCTTTAAATGATACAATAGACCAGATAGATTTAACTGATATTTATAGGACATTCCATCCAAAACCAGCAGATTACACTTTCTTCTCAAGTGCACATGGAACATTCTCCAGGATAGATCACATCTTGGGTCACAAATCAAGCTGTGGTAAATTTAGGAAAATTGAAATCATATCAAGCATCTTTTCAAACCACAAAACTGTGAGATTAGAAATCAGGTACAGGGGAAAAAAGTAAAAACACAAACACATTTAGTCTAAACAATACGCTACTAAATAACTAAGAGATCACTGAAGAAATCAGAGGAAATCAAAAAATACCTAGAGACAAATGACAATGAAAACACAACAATCCAAAACCTATGGGATGCAGCAAAAGCAGTTCAAAGAGGGAAGTTTATAGCAATACAATCCTACCTCAAGAAACAATAAAAACCTCAAATAAACAATCTAACCTTACACTTAAAGGAACTAGAGAAAGAAGAACAAACAAAACCCAAAGTTAGCAGAAGGAAAGAAATCATAAAGATCAGAGCAGAAATAAATGAAAGAGAAACAAAGAAAAAATTAGCCAAGATCACTAAAACTAAAAGCTGGTTCTTTGAGAAGATAAACAAAATTGATAAACCATTAGCCAGACTCATCAAGAAAAAGAGGGAGAGGATTCAAATCAATAAATTAGAAATGAAAAACAAGTTACGATGGACACCATAGAAATACAAATCATCCTAAGAGACAACTACAAGCAACTCTATGCCAATAAAATGGACAACCTGGAAGATACGGGCAAATTACTAGAAAGGTATAACCTTCCAAGACTGAACCAGGAAGAAACAGAAAATATGAACAGCCCAATAACTAGTAATGAAATTGAAACTGTGATTAAAAATCTTCCAGCAAACAAAAGTCCAGGACCAGATGGCTTCACAGATGAGTTCTATCAAACATTTAGAGAAGAGCTAATATCGATCCTTCTCAAACTCTGCCAAAAAATTGCAGAGGAAGAAACACTCTCAAACTCATTCTACTAGGTTACCATAACCTTGATACCAAAACCAGACAGAGATATTACAAAAAAAGAAAATTACAGGCCAGTATCACTGATGAACATGGATGCAAAAATCCTCAACAAAATACTAGCAAACAGAATCCAGCACCACATTAAAAGGATCATACACTATGACCAAGGGGTTTTATCCCAGGAATGCAAGGATTCTTCAGTATACATATATCAATCAATGTGATACACCATATTAAAAAACTGAAGTATAAAAACCATATGATCATCTCAATAGATGCAGAAAAAGATTTCAACAAAATTCAACACCCATTTATGATAAAAACTCTCCAGAAAGTGGGCACAGAGGGAACTACCTCAACATAGTAAAGGCCATATATGACAAACCCACAGCAAACATCGTTCTCAATGGTGAAAAACTGAAAGCATTTCCTCTAACATCAGGAAGAAGACAAGGATGTTCACTCTCACCACTATTATTCAACATAATTTTGGAAGTCCTAGCGACAGCAATTAGAAAAGAAAAAGAAATAAAAGGAATCCAAATTGGAAAAGAAGAAGTAAAACTGTCACTGTTTGCAGATGACATGATACTATATAGAGAGAATCCTAAAGATGCCACCAGAAAACTACTAGAGCTAATCAATGAATCTGGTAAAGTTGCAGGATACAAAATTAATGCACAGAAACCTCTTGCATTCCTATACACTAACAATGAAAGATCAGAGAGAGAAATTAAAGAAACAATCCCATTCACCACTGCAACAAAAATAATAAAATACCTAGGAATAAACCTACCTAAGGAGGTAAAAGACCTGTACTCACAAAACTGTAAGGCACTGTTGAAAGAAATCAAAGATGACACAAACAGATGGAGAGATATACCATGTTCTTGGACTGGAAGAATCAACATTGTGAAAATGACTATACTACCCAAAGCAATCTACAGATTCAATGCAATCCCTATCAAATTACCAGTGGCATTTTTTACAGAACTAGGACAAAAAACTTAAAATTTGTATGGAGACACAAAAGACCCTGAAGAGCCAAAGCAGTCTTGAGGAAAAATAACGGAGCTGGAGGAATCAGGCTCCCAGACTTCAGACTATACTACAAAGCTCCAGTAATCAAGACAATATGGTACTGGCACAAAAACAGAAATATAGATCAATGGAACAGGATAGAAAGCCCAGAGATAAACCCATGCATCTAAGGTCAACTATTCTATGTAGAAGGAGGCAAGGATATACAATGGAGAAAAGACAGTCTCTTCAATAAGTGGTGCTGGGAAAACTCGACAGCTACATGTAAAAGAATGAAATTAGAACACTCCCTAACACCATACACAAAAAATAAACTCAAAATGGATTAAAGACCTAAATGTAGGACGAGACACTATAAAATTCTTGGAGGAAAACACAGGAAGAACATGCTATGACATATATCACAGCAAGATCTTTTTGATCCACCTCCTAGAGTAACGGAAATAAAAACAAAAATAAACAAATGGGACCTAATGAAACTTAAAAGCTTTTGCACAGCAAAGGAAACTATAAACAAGATGAAAAGACAACCCTTAGAATGGGAGAAAATATTTGCAAATGAATCAACGGACAAAGGATTAATCTCCAAATATATAAACAGCTCATGCAGCTCAATAGTAAAAAAACAAACCCAATAAAAAAAAGGACAGAACACCTAAAAAGTCAGTTCTCCAAAGAAGACATACAGATGGCCATGAAAAGCTGCTCAACATCACTAATTATTACAGAAATGCAAATCAAAACTACAATGAGGTATCATCTCACACCAGTTAGAATGGGCATCATCAGAAAATCTACAAACAACAAATGCTGGAGAGGGTGTGGAGAAAAGGGAACCCTCTTGCACTGTTGGTGGGAATGTAAATTGATACAGCCACTATGGAGAACAGTATGGCGGTTCTTTAAAAAACTAAAAATAGAACTACCATATGACCCAGCAATCCCACTACTGGGCATATACTCAGAGAAAACCATAATTCCAAAAGACATATGCACCCCAATGTTCACTGCAGTACTATTTACAATAGGCAGGTAATGGAAGCAACCTAAATGCGCATTGATAGATGAATGGATAAAGAAGATGTGGTACATATATAGAACGGAATACTACTCAGCCATAAAAGGGAATGAAATTGGGTCATTTGTAGAGACATGGATGGATCTGGAGACTGTCATACACAGTGAAGTAGGTCAGAAAGAGAAAAACAAATATCAGATATTAACGCATATATGTGGAACCTAGAAAAATGGTACAGATGAAACAGTTTCCAAGGCAGAAATAGAGACACAGATGTAGAGAACAAACGTATGGACACCAAGGGGGGAGAGTGGCAAGGGTGGTGGTGGTGGTGGGATGAATTGGGAGATTGGGATTGACATGTATACACTAATATGTATAAAGTAGATATCTAATAAAAAAGTGAGGTAAAAAGTTTTGCTAAAAATATGTCCAATGAGAATGAATAGTCCACAGTCTTTATTTAAATTGCATCTAACTTTTTAATGTGGTTGGAAAACTACCTTTCTAAATTCTTTTCTGACTGAATAAAAGTTTCCCTTAACTGACGTCCACCCTAAACACTCCATGAACAATAACAGAAAACAAACGCTCTCATGTCCATAGTTTAAAAAAAATAATAAAATGATCACCCCTTTGCTAGTTTTTTTTTTTTTACCATCTTTATTGGAGTATAATTGCTTTACAATGTTGTGTTACTTTCTGCTTTATAACAAAGTGAATCAGCTATACATATACATATATCCCTATATCTCCTCCCACTTGTGGCACCCTCCCTATCCCAGCCCTCTAGGTGGTCACAAAGCACCGAGCTGATCCCTGTGCTATGTGGCTGCTTCCCCCTAGTTAGCTATTTTACATTTGGAAGTGTATATATGTCCATGCCACTCTCTCACTTCGTCCCAGCTTACCCTTCCTCCTCCCCATGTCCTCAAGTCCATTCTCTACACCTGTGTTTTTATTCCTGTCCTGTCCCTAGGTTTTTCAGAACCATTTATTTATTTTTAGATTCTATATATATGTGTTAGCATAGGGTATTTGTTTTTCTCTTTCTGACTTACTTCACACTGTATGACAGACTCTAGGTCCATCCACCTCACTACAAATAACTCAATTTCGTTTCTTTTTATGGCTGAGTAATATTCCATTGTATATATGTGCCACATCTTCTTTATCCATTCATCTGTCGATGGACACTTAGGTTGCTTCCATGTCCTGGCTATTGTAAATAGAGCTGCAATGAACATTGTGGTACATGACTCTTTTTGAATTATGGTTTTCTCAGGGTAAATATCCAGTAGTGGCATTGCTGGGTCATATGGTAGTTCTATTTTTAGTTTTTTTAGGAACCTCCATACTGTTCTCCATAGTGGCTGCATCAATTTACATTCCCAGCAACAATGCAAGAAGGTTCCCTTTTCTCCACACCCTCTCCAGCATTTGTTGTTTGTAGATTTTCTGATGATGCCCACTCTAACTGGTGTGAGGTGATACCTCATTGTAGTTTTGATTTGCATTTCTGTAATAATTAGTGATGCTGAGCAGCTTTTCATGTGCTTCTTGGCCGTCTGTATGTCTTCTTTGGAGAAATGTCTATTTAAGTCTTCTGCCCATTTTTTGATTGGGTTGTTTGCTTTGTTGATATTGAGCTGCATGAGTTGCTTGTATATTTTGGAGATTAATCCTTTGTCAGTAGCTTCGTTTGCAAATATTTTCTCCCATTCTGAGGGTTCTCTTTTCATCTTGTTTATAGTTTCCTTTGCTGTGCAAAAGCTTTTAAGTTTCATTAGGTCCCATTTGTTTATTTTTGTTTTTATTTCCATTACTCTAGGCGGCAGATCAAAAAAGATCTTGCTGTGATTTATGTGACAGAATGTTCTGCCTATCTTCTCCTCTAAGAATTTTATAGTGTCTGGCCTTACATTTAGGTCTTTAATCCATACTGAGTTTATTTTTGTGTATGGTCTTACGGAGTGTTCTAATTTCATTCTTTTACATGTAGCTGTCCAGTTTTCCCAGCACCAGTTACTGAAGAGGCTGTCTTTTCTCCATTGTATTGTCTTGCCTTCTTTATCAAAGATAAGGTGACCATATGTGCATGGGTTTATCTCTGGGCTTTCTATCCTGTTCCATTGATCTATATTTCTGTATTGTGCCAGTACCATACTTTCTTGATTATTGTAGCTTTGCAGTATAGTCAGAAGTCAGGGAGCCTGATTCCTCCAGCTCCGTTTTTCTTTCTCAGGATTGCTTTGGCTATTTAGGGGTTTTTTTTGTTTCCATACAAATTGTGAATTTTTTTGTTCTAGTTCTGTGAAAAATGCCATTGGTAGTTTGATAGGGATTGCACTGAATCTGTAGATTGCTTTGGGTAGTATAGTCATTTTCACAATGTTGATTCTTCCAGTCCAAGAACATGGTATATCTCTCCATCTGTTTGTACCATCTCTAATTTCTTTCATCAGTGTCTTATAGTTTTCTGTATACAGGTCTTTTGTCTCCTTAGGTAGGTTTGTTCCTAGGTATTTTATTCTTTTTGTTGCAATGGTAAATGGGAGTATTTCCTCAATTTCTGTTTCAGATTTTTCATCATTAGTGTATAGGAATGCAAGAGATTTCTGTGCATTAATTTTGTATCCTGTTACTTTACCAAATTCATTGATTAGCTCTAGTAGCTTTCTGGTAGCATCTTTAGGATTCTTTATGTATACTATCTTATCATCTGCAATCAGTGACAGTTTTACTTCTTCTTTTCCAATTTGGATTCCTTTTATTTCTTTTTTTTCTTTGATTGCTGTGGCTAAACCTTCCAAAACTATACTGAATAATAGTGGTGAGACAGGACAACCTTGTCTTGTTCCTGATCTTAGTGGAAATGGTTTCAGGTTTTCACCATTGAGAAAGATGTTGGCTGTGGGTTTGTCATATATGGCCTTTATTATGTTGAAGTAAGTTCCCTCTATGCCTACTTTCTGGAGAGTTTTTATCATAAATGGGTGTTGAATTTTGTTGAAAACTTTTTCTGCATCTACTGAGATGATCATATGGTTTTTTTCCTTCAATTTGTTAATATGGTGTATCACATTGATTGATATGTGTATACTGAAGAATCCTTGAATTCCTGGGATTAAACCCCCCTTGATCATGGTGTATGATCCTTTTAATGTGCTGCTGGATTGTTTTTGCTAGTATTTTGTTGAGGATTTTCACATCCATGTTCATCAGTGATATTAGTCTGTAGTTTTCTTTTTTTGTGACATCTTTGTCTGGTTTTGGTATCAGGGTGATGGTGGCCCGATAGAATAAATTTGGGAGTGTTCCTCCCTCTGCTATATTTTGGAAGAGTTTGAGAAGGATAGGTGTTAGCTCTTCTCTAAATGTTTGATAGAATCCACCTGTGAAGCCATCTGGTCCTGGGCTTGTGTTTGTTGGAAGATTTTTAATCACAGTTTCAATTTCAGTGCTTGTGATTGGTCTGTTTATATTTTCTATTTCTTCCTGGTTCAGTCTCGGAAGGTTGTGCTTTTCTAAGAATTTGTTCCATTTTTTCCAGGTTGTCCATTTTATTGGCATATAATTGCTTGTAGTAATCTCTCATGATCCTTTGTATTTCTGCAGTGTCAGTTGTAACTTCTCCTTTTTCATTTCTAGTTCTGCTGATCTGAGTCTTCTCCCTTTTTTTCTTGATGAGTCTGGCTAATGGTTTATCAATTTTGTTTATCTTCTCAAAGAACCAGCTTTTAGTTTTATTGATCCTAGGTATCGTTTCCTTCATTTCTTTTTCATTTATTTCTGATCTGATCTTTATGATTTCTTTTCTTCTGCTAACTTTAGGGTTTTTTTGTTCTTTCTCTAATTGCTTTAGGTGTAAGGTTAGGTTGTTTATTTGAGATGTTTTTTGTTTCTTGAGGTAGGATTGTATAAACTTCCCTCTTAAAACTGCTTTTGTTGCATCCCATAGGTTTTGGGCCATTGAGTTTTCATTGTAATTTGTTTCTCGGTATTTTTTAATTTCCTCTTTGTTTTCTTCAGTGATCTCTTGGGTATTTAGTAGCCTATTGCTTAGCCTCCATGTGTTTGTATTTTTTACAGATTTTTTTCCTGTAATTGATATCTAGTCTCATAGCGTTATGGTAGGAAAAGTTATTTGATACGATTTCCATTTTCTTAAATTTACCAAGGCTTGATTTGTGACCCAAGATATGACGTCTCCTGGAGAATGTTCCATGAGCACTTAAGAAGAAAGTGTATTCTGTTGTTTTTGGATGGAATGTCCTATAAATATCAATTTGTTTAATGTACCATTTAAAGCTTGTGTTTCCTTATTTATTTGCATTTTGGTTGATGTGTCCATTGGTGAAAATGGGGTGTTAAAGTCCCCTACTATGGTTGTATTACTGTTGATTTCCCCTTTTATGGATGTTAGCATGTGCCTTATGTATTGAGGTGCTCCTATGTTGGGTGCATAAATATTTACAATTGTTATATCTTCTTCTTGTATTGATCCCTTGATCATTATGTAGTGTCCTTCTTTGTCTCTTGTAACAGTCTTTATTTTTAAATCTATTTTGTCTGATATGAGAATTGCTACTCCAGCTTTCTTCTGATTTCCATTTGCATGGAATATCTTTTTCCATCCCCTCACTTTCAGTCTCTATATGTCCCTAGGTCTGAAGTGGGTCTCTTGTAGACAGCCTATATACGGGTCTTGTTTTTTTTTATCCATTCCGCCAGTCTACGTCTTTTGGTTGGAGCATTTAATCCATGTACCTTTAAGGTAGTTATCGATATGTATGTTCCTATTACCATTTTCTTAATTGTTTTGGGTTTGTTATTGTAGGCTTTTTCCTTCTCTTGTGTTTCCTGCCTAGAGAAGTTCCTTTAGCATTTGTTGTAAAGCTGGTTTGGTGGTGCTGAATTCTCTTAGCTTTTGCTTGTCTGAAAAGGTTTTAATTTCTCTGTCGAATCTGAATGAGATCCTTGCTGGGTAGAGTAATCTTGGTTGTAGATTTTTCCCTTTTATCACTTGAAATGTGTCCTGTCACTCCCTTCTGGCTTGCAGAGTTTCTGCTGAAAGATAAGCTGTTAACCTTATGGGGATTCCCTTGTATGTTATTTGTTGCTTTTCCCTTGCTGCTTTTCATATCTTTTCTTTGTATTTAATTTTTGATACTTTGATTAATATGTGTCTTGGCGTGTTTCTCCTTGGATTTATCCTGTATGGGACTCTCTGCACTTCCTGGACTTGATTGACTATTTTCCTTCCCATATTAGGGACATTTTCAACTATAATCTCTTCAAATATTTTCTCAGTCTGTTTCTTTTTCTCTTCTTCTTCTGGGACCCCTATTATTCGAATGTTGGTGCGTTTAATGTTGTCCCAGAAGTCTCTGAGACTGTCCTCAATTCTTTTCATTCTTTTTTCTTTATTCTGGTCTATGGTAGTTACTTCCACTATATTATCTTCTGGGTCACTTATCCGTTCTTCTGCCTCAGTTATTCTGCTATTGATTCCTTGTAGAGAATTTTTAATTTCATTTATTGTGTTGTTCATCACTGTTTGTTTGCTGTTTAGTTCTTCCAGGTCCTTGTTAAATGTTTCTTCTATTTTCTCCATTCTAGTTCCAAGATTTTGGATCATCTTTACTATCATTACTCTGAATTCTTTTTCAGGTAGACTGCTTATTTCCTCTTCATTTGTTTGGTCTGTTGGGTTTTTACCCTGCTCCTTCATCTGCTGTGTATTTCTCTGTCTTCTCATTTTGCTTAACTTGCTGTGTTTGGGGTCTACTTTTCTCAGGATGCAGATTCGTAGTTCCCATTGTTTTTGGTGTGTGCCCTGAGTGGGTAAGGTTGTTTCAGTGGGTTGTGTAGGCTTCCTGGTGGAGGGGACTGGTGCCTGTTTTCTGGTGGATGAGGCTGGATCTTGTCTTTCTGGTGGGCTGGACCGCGTCCGGTGGTGTGTTTTGGGGTGTCTGTGAACTTATTATGATTTTAGGCACCCTCTCTGCTGATGGGTGGGTTTGCGTTCCTGTCCTGCTAGTTGTTTGGCATGGGGTGTCGAGCACTGGAGCTTGCTGGTCATTGAGTGGAGCTGGGTCTTAGCATTGAGACAGAGATCTCTGGGAGAGCTCTCGCCAACTGATGTTACATGGGGCCAGAAGGTCTCTGCTGGTCCAGTGTCCTGAACTCAGCTCTCCCACCTCCAAGGCTCAGGCCTGACACCTGGCCGGAGCACCAAGACCATGTCAGACACATGGCTCAGAAGAAAAGGGAGTAAAAAAAGAGGAAGAAAGAAAAAAAATAAAATAAAGTTATTAAAATAAAACATTTAAAAAGTATATTATTAAATTAAAAAAGTAATAAAAAAAAAGAGAGCAACCAAACCAATAAACAAATCCACCAATGATAACAAGTGCTAAAAACTAAACTAAGATAAGCATATAAATCAGAAACTAGTCAGTCGCATACAGCAAACGCCAAGTCTACAGTTGCTCCCAAAGTCCACCGTCTCAATTTTGGGGTGATTAGTTGTCTACTCAGTTATTCCACAGATGCAGAATACATCAAGTTGACTGTGGAGATTTAATCCGCTGCTGCTGAGGCTGCACGGAGAAATTTCCCTTTCTCATCTTTGTTCGCACAGCTCCTGGGGTTCAGCTTTGGATTTGGCCCCGCCTCTGCATGTAGGTTGCCCTCTGGTGTCTGTTTTTTGCCCAGACAGGAGGGAGCTAAAGGAGCGGCTGATTATGGGGGGTCCGGCTCACTCAGGCTGGGGGGAGGGAGGGGTATGGAATATGGGGCGAGCCTGTGGTGGCAGAGGCCGGCGTGACATTGCAACAGCTTGAGGCGCACCATGTGTTCTCCTGGGGAAGTTGTCCCTGGATCATGGGACCCTGGCAGTGGTGGGCTGCACAGGCTCTTGGGAGGGGAGGTGTGGGTAGTGACCTGTGCTTGCACACAGGCTTCCTGGTGGCTGCAGCAGCAGCCTTAGCGTTTCATGCCCGTCTCTGGGGTCCATGCTGATAGCTGCAGCTCGTGCCCATCTCTGGAGCTCGTTTAGGCGATACTCTAAATTCCCTCTCCTCGCACACTCCGAAACAATGGTCTCTTGCCTCTTAGACAGGTCCAGACAGGTCCCGGCTAGCTGTGGTGCACTAGCCCCCTCAGGCTGTGTTCACGTAGCCAACCCCAGTCCTCTCCCTGGGATCTGACCTCCGAAGCCCAAGCCTCAGCTCCCAGCCCCCACCCGTCCTGGCAGGTGAGCAGACAAGCCTCTCGGGCTGGTGAGTGCTGGTTGGCACTGATCCTCTGTGCGGGAATCTCTGCTTTGCCCTCTGCATCCCTGTTGCTGCTCTCTCCTCCATGGCTCCGAAGCTTCCTCCCTGCCCACCCCCTGTCCCTGCCAGTGAAGGGGCTTCCTAGTGTGTGGAAACTTTTCCTCCTTCACAGCTCCCTCCCAGAGGTGCAGGTCCCGTCCCCATTCTTTTCTCTCTGTTTTTCCTTTTTTCTTGGGCCCTACCCAGGTACTTGGGGAGTTTCTTGCCTTTTGGGAAGTCAGGTCTTCTGCCAGTGTTCAGTAGGTATTCTGTAGGAGTTGTTCCACATGTAGATGTATTTCTGATGTATTTGTGGGGAGGAAGGTGATCTCTGCATCTTATTCCTCCACCATCTTGAAGGTCCTCTTGCTAGTTCATTTCTTTACAAAACATAGCAGCGGAACTAAAGACAAGTGTCAAATCACACAGAGGTCTTCCCATTGCAAACTATACAATCTTAGGTAAAGTAGCATCTTTAAGTGTGAGTTGCCTCATCCATAAAATGGTGATAAAAATGTGAAGATTACTTGAAACAATTAGTGTAAAGACTCTAACATTCAGGGCTTCCCTGGTGGCGCAGTGGTTGAGAATCTGCCTGCCAATGCAGGGGACACGGGTTTGAGGCCTGGTCTGGGAAGATCCCACATGCTGCGGAGCAACTGGGCCCGTGAGCCACAACTACTGAGCCTGCGTGTCTGGAGCCTGTGCTCTGCAACAAGAGAGGCTGTGATAGTGAGAGGCCCACGCACCACGATGAAGAGTGGCCCCCACTTGCCGCAACTAGAGAAAGCCCTCGCACAGAAACGAAGACCCAACACAGTCATAAATAAATAAATAAATAAAGAAAGAAAGAAAGAAAGAAAGAGGATGCATTTCAAATTGTCTAAAAAAAAAATTATAAAAAAAAAAAGAATCTAACATTCAATTAGATGGGTTCTGGGGAGATATGTATTCCCAACTCCTGATGCTCCATTAGCTAGAGTAAGTGCTCACCCTGGCTTCTCTCCCCTAACCTCAGGAGCCCCTCTCTAGAGGAAGAAGGAAAACCTACACATTGACTGATTGGCAAGTTTAAGAAGAAGGAAGCGACTTTCAAGGCCTGTCTGTGATAGGCGTTCATTTAAGATCTGCTTACCTGAGCAGACGCTAACATTCTGATCTGCTCAGTACCTCTGTGCAGTAAGGGACACACCCCTGAAAATGTCTACCTCGACCATGCCTGCTAGAAAAGCCCACCTGACTCAAGAGTAAAGAATGGGCAAGTCCACTTTGCCATAGACTCAAAGCCACGTTCTCTAATCCTGTGGTAATCAGCAGTAAAGCTGAAATTTCAATTCTCTAAAAAAAAAAAAAAAAAAAAATCACTCATCTCAAATGACGACTTGCTTCATCCATGGGTGGGGCTGGTCAAGACACAGCCAAATCAGCAACTGGGAGAGGTAGAGGAGTCCAGGAAAATAGCCCCTGGAGTCCAAAACACTGCACTTCCATCCCAGCTCTGCCACCTCCTTGCTGTGTGACTTTGGGTCAGTTGCCTGATTGTCTTAGCCTTGATTGCCTCTTCAGCAGCATGGAGATTAAATAAAGCCATTGTCAACGGGCCTCAAAGGGCTGTTGGGGGAAAAAATGAAAGGAAAGAAATTCAGGCCATTTCCAAATTTCCCATATTATGTAAATAATTATTTGGGACCTGGACAGAATTTGGTTACATGGAGCTTTTTTTTTTACTACAAAAGGGAATTCTTGGATTCTTATGTGCTGGGCACTGAGTTAGACACTTCCCCTGCTATCACTGAATATGTACAATGATCCTGCATCTTTCTGTCTTATTGACTTGGAGGAGTAAAATGCTTGATCTGCCCTGTGCTAGGCAAATCTCTGTCTTTGAGAATTTTTTCCAGGGGCTTGCTAAATACATCTGAGATTCCAGTGGAGTGTGCCTGATGAGGGTGTTTCCTGAGATGATCACACCGTGAAACAAGAACGGATTTGACAGAGAACCCAGTGTGCTCTTCTACATGCAGTTGCTTTCACATTATATTAAATTTCCAAGCCCTGTGAAATAAGGGACTCATGGGCCCCTATCCTTCCTCTCCTGCCTTCTATACCCACATTCACTGAACAATAGAGATCGTCAGATATTCCCTCCCGTCCCCGAGCACACACCTTCCATCTGAGTCAGGAGGAACACTTGAGAATTCCAGGAACACATTTAATCACTTAAATTTGGTCGGTGCCATCAACCTCTGGGGAATTGATACCAATGCTGGGAATTACAGCAAATGTTCTTGTGGAAGCACATTGCCAAAGATGTCTCTTTTCGGGCTCAGGTTTGGTTTCAAATCCAAGGCTTTTAACATTTTAAGTTTATCTGAATTGATCTTGAGTAACTGAATTAAAAAGTATTCTCTCTTCTTTCTTTGCCTCTTGGTAGCTTGTTTGTTTATTTAAACAGAAGAACATCCCATTTAAAATTCATTTTCTTTTGAGTTCAAGGTAACAGAATTAGAAACTCTTAGTTCTACTTAATCTGTAAGTAACAGGAGTGTTATTTAATGATTCCACAAGTCTTTATTGAGCTCTTTCTATATGCCAAGCACTGTGCTAGGTATTGGGATACCAGTTTCGTGGGTGGATACCCAGCCATTCTTTCGTCTATCCATTCATTCATTCAACAAGTATTTATTGAGCACCGCCTGGAGGTGTCAGGCACTGCACTATGTGAAGGGGACACAGAGCTGAATGAGACAGAAATGATCCCTGCTTTCATAGATCTTACAGTCTTCAGGGAGCCCTAAGACATGGGCTGTGCCTTCTAGGAGCTCTTGGCTTGGTAGGCGAGGAAGAACTTTAGTAGAGCTGTGTAGCAGAGCGCTCTGGAAAGCCTAAGGGAGAATGGGAGCGGTACTGGGGAAGGCTGCGGCTGGAAATACTGAGTGCAAGCTTTGGAGGTCTGAGAGCCGAGTTTGAGGTCCAGCTCTGCCTCTGGTTGCTCTGTGACCTTGGCCTCCGCTTGCCTTAGTGTCCTCTTTTGTGAAATGAGGGTAGTAGTGTCATCTACCCCAGGATTATGAAGCTTCAACAAGGCGCTAGCACAGTGCCTGGAGGCTACTCCTCTTCTTTGATCCCCAGAGTCCATTCTGGACACATTCCTAGGAAGGTGAAGATTCCATTGGGTCTAAGATGTGGAGTGAGCTGGGGAAATGGGTCCAGTTGGTCTTTGCTGCCATCCTGGTCTAGAAAGGCAGTGCCTGGCAAGAGGAAGACTGTTGGGCTCAGGCTGAGTTCCGCTTGTTGGCCTACAGGTCAGCATTTCTCAAAGTGTGGTCTACATAGATAACGTTTAGGTAGCATTGAGGCAAACATTTTTATGTGTATTACGAAGATACTATCTTTCCACTTATGGTAGTTCTATAATGCTTCCTTTAAAGATAAATTTATGTAAGTTACAAAAACTGATTTGATTTAAAGGAGAACCTTAAGGACTAGCAGTGTGGTATGTGAATGTGGTAAAACCACGAGTGGTATTTGTTTGTGGAGATTTGGGAAATGCTGGCGTAGAATGAGGTTCTGAATGGTACCAGTTCTCCAGCTCCTTGCTGTAAAATGGAAGAGACAGCATTACCTCCCAGGGAGTAGAGGGGTGACATGAGACAATGTGTATGAGGGTCCTGCGCGGTGCTTCAGATAAGAACCCATCTTACGTGAAGTCGCTCTCTCCCTGCCTCACTCAGGATTATATGATCCTTTTTGATTATCTTCATTGCCTGTATCACTATCTAAAATTATCTTGTTTACAGTCCTCCTCTGTAATTCTGAAATTCCAAATGCCCTCAAGGTAGAACATTAAAAAAAATAGTTTGGGCACGCATCAGTTTGTTTTTGATATAAATCTGCAGTTTTTGTAGCAAAATATGACCTGAACTGATGTGAAACTATCTTTTTTCTTAATTTATCCCTCTTAGTGTAAACATGGATATGTGCAGCTACAGAACTGTTAATGTGTTTGACTATGAAGAGCTGGCCCAGACTCTAAGGGGTATAATGTATTACATGGAATTTGAACAGCATGACCTCTCTAAAATGTGAAAAATTCTCTATCCCCAAAACACATCTGTGGTGAATGTTTCAGATAAGGTATTGTGGCTCTCTAGCTGTTTGTTTCCCCAACCTGAACATATACCCCAAGGGGGCAGGGACCTCATTTGTTTTATTCAATACTGTATCCCCAGGCCTAGACCAGAGACTGGCACATAGTAAGCTCTTGGTACATGTGAGTGGAGCTACTGAGTGCACGTCTCCCTGTGGGCCTGGCTCTAGTGAGGGGGTTTCTGGCAGTTCAACAAGGACCGCTTTTGGCTGGCTGGCCCCTTGCGGTGGTAGGTAGCTGCCTGTTTTGGACATGTGAGGGGCAAGCCTGAGACCCCTGAAACCAGGTCTGTCTCAGAGCTTGGCTCTAAGAGTGATTAGGTTTACTTAGGATGGTCCAGACTGGACAGGGCCATTCAGGGAGGCCTTTCCAATTTAGTCCCCGATGGCATCTTAAACTCCTAGAACCTGGTGGCAGATTCAATGTCTGTGAGGCTACTTGAACCATGGCAGAAGGCTGCGAGTCCTTACTCTGTTTCCTGATGCACCAGCATAGCCCCACATCTCTGGACTGGTATTTCCAAAAGTCTTTTGATGATATTTGCACTCCTGACTGCCTCTCTGCCCAGCTTTCTCAGACAGCACCAGTTCCTGTATTCCTTTTGGCACTACAGAGCTTCTTGCATGTAGCAGGGGCCTGGGAAATGTTTACTGAATGACTGAATGGATGAACGAATTGAAGAAATAGTGAATTGCATCTTTCTTGATATTTGACCTTCTCCCTTTTTCCTAGCTTGGTGCAATCCCCCAGTCATTACCTCTGAGGTGCTGGCATGCATATTTTGTTCCCCACTTTGTTTCGCAGTATATTCAACTCTCATTCTTGGTTTCCAGGCTCTGACTGCCACCTGGAGACCCTCCTGCTAGGCTGCATCCTCATCCTCATCTTCATCTTCATTAAGCATTGAGTGAATGATCACTTCTTGTGGGCCAGGGACTATACTTAAGCTCATTATCTTGTTTAATTATTTTATCCCCTCTTTACAGAGAGGTGAAGTAACTCACCCAAGGTCACATAGCTAACAAGTGGCAGAGCTGGAATTCCAACCTAGGCCTGGCCAGTCATTCTGACATTCTCTCTACCTATGCTGGGCCTGTGAGAACCTCTCCATTTTCCTCCTTTGAGTTGTCTCCACAAATCACCAAGGTATTCTAAACTCTTAGTTCAGCCTGCTAAGCCCTGCAGCCCAAGACGAACCCTTGGATGCCTGGCACTAACCCCTCAGGTCATGGAAGATACACCCGTTACCAGCATGCGGTTCTATGGCTTTGTGGTTAATGTGTCAGGCTGTGGAATCCCAGAGAAGCAGTTTTAGTCCCAGCTCTAACAGACATACCTCAAAGAATATAAACTCTAGGAGACCATGATAGGTACTCAATAACATGTGTTTGATTAATTTGATTAATCAATCAAATTCAATAACACCTGTGAAGAGCATGGCTCAGTGATTGGCACAAACTAAGCATCTTCAAAGGATGGCTATTATTTTTATTTACTATGAGAAGCCCATTTCAAATTTGAGCATTGATAACTAAAGCTTTTTGACAAGTGCAAGTGACTCCTATTCTACAGTCATGGTAGAAACCTAAAGCGATTCTCCTCCATCAAAATCAGGGACTAGAATCTCTACGCTGTTGAGCAGTCTAGAGTTTTTACCCAGTTCCGGCTTCCCTGACATGACTTTGCCCTCGTCTCACACAGAGTCAGTCCTGGCCTACAGCAAAGGACTGAGGAAGCAAGGCTGCAGGAGGGTATTGTGAAAATTCTCAGCAATGAATCCCTGATGCTTTACCTAAGGGCTAAAAGCCCAGTCAATTTATTTGTTGCCTTTCCATCTCCAAATCATCCAGCTCCTGCAGGATCCTTACTTGGGAACATTAACTCAAGTTTAGGGCCTTCTCTTCCTGTTGTGTAAGCCACCTTCCTACCCCACCTTGTTGCGTTTCCTCTCCCACCTCAACAAGCTTGCTGATGTGGAATTCATTTTATGCTGAGGTGTCAGCCCTTGAGGGGCTGGGTCTTCATGAATATAATTCAAGGTGGCAGAAGTTGAGTGGGGAAAGTGTAGTGTGAGCAATTTTCAAGCCACGTTTGTACTTAACTCTGTGTAGTTTTATTTATTTTTTTCATCAGAAAAATCACCTTGGAGTTATTGATTAAATGAGCTGTGCAAGCAAAAGCGCAGTGTGAACCATAATGCGGTGTACAGCTCCGAGGAGTCAGTGAAATCAGTATCTTTGGGTTCGTGTGTGTAGCAGAGAGCTCTATTGAGAAGACATTTGCATTTATTTGCTTTTCTTCAGAAGAAGGATCCAGAAGAGCACCTGGGACACACTGAGTGCAGTCCCCTTCCTAGAAGGTAGGTGGATTCACTGAGGACGGGTATACTTAGAAGGTCAGGTACAGAGTGAGTTGCTACATGATCAAAGGAGAATGAGTCCAAAGAGGCCTTTTAAACCTGAGAATTACTGAAGGTGACTGGGGCAGAAAATATTTTCAAGAAAACTTCATCAATGTATCTCCCATTCCACGGGCTTGTCTTACAATGTGACAATGATATTCCTCCACTGAGACGTGGAGGTCTTTGTGTCCTCCCCTTGAAATGGGGTGGATCTTTGTAACTGGCTTGACCAACAGAATGTGGTGGAAGTGATGCCACATGACTTCTGAGGTTAGAAGGCAATATTGCTTCCACCTGTTTCTTGGAACGCAGCTGCCATGTTGTAAGGAAGCCCAAGCCATGGAGAAGCCATGTGTGGGAGGTGTTTCAGTTGGTCACCCCAGCTAGGTCCGCAGCCAGCAGCAACTGTCAGATATCTGAATGAATGAGCCCTCAGATGAGTATAACCTCCAGCATTTGAATTTTCTAGCTGAGACCCTCAAACATTGCAGAGCAGAGATAAGCCATTCCTATTGTGCCCTGACTGAATGCCTGACCTCCAGAAACCATGGGAAGTAATAAATACTACTAGCATTTTAAGCCACTAAGTTTTGAGGTGATTTATTATGCAGCAATAGATGACTAATTTAATAGATGATGATTTAGAGTAAGAGAGATCCTTGGAAATTGCTGACTGATATTGCAAGGAGGCTGGAGGTTCTGAAATTGCAAGCGGGTAGAGGCTAATAATTTCTGACAGAACTTGGCTTGGGAGAGGGAAGGAGATGCAACAAAGTCAAGAGCTTCCTGGGTGCAGTGAACCTTTGTGGGAGAGATATGAAGATGATCCAGTCTCTGCCACTGGGTTTTGAACTTAACCCTCAAGGCAAGTGAGTCTTCTCCATGGTCATGGCTGGGGATAGCTTGATTCCATACCTATGGATGCTGGAGGCTGGTAGCACATCCCAGCCTCTCAGGATGTCTAGAGGGTTCTAGGCCAAAGTCTACTTATTTGCCATTGCCTATTTCTCTTGGATACTGTAGGAGATGAAGCTCCCTAAAACTCATGGGCAATCATAAGGGCTAGACTGAAGATATAAGATCTCTGGTCACAAAACAAGGAAGGAGTTTATGCTAGTAGAGGTTCTTTATTGTGAGCAACAGACAATTATTCTAGATGATTTAAGCAGAAAGTGAAATTATTAGAAAGATTCGGATAGTTTTCAAAATCCCTGGGAGGCTAGAGATTAAGGGCCAGGTCACATGTCAGACCAGTTTGGTAAGGACACAATTGCCACAGCACTTGGAACCTGGATGTGGCTACTTCTCCATCAGGATGGAACCTCCCTGTTTCTACCTCTTTGGGTCACTAGCTCCTGATTCCAAGTCTAGGAACAGATGTATCTGATTGGTGGAGCCTTGGTCATGTGCCACCTCCTAGCTGCAAGTAAGCTGGGAAATCCAGGATCTAGAGCTTCATCTTTGTGCAATGGGAGATTCCCCCCAGATAGGAAGAGACTTCAGTTACTGGACAGAAAAAGAATTGCAAATGTCCACTACTGGGTTGCTACTGTGGGCATATCACTGTGTCAATGTGTGTTTGTAGGGGAGAGGGAGCAAGACCCTGGGGAAATTTCTGGGAAGAATATTACATTTAGAAAATATGGTGTGCTGGTTATTTCCTGCTTATTCTCAGCACCATTCTTGCCTTTACACACGCTGCTCTGCATTACAGGGCCTGGACCCCTGCAAACCACAGATCCCAGACCCCCTTTGCAGGTTCAGCCAAGGGGAAGCACTGGTAGAAAGTTGGATGGTGGGAGGAAGTGAGACGGTGTGTTCTTCGTGTGATCTTTGGGAGTGACTGCATCTCTGCCAATTCCAACCTCAGTCACAACAGCTCAGTACCGGCCTGGGAGAGCCCTCCCTGTTGGTCCTCCTTCATGGTTCCATCACCCTTTCTGGCACCCCCAGTGGCGCAGTCATAAGTGCACTCCTGCACTTGGATAATAACATGTTCTCGTCTTTGTCCCAACATAGAGCTGCTTTCTGCTTTTTCCTAGTCTCCAGCTTACCTCAACTTTTCCTTTTTGTTCTTTTAGCATTTCCAACACTTTGTAAGTACTTTGCTGGATTAAATCCTCTGATTTGAAATATTAATCTGCTTGCTGTTTCCTGACTGGACTCTGACTGCTACACTTGGTAATTTGGTGAGAACAATAGGACTTACATTTATAACATTGTTCTCAATTTCAAAGAGGTTTAATGTTTGGAATACTCCCATTTCTTCCCTTTTCCACCTGCTAAACTCATATGTAGCATTCAAAACTTTGTCCAGGCATTCATTCTCCAGAAGCCGTCCTGATATTACCCCTGCACTCTGCCCCTCTAAGCCCTAAAGTGCCAAATACGGTATCACACGCTCACAGGGAGGTATATGACAGCAGTGTTTGTTGATGTTCACAGTGACAGTCATGAAGATTAAAAGTGTATGTTTGCAAGAGAATGCTTCAGTAGCTTTTCTTAGGCAACTGTGCTGATCTCTGAGTCTGGAATTCTAGTCAGATTCCATTAGTAGCTAGCTGTGCAACCTTGGAAGTCAGATGACTTTTCTGGGCTGTAGTCTCCTCTTCTGAAAAATGAGTGGGTTCAATCGGGAGGGTGATGTCCAAACTTTAAAAAATTTTTGAGTAACATCACATGGAAACCCAGCAGGGAAACCAGAAATAGATGATCTGGTTGAAGTCAGGGGTGGGCATTCTAGAGTTTCATAAACTCCAGTCTTCCCCTAGCCTCAAACCCTTGGCAGTACCTTCATCATTCCACCAAGGATCCATGGAGCACAGTTATAACTCTGCACTAGATCATCTCTTCTATGTATTTCAGTTTTACACATACAGGCATAAAAGGAGGGGATCCAATTAAATACGATGCCCACACATTGCTCAAATGATAGTCTGTACATACCTTACTTCAACCAATAGACTTAGAAACCTGGGTGCAAATCTTCCCTGCTACCTTGTCAGATAAGACATGTATATTTTCGCCAACTGGATAACTACATCATATTCAATGGTAGATAAAATGAAATCCTGGGGAGATATTTGAATAAAGCATAGTCCAAGTCTTCACACCATGAACCTGATAAGATCATTATAATAGCTTTGAATACTGAGGCTTAGTTACCCTGTAACCAACATTTTCTCTTGAAAGTAACCATATCTGTGTTGGTTCACCTTTTCCAATTCTGTATGTAGCCTGACTAATTGGCTCTACTGAGTTGAGGTGGGTGTTCACCATTAACACAGCTTGATACAATAGGAAATCATCTCTGTAGTCAGTCACAGAAGATCCAGTTTTTTAGGTAAAGTTCAAGTGCACCAAATTGTGCTTTCCTTAAGGAGGGAAGAAACATGGGAGCATGGGGCAAAACAGAAGCAGAGAGTCTCAAGTATGGGACCTGTCTGGAGTTGTTATTAAGAAGAAATTTTGACCATGAGAATTAACACATGTTCTCTATCCACTCAATTTTTCATCATTATTGTCATGTTACTGCAGCCAGTATCATTATCTTCAAAGGCGCTGAGCATTTACTATGTTCCAGAGTAATGCTCATCAGGTCTAATCCCCACAATCATCCTACCCTTATTTTTTACAGAAGAGGAAACTGAGGTTCAGGGATGTTCCATTACTCACTTTTTTGCATTCACTAGTTAACAAGTAGCTGAACTGGGAATCAAATCCATATGGGCTTAATTATGAGACCATGCTCAAAACCACGACATCCTATTGCTTTCCCACGTCTAGAACCCCACAATGCAAGGGTGGGCTCCTCATTTTTCTTTGTCCTATTAGCATGATGATATCAGTCTGTCATGCCATTGTCAGTCTGTCTTTTCACTCATGGACAATCAAAGGCCTGTGAGGTCCCTATGGGGGAGCTCCTGGTAACCCATCCTCAGCTTAAAGCAGCTTCAGGTGTCTGCCTTCTTTCCATGTCTGGGACTTCTGGCCACTACTGAGCTGTCACCTGGCTTGGGAGACGCGCTGAATCAAGACTGAAACCAATTAGCATGGGAAACCTGCCAACTCATCCTCCAAGTCCCCAGCAGAAAGCCTAATTTTCCTGGTGGTGAGAACTTCCCACTGGCAATGATGTAACCCCTGTCATGGCAGGGGTTTCCAGGATAATCATGTCTCTCTTCAATGGCTGCAAAAAGTCAATTAATGAACTGAAAAGGCACAAATGAAAAAGGAGGTGGAAGGGCATAGAGAACCAGGTAATATGGCTAATGATTAAAGAGAAAGGCTAGTCATTCAAGCCAGAGTATGGGTCTCGTGAGAAGCGATGCCTTGGTTAAAGGAGAGACCACACTGGCTCCTGATCTCTGAAATCATCACCATCCTTACGGGCATTGAAAGAGCACTGGACCTTGGTTTCAACCCTTGGATGATACTGACTTATGGTGTTTTTGGAACAAATCTTTTCCTTTTCTGTTATAGAGGCATGGAGGCTAAAATTGTAGGTCCTGGAGTCAAAGTGCTTAAATATTGAATCTAGTCTCCACCACTTACCAACTGATTCTGACAAATTATTTAATATCCCTAAGACTTAATTTCCTCAATTGTAGAATCAGATAACAATGATATTCATCTCACAGGGCTGCCACAAGGCAAATAAGGGAAAATTATTTCCCTTTAGCTTATAGGGTACCAAGCACAGTGGCTGGCACATGGTAAGCATTCTCTAACTTGGGATGTTTTTGGCTGCAAGTAATTGAAACTCCATCTCAGAATGGCTTAAAAAGGGAAGTGTAATAGCTCATGTGACTGAAAGTTTAGGGAGAGGATGTCTTCAGGATTAGTTAAATTAGTTCCTCAGTGACTTCATCAAGAACCTGGCTCTTTCCATATTTCTATTTGTGATCCTGAGTGCTAGCTCCACTCTTAGGCTGGTATCAGGATGGGTGCCTTACTTCCAGGCACCACATCTTCATATGTCAACGTCCTGGGGAAGAAAAAGGATGTCTCTCCTATGACTCTCTATTTGAAGCAAAGTAACTTTTTTTTTTTTTAAATCCCACCAGCAAACTTCTGCGTATATCTTATTGTCCAGAATTGGGACACATGCCTGTTCTGACCAATTACTTGTAAGACACATTTAACCAATGGAACTTACCCTGGCTCTGAGGGGTACAGTCAGCTTCACCTGAGGCTACACGGAGGGAGGCTGGATGTCCAAAGAAAACTGAAGTTCTGTTGGGAAAGAAGAAGGGAGATATGGATGCTGGCTAGGCATCTGAATAAAACCTCTACAATCCATAAGTTTTACTATTATTATTCTTATTATTACTCTTTTTATCATCAGTTTTTGCTTTGGACTGCTTGCTCTCCCAGTCTCTCTTCCTGTTCTGAGAGTCATGAGTCTGATCTTACTCAGCATTCTCAGGGTCTGCTGGGCTAAGTTTGGTCCCTGCCTCTTCTAATGAGAGGGCAACTGAAATGTACCATTTCTATTTCCAACTTTCATTCCCTTCTCGGAAATACCTCAAGCCAAACACTCCAGGTGTGCAGAGTTACTCAGAACAAGCCAAAGGAAATTGATTTCAAGATCCCAGCAACTGTCACTCACAACAGTGAGTTGTGTAACTGAGCTGATGATACAGTTGACTAAGTGCCAAAGTGTCTGCCTTTTTCTACTTCAGGAACATACCTGGGAATCCCTCCTCTACCCAAGATGGCAAGCCCACCTCAAATAGTGTTTTGGATTGAAGGGCAGTACATCTGGACATTTCTAGCTCCTCTGTGTGTTGCGGTCACATATTGTATGGCTAACATTTTTTTTTTTTTTTTTAGAAGGATCAGTGCAAATGGTTGATAAAAACCATTCCCATTTTGAAGGAACAACTCAAAACATAATGGCATGCCATTTGGGGGTTGGGAAAATATTCTTCAGTTACATGGGACAACCAATTTTTTTTTAGTTTCCTCACCATGAAACATAGCTTAGTCACATGCATAACTGAATTGATTTTTTCTTTTGAATTTATCCTTGGCTTTTGGTCACAATGAAGGTTGCTTGCAGAGCAGATGGCACAGACCATTTTTTCTGTCTGTTGCAAATGGTCTGTTCAATCAACCATCAGCAACCCCTCAGCCGCTGGTCAGTCGGCCTGAGTCAACCAGAGAGTGATGTGTTTGGTTCCGAGGGTAGACAGGGTCTATTGCCTCATAGCTTAGATAACATTTTTCCTCCAAGGGTCAGGTCAGACTCTTCTGTCTGACGTCATAACTCCCAGGCAAATGGCAGAAGTTCAGCATTATGGTAGTATTCTCAATGATCAGCCAGGAAGTCTCCAGAATCCGGCAGAATGAATTATGGTTCATTGAGTAAGATGTTTATCACCCTCTTCTTAGAAATAAATTCCCTTTGTTTTCATCAGAGAATCATGAACACTCAGAGCTAGAAGTGACTTTGGAGGTTATGTGTTTAAATGTTTTTGCAGCAAAGTCCATGGGGTGGACCTAATTTGTGTCTGCTGCCGGGACTCTGATGTAGGGATTCAGTCTGTATGAAGTCCCCATAGACCTTCTAGGAGAGCCAGTGAGGAAATATGTTGGAGCTGACTGTTTGCTCTAGGCTAAAATTCATGAACCAAGATGGGGAACAAAGGTTGGCCCTTAACTCTTGAACCAACTCTAAGTTTGAGTCCAGTTCTTAGATGGTCTGTCAAAGAAGGGGGATAATTCTGCATGCTACACTTTTTTGCATCTTGCCCTCTATCCTGGTCCCAAAGAAACCATTCCCAGATTCCCAAAAGAGAGGGCACAGTAAGAAACTGTATTTGTGAGTCAAAGGAATCATAACACCAGGCTGCAAGATACTGAGAGAGCATGGAAACTCTACTTAGGGGTATGACAAGAGTTTGGTGTTATGATTCTTAGAGTGGTAGAAGCATGACAAAAGCCAGGTCAGACTGGGAGAGGGGAGAAGGAGCAAGGGCCACTTGTGGGCTAGGTAGCCTGTGACTGCTTGAGCCATGCCACCCAAGACTTGGCTCAAGGGAAGAAGTAAATATGGTGACCTGGAGAGCCTGGAACCAGCAGTTGTACAAAGGAACCTTAGTGGACACTAAGGAGGTGGTCATGTGAACTGAGTTCATCCGTTTCCCTCTCCCATGACCTTGCAATCTCGGGAAAATTGGTTGACTTTCATTCATTCCAGCCATGGTGCCTTGACACTGTCAGTTTGGAGGACTCCTCAATACTCTCTCTCAATCTCTCTTTTAGGCTAGTTAGAGTAGGGCTCTGTTGATTGCAATTAAATTACCCTAACTGTTACAGGGTCCCTTTATGAATTAGCTAATTGCAAAATAGACAGAAACCTAAGAAGTGAGTTTGGCCTTTTAGGGGGCTTGAGCCCTAAAGCTACCACTTCATCACTATCCTGCTGCTTGAACACTGCCAAGCACAGCTGTATACCTGGGCTATCGGGCAATGGAAACGTGTCAGTAGTGAATGCCTCACACTTCGCTGCAGGAGGAAAACACAGATGGTTAGCTATCATGATACTTCTCCATGTCAAAAATCATTGCTTTCTTTCTTTTTCTTTCTTTTTTTTTAAATTTATTTTTATTTATTTATGGCTGTGTCGGGTCTTCGTTTCTGCGCGGGGGCTTTCTCTAGTTGTGGCAAGCGGGGGCCACTCTTCATCGCGGTGCGCGGGCCTCTCACTATTGCGGCCTCTCTTGTTGCGGAGCACAGGCTCCAGACGCGCAGGCTCAGTAGTTGTGGCTCACGGGCTTAGTTGCTCCGCGGCATGTGGGATCTTCCCAGACCAGGGCTCGAACCCGTGTCCCCTGCATTGGCAGGCAGATTCTCAACCACTGCACCACCAGGGAAGCCCCCTGCTTTCTTTCTTGTCTCAATATGACCTGTGCTGTGCCAACACAACCACACCTGTGCTGTGCCAACAGAGAGAGGGCTCTGGGAGTCAGCACAGCTGGAGCCAGCTCAGCTCAGACTCTAGCTAGCTGTGCGACCCTGAGCAAGTCATTCCCCTCTCTGCAGTCAGTTTACTCACCTATAAAAGAGTGAGATAACACACAGCAACCTAGCATAGAATATTAAGAAGAGCAGAATTTCTCTGGTTGCTGGAAAAATGCTGGTGGTCCAGGTGGTGGTGGTGGGTGGAAATCTGCCTGCCAGTTGTTCCTGTTTTACCTCCTTCTTTGGCTCTTGAGGAACCCTAGAGGTCCGAGAGACACAGTTTGATGACCACATGGCTAGATGATCACTAAGGGACTTTCCAGTCTATGAGTCAGTCAATTTTAATTTCCTTTACAAAACAGCCATATTTCCCTTTTCTCTAGCCCTTACCTAACCATAACCCTCACTACTCCATGTACACATACCTTCTCTATGAATACAGGGAAGAAGAAAATGGGCTGTTTATGTGGTTAGCACTTGCTGATTGGATCTTCTATATTACCAGAGATGGCCAAGATCACTGACAGGATCTAAGGCGCCACTAATAACTCCAGTAGAACATTCCCCTGCAGGTGGGAAGCTTGAGCCCTCTCCAGAGCACCTATGGCCACTGGTCAGGCTTTTCAGGGCCTCATGGCACTGAAGTAGAATTACAGAAGCACAAGAAGTTCTGAAAGGCCCCAGTCCCTAGAGCTCATGTTTGGACATCCTAAGGATAAAGTGCTTCTCCGAGAGCACCATAAGTCATTCAGACAAATTTATAATACTCATACTTAAAGGTGTACAAGAGATGCCAGCATTTCTAGTCACCCATACTCCTTTACCAAAGAATCTTCCCTTCCTTCTGAACAAACCCTTTGAACCCTTGCTAAAGAGGTGCTGAAGGATGCATGTTTGTACTAGATGATCCCTCCTTCCTGCCTACTAGCTATTGTCGATTGGTCTAGGAGTAGCTACCTGACTCAAGTATGACCAATCGGTTCCTCTCTACCGGAACACAGAGCCCCTGTTACTTAATGCTGATGGACATGGAGCTGTATGGGACTACGGTTATGGGACAGCCACCATGTTGGGCCATGAGCAATAGTGGAAACCAGCATGTCAAGAAGTGTACATAGTAGACACATGAAGTGAAGGTAGAGATCAGAGAACAGAAGGAAGTGGGGGTAGTGGTGGTGGTGGGGCTTTCTGAAATTGTTCTCATTCTACAAGTCCCTTTAATTCCTCCACATTTAGCTTACTTTAGAATCCCTTGGATGCTTCCTTTAAACCTGAATTTTCACTTGAACTAGCTACAATAGGCTCTTTTCCTGGCAACCAGGAAATCCTTAATTAAGACAAAAGACTTAAGGAAACAAGTCATGGCACCATCTACCGTGAAAAGGCTTGTTTACCTCTCTCTCTTTTTTAAGAATGAATTTATTGGATTCTTCAATATACGCAAATCAATGTGATACACCATATTAACAAATTGAAGAATAAAAACCATATGATCATCTCAATAGATGCAGAAAAAGCTTTTGACAAAATTCAACACTCATTTATGATAAAAACTCTCCAGAAAGTGGGCACAGAGGGAACCTACCTCAACATAATAAAGGCCATATACGACAAACCCACAGCAAACATCATTCTCAAGGGTGAAAAACTGAAAGCATTTCCTCTAAGATCAGGAACAAGACAAGGATGTCCACTCTCACCACTATTATTCAATATAGTTTTGGAAGTCCTAGCCATGGCAGTCAGAGAAGAAAAAGAAATAAAAGGAATCCAAATTGGAAAAGAAGAAGTAAAACTGTCACTGTTTGCAGATGACATGATACTATACATAGAGAATCCTAAAGATGCTGCCAGAAAACTACTAGAGCTAATCAATGAATTTGGTAAAGTTGCAGGATACAAAATTAATGCACAGAAATCTCTCGCATTCCTATACACTAATGATGAAAAATCTGAAAGAGAAATTAAGGAAACACTCCCATTTACCATTGCAACAAAAAGAATAAAATACCTAGGAATAAACCTACCTAGGGAGACAAAAAACCTGTATGCAGAAAACTATAAGACACTGATGTACGAAATTAAAGATGATACCAACAGATGGAGAGATATACCATGTTCTTGGATTGGAAGAATCAATATTGTGAAAATGACTATACTACCCAAAGCAATCTACAGATTCAATGCAATCCCTATCAAATTACCAATGGCAGTTTTTACAGAACTAGAACAAAAAAATCTTAAAATTTGTATGGGGACACAAAAGACCCCAAATAGCCAAAGTGGTCTTGAGGGAAAAAAACGGAGCTGGAGGAATCAAGACTCCCTGACTTCAGACTATACTACAAAGCTACAGTGATCAAGACAATATGGTACTGGCACAAAAACAGAAATATAGATCAATGGAACAGGACAGAAAGCCCAGAGATAAACCCAGGCACCTATGGTCAACTAATCTATGGCAAAGGAGGCAAGGATATACAATGGAGAAAAGACAGTCTCTTTAATAAGTGGTGCTGGGAAAACTGGACAGCTACATGTAAAAGAATGAAATTAGAACACTCCCTAATACCATACACAAAAATAAACTCAAAATGGATTAGAGACCTAAATGTAAGACTGGACACTATAAAACTCTTAGAGGAAAACATAGGCAGAACACTCTTTGACATAAATCACAGCAAGATCTTTTTTGATCCACCTCCTAGAGTAATGGAAATAAAAACAAAAATAAACAAATAGGACCTAATGAAACTTCAAAGCTTTTGCACAGCAAAGGAAACTACACACAAGACGAAAAGACAATCCTCAAAATGGGAGAAAATATTTGCAAATGAATCAACAGACAAAGAATTAATCTCCAAAATATACAAACAGCTCATGCAGCTCAATATTAAAGAAACAAACAACCCAATCCAAAAATGGGCAGAAGACCTAAATACACATTTCTCCAAAGAAGATATACAGATGGCCAAGAAGCACATGAAAAGCTGCTCAACATCACTAATTGTTAGAGAAATGCAAATCAAAACTACCATGAGGTATCACCTCACACCAGTTAGAATGGGCATCATCAGGAAATCAACAAACAACAAATGCTGGAGAGGGTGTGGAGAAAAGGGAACACTCTTGCACTGTTGGTGGGAATGTAAATTGATGCAGCCACTATGGAGAACAGTATGGAGGTTCCTTAAAAAACTAAAAATAGAACTACCATATGACCCAGCAATCCCACTACTGGGCATATACCCAGAGAAAACCATAATTCAAAAAGGCACATGCATCCCAACGTTCACTGCAGCACTATTTACAATAGCTAGGACATGGACGCAACCTAAATGCCCATCGACAGATGAATGGATAAAGAAGATGTGGTACATATATACAATGGAATATTACTCAGCCATAAAAAGGAACGAAACTGGGTCATTTGTAGAGACGTGGATGGATCTAGAGACTGTCATACAGAGTGAAGTAAGTCAGAAAGAGAAAAACAGATATCGCATACTAACGCATATATGTGGAACCTAGAAAAATGGTACAGATGAACCGGTTTGCAGGGCAGAAACTGAGACACAGATGTAGAGAACAAACGTATGGACACCAAGGGGGGAAAGCAGCGGGGGGTGGTGGTGGTGGTGGTGGGATGAACTGGGAGATTAGGATTGACATGTATACACTAATATGTATAAAACGGATAACGAATAAGAACCTGCTGTATAAAAAAATAAATAAAAGAAAATTCAAAAAAAAAAGAAAGAATAAAGCTGCTATAATCATCAAAAAAAAAAAAAAGAATTTATTTATTTATTTATTTATTTTGGCCGCAGCATGCGGGATCCTAGTTCCCCAACCAGGGATTTAACCTGCACCCCCTGTACTGGAAGCGTGGAGTCTTAACCACTGGACCGCAAGGGAAGTCCCTTGTTTATCTCTTTATTCACTCAGCTGATATTTACCTAACCAAAATGTGCCAGCACTGTAGATACCAGCATGAAGGATACAGTGATGAACAACATTTAGGGATTCGAAATTATTTCAAGTGTGGAATGGTTGAAGGGTTTAGTTTGGTAAGGAAACAGCATGACGGCTGTCATCCTTTATTTGAAGGGAAGTGACAGGAAAAGGAATTAGACTTTGTTAGCCCCAGAGGGCATAAGAGTTGACGAGCAGAAATGAGAAGGCGGGACTCAACATAGGAGAGAACTTTCCAGCAGTTTGGCACTATCTATAGATAGAACAGTTTGCCTTGAAAGTTGAGTTTCTCTTATCAAGGGGCCAAATGACCAGTTTTCAGGGATTTTTGTAGGGTTGATGCAAACATTATATGAAGGTTTAGATGAGATGACCTCTAAGATTCTGCCCCAAAGCTCTAGGTTCTAATTTTACCTTGGCCCTTTATGGTCTTCGTGATTTCAGGTAAGTTATTTAACTTCTCTGAGGCTGTTTTCTCATCTGTGAGATGTTGTGAGAAATAAACGATGCAGCACTTAGTAAAGACCTGGTACAGAGAAGGAACTCGGTAATTGAGTGTTTTCTTGATTCTTCTCTGCTGCAGGTGAGGCTTTTCTTTTCTTGAAATGCTGCTTTCTCAACTGCCACTGCCAATTCAGGGATTTGATTTGCTTTAAGCAGCTGTAGTCCTTGAAGATGAAATAGCTTGTGTCTTATTCTCCTTGCTTAGCATAGGGCTGTGCACAAAGAAGGGCCTTAATAAATACTAGTAGATGCGATCTAATATGGAGTCTTAGCTAACAATCTTTATGGCAAAATTTATGTAAGAATGCATGTCCCCTCTGTCCTTTAAAATTAAATATCGAGTCACAAATAGATGCAGTATACACACAGAATTCCATGCACAGATATGCATGCATGCACCCAGACTGCACCTAAGTAAATGCACATGGCATGCAGACAAGCATGGCCATGCACACCCACTCGCGCAGACAGGCACAGACTTTCACTTCCCCCTCCCTGTAATCAAGAAGATGGAAGAAGAATCTGCCTGTGGGATGAGTCACAGAGGCGATGGGGATAAAGGGCAGGATTCAGCATCCCTGGGGAATCTTTATTTATAGCCCTGGCTGCTGGAGAGGGGGTTGAAATCATTCCTAAGGAGCTTCAGTGATGGAGAGTGATAAGATAACCAAGAGATGTCATTCCCACCATCGTGCTCTCTTAGAAGCAGGCGCCTGTTGCTGCCGGAGCCCAGAGAAGTGCTGTGTCACTCCAGGGTTGCGGTCCACAGGGAGGAGTTGAGCTGACTGTGTGCTAGCTGGTCCATCGGCAGCCACTGGGCCCCTTTCCCTGGTGCACAGACAATCTCTGTGCTAATCTGGGCAAATCCTCCCAGCTCCAAACAAACAGAAACCTCTCTGGGCCTGCAGAGGCCACTGATCACAGAGGATGCAGTTTAATCCACTGACCCAGTGGTCCTGCCTCTGTCAACAGTGTGGTTTCTGTAATGAGCAGAGCAAGCTCATGCGGCAAATGCAACAGCAGGCTCAACCTGCCCTCCCAAGGGCCAGGGCAGGATAGGGAGAGGCAGCTGGCTCTTTGCCAGGCTTTGAGGGACACTGGAAAGTCCAGTGGGAGGGGTGGGCAGTGAGTTCTTTGAATGCAGACTCTGTCTCATCTCCTGTTGCACCTGAGGCACCCAGCACACTGCCTGACATACAGGCAGTACCTAGAAGATCTTAGTTGACAGCTGGATACATGCATGATCTCTTTAATTTCCTGGTATATGAGGATGCCAGTTAGGGTTCTTAGGTAAGATGCATGCTAGAGAGGAAAGAACATTTTCTAGGGAGTCAGGAAGACCAGGGCTCCAATCCTGCCTCTTCTGCTAGAAGACCTTGGGCAGGTCACCTAATCTCTTCAAGCCTCAGTTTGCTCACCTGTAAAATGGTAACTCACTGATACCTACTATGTTTTGGGGGCTATGCTAAGGATAAGAGATGGTACAAGTAAGTTACTTAATTATATACTACCTGAGAGGGATGGATATGAAGGTACTATCAGCCAATAACACTTCAGTTGAATTAATTGGTCACATTAATTAATTGGTCCTGGAAGGGAACAGGGACCCCAAGGCTGTCTGGGACTGTTTGTTCTATTGGCCCCTTACTTCTAAGCCCTTCTGCATGGCCTGCAGCCCTGCTCTGAGTGTGGGTCCTCCTTTTAGCTCTCATGGTTCTCAGTTGGCTTTGGTGTGAGCCTGGACCGTTGTTCCTAGCTGAGGCGGGCGATCCCTTGGACTGGATACCTGTTGTCCAGTGCAGGCCCTGTGTTCTTTCCTCACATGCTCCTCCTCTTGGCCCCTGACCGTCACATTGCCTTCTGGCCCTGAATGTGGCATAGGTAAGAGCTGCTGCTCATCTTTGACATCTTGATTCAAGTGGCTCCTTTTGGGCTTGCTGGTCCTGACCTCCCTGACATGTCAGGGTTGGCTGAGACTGGCCTGGTGCTTGGTCTTGCCAGTTTCCACCTCTGATTCTCAGGCCTAGTTCAGCCCTGGAGTCCTGACGGGACCAAGCTGAAGAGCCCTGAACCTGTTCTTCTAGGATACAGAGAACCAAACCTAGCATGAGCCTTGAAGTTTTTCCCGGGGGAAAGTCAGAGGGCAGGGGAGAGCAGGAAGTGAGTCTGGGGAGAGAAGGAAGAATCAGGAAGTGGAGGGCAGTCACAGTAATGGTAGAGTGCCCATCCTTATCCTTGAGATGAAGAGTAGTCAATCCAGCCATCATTAAAACACCACTGAAAGAATAACAGAGCGGTTACTAAAAGTCCATGCTTTTGAACCTGAGAGACCTGAGCTTGAGACCTGGCTCTGTCGCTTGCTAGATTGGGCAAGTTGCACCATCTTTCTGAGTTTTGGGTTTCTCACTTGTAAAACAGGGTCAGCAATGTACTTGTCTCCCAGGGCTGTTGAGAGCATTAAATGAGGCGCTGGATGTAAAGTGCTCAGCACGGTGCCTGGCATGCAGCAGGCAGTCAATAAAATGGTGGCTATGATGACAGACTTGTTCTTTGACCCCTGCACTGGTAGCTCTTCGGGGTCACTGGGAGGATCTGACGAGATCGTGGATTTGAACATGTTTAGGAGGCTGGAGAGCATGATGTCAATATAGAGTATTGAAATAATTATTTTAGTTCTCAGCTTTTGAAATTTGCTAACTGATGTGCTGTTGGACATGGATTGGGCACCTGGCAAACAGAGGGCATGAAGGACTCCCTCGACGAGGCTCCTATATGACATTGTAATCTGGTGCAGTGGGATGGAAAGGGCTTTGACGGGGTCCTCCTATTCTTACAGGACCTTCTGGGACCATCAGTGTTGCTCAGTCCTTCCAGCTTAGCACAGCGGTTTATAAGTGGGGAGAGCACATAGGACCAGGAGCTAAAGCTTTATTTGCTAACCATTTCCCAGAGCCTGTGACTCTGAGGCTGCCTGGGACTGAGTAAGCCAAGGAAGAAGTGACACGGGACCAGGCCACAAACACTGATTTACGACCTGAGGCTCCAATTCCAGAAGCCATATCATCAGTTCCTTTGGGAAAGAATTTTAACCAGATGAAATGCCCTTCCAGCTGCAGGACTGAGTCCCAGGCCTGCTCCCAAGGGCAATGCCTTTTTATGTACCCTCAGGGGGAAAAAAACCTGGAGAGCAAATTCTGGCATGCGGTCAGGATGGGAATCGACCCTTCCACTGGCCAGATGAATACCTGAAACAAAAGTGCCAGGCCCCTAATTGTGGAAAGGGGTGGTAGAGTTTATAGCAAGATGATCTTACTGTCAGGTGGGCAAAATGGAGCTCATAAGAAGGGGCAAATAGTCCTTTACTTTGTATTCCAGCCTTATCTTACCACCCTTATAGACACCACAGGGGCTGATTCTGCTCAGCCATATTTTAGGTCTTCCCCAGCATCCCAGGTGACATGGAGCCATTTTAGTAGAATCTTGGGATGTCCTGTGTGGCCACACCTTTCACAGGTGGTAGGTTTTACAAACAACTACATTCTCCCCTTCTTCCTTTTTAGTAGAACTGGGTGGGCAGCAATGTGCACAGTGGACCCCTCTGTTAGATGCAGGGATGAATCATGTTTGGTCTCACTCAAACATGATGATCCCATTCTCATTTGCTAACAATTGGCTTAGGGGTGGTCATGTGGTCCAGCTCCAGGCAATGGGGCCTGTGGCAAAGTCTTCTGGAATCTTCTGGAAAGATTTTTCTCTTTGATAAGAGAGAGACAAGAGAGGAGAAACTCTGGTCTCTCTTTTCTTTCTTTTCTATGTCATTGGGTGCAGATGTGGTGCTTGGAGCTGTGGTAGCCATCTTGTCACCATGAGGCAAAAGCAAAGAACACTTCAGAGAAGCTGACCCAGAGCCAGGAAATTGTTGATTCACTGATCTAAGACTGATCTAACTGCCAATTTGCCAATTTCTGTTAAAGCATTAGAAGTCCTTACTGTTTAAGCAAGTTTTACTCAGATATTTTGTTACATATATCCCAAAGCACTTTAACTAATACATCATGGATACATATTGTATAAATAGTACCTCTTCTCATTTGACCTTTTCTCTTTCCTCTCTCTTCCCTGCCTTAACCCAAGAGACTCAGACTTGGATGCCTGTAAGGGCCAGGGCATGGATATAGAAAGGTGAAACAGGCCCTGTGTAAGAGAAGCAAATTGGAGAGTGAGGGCTTCTTGTAAAGGGGCTGGTGTTGGTTAACCAGCTCTAGCTGGTAGTGGCCAATGCTAGCATGGCAATGTTAGCATGATGTGGTCAGATGGTTTTACTTTTCAAGAGAAATTGGAAAACCATAGTTTTATGTAGAATCTCACAATTTTATATGTGCATTTAAATTTTAAAGAAAGATACTGCATGGACTAAATGGACACATCTGAGAACTATGTATAATCTAGAGGTCACACATTTGTGAGCTGGCTTTAGCCCCAGAGTTCTGTCTCTTCCTTGGCTTGATCCCAAGTGTGGGCTGTCAGTTACTTCTTTCAAATTTTGCTGTTGGGTAGGGCTATGTTTGTGGGCTTGGGTGATATAGAGATGGGAGATAGAGGGATGGGGGAAGGGAGGGCAAAGGCCATAACTGTTGCCTGCCATCAAGGCAGGACATCTGCAAGACCACAAACCTTTACCCTGCAGGATAAACTTTCTCTTTTTATACTGCACGTGATTTTACTAAAAGGGTCACTGTCACTTTCTCCACTAAGTCCCATTAACAGAGGCCCCCTTCTCTTATCCATGCATCACTATGGTTCAGGCTCTAAGAATGGGAGTGAGGAGAATCTATCATACCAAACAGCCATGAGGCTAGGAAGTTGGATGCAACCTCCTAGGAAGTCACCATCCTATATGACTTCATTAGTGCTGTGGACACAAATTTTATCTGGGAGCAAGCCTCCTCAGTCCCATTTAGCCCAATAAGTGCCAGTGCTTTTCAGCAAAAGAAAAAAAAAATCCCATGGAAAATCCAAAGACATTGTCTGTAGAAAGAGGCTTGCATTGAAGCATCATTCCTCTTCCATGCTAAGAACATTTTGGCGGGCGGGGGGTAAGTTCAAACACATCCCCCTAGAGAAGGCTCTGGACATTTTAGACTCTTGCTAAACTAGCCTGGGGACTCTGCTCCCCCAGGGCAAGTTCAGAGTCCTTGGGTCCCTGCATGCCCCAGGAAGGTGGCTTAATTTAAATCTACAGGTTATAAAACTGGAAATCTTCATGTTTTCCTCTAGGTCATCAAATTAAAAAGTTTCCAGGGCACCTCTGTTGAAAGGCATCAGAGAAGAGCTAACACGGACTTCATGGAGTGCACTGTACACAGCCCAGTGATGCCCTTCGATGACAGGAGACGATGAGTCACCACCAGCTTCAGGGATTGAGAAGAAATGTCAATGAAGCCATGAATAATAGGTGCTGTACTGACACCTAAGAAGGTTAAGGGCAGGAATTAGTTGGCAGGGAAGAAAACAGTATGTGGGGGAGGCCCGCTACAGTCCTACAGAGCTTCTGTAGCTCATTGCCCTCTGATTGGATAGTCAAGAAAAAAGAGAATTTCTTTCACTTTATGGATTAAAGACCTAAATGTAAGGCCAGACACTATAAAACTCTTAGAGGAAAACATAGGCAGAACACTCTATGACATAAATCACAGAAAGATCCTTTTTGACCCACCTCCTAGAGAAATGGAAATAAAAACAAAAATAAACAAATGGGATCTAATGAAACTTAAAAGCTTTTGCACAGCAAAGGAAACCATAAACAAGACGAAAAGACAACCCTCAGAATGGGAGAAAATATTTGCAAACGAAGCAACTGACAAAGGATTAATCTCCAAAATTTACAAGCAGCTCATGCAGCTCAATATCAAAAAAACAAACAGCCCAATCCAAAAATGGGCAGAAGACCTAAATAGACATTTCTCCAAAGAAGACATACAGATTGCCAACAGACACATGAAAGAATGCTCAACATCATTAATCATTAGAGAAATGCAAATCAAAACTACAATGAGATATCACCCCACACCAGTCAGAATGGCCATCATCAAAAAATCTACCAACAATAAATGCAAGAGAGGGTGTGGAGAAAAGGGAACCCACTTTCATTGTTGGTGGGAATGTAAATTGATACAGCCACTATGGTGAACAGTATGGAGGTTCCTTAAAAAACTAAAAATAGGACTACCATATGACCCAGCAATCTCACTATTGGGCATATACCCTGAGAAAACCGTAATTCAAAAAGAGTCATGTACCACAATGTTCACTGCAGCTCTATTTACAATAGCCAGTACATGGAAGAAACCTAAGTATCCATCGACAGATGAATGGATAAAGAAGATGTGGCACATATATACAATGGAATATTACTCAGCCATAAGAAGAAACGAAATTGAGTTATTTGTAGTGAGGTGGATGGACCCAGAGTCTGTCATACAGAGTGAAGTAAGTCAGAAAGAGAAAAACAAATACCGTATGCTAACACATATATATGGAATCTAAAAAAAAAAACAACAAAAAGTGGTTCTGAAGAACCTAGGGGCAGGACAGGAATAAAGATGCAGACGTAGAGAATGGACTTGAGGACACGGGGAGGGAGATGGGTAAACTCGGACGAAGTGAGAGAGTGGCATGGACATATATACACTACCAAATGTAAAATATATAGCTAGTGGGAAGCAGTCGCATAAGACAGGGAGATCATCTCGGTGCTTTGTGACCGCCTAGAGGGGTGGGATAGGGAGGGTGGGAGGGAGACGCAAGAGGGAGGAGATATGGGGATATATGTATATGTATAGCTGATTTACTTTGTTATAAAGCAGAAACTAACACACCATTGTAAAGCGATTATACTCCAATAAAGGTGTTAAAAAAAAGAATTTCTTTCATTTTAAAGGAAAAACATGGGTGTGCTGGAGAGAGGAGTCCTTCTTCAAGGGCAAAGAGGCAGGCTTGATGTCTTCTAGAATCCCCTTCATCATGGCTGAGAGGGGTGGCAGTCAGAAATCAGTGAATTTAAGCACTTCTCCAAGTGTTCTGGGTGCTTCAGAAGGAATATTCTGCAGAAAGGCAGAGCCCAACCTTGAATACTTCCAGGTAGACCTTAACACGCAGAAGTGTTAAGGAACATTAGGATGGGTTTCAGTCCCTGCCTTCAAGACAGTAAGGGGTTCAGAAGACATTTCCTACCCTCTGCATAAGAAACAAGAGGTGAGGTTAAAGAGCTGGGGGCTGTGTTTACACAGTTCTGATCAAATGCTTTCCTGGTGATTCATTCTGGGTGGACCAGCAAAGGATGAACATCAAGAAAATGACCAAATTCCTCACCATCTGAGAGCATCTCCAGTTGCTTGTCAGTCTAAATTAATCAGAACAATTTCAGTGAGTGCAGCTTTAGAAGCCTGCAGAAAGTCTAAGAGGAAAGTAGGTGACACCACCCCTATTGCTTCCACTATAATGGATACTGCTGCACCATTGACTAGTATGTGTAGATTGAGGGGTTATGGGCAAAGGTGAGAACATTAATCACAACAGAGCCCATCACAGTTTGGGTTCTCTAGAAGCAGGTATTGAGACAGGGTTTGTTGTTAGGAACCAACACCTGTGGAAAGGAGAAGACTCAGGACTGGGCAGTGGGAGAAGTGGAACTGTGATGTACATTTGTGTTGTTCGGCCGCAGTGGGTCCAAAAGACCCAGCCTTTATCAGTTATTGGACATGGGCTGCCAGGGAAGGGCAGAGACTTGGGCAAGGTGGCTCTCTGAAGCTGAGACAGCTCTGCTTGAGCTGATAGCATTCACAGTAGCAGGCATGGCAAGTCCTTGCTTGAAGGGAGATCTGAGTGGTACATCTGTGTCCTTCACGAAATACAAATCTCAAACCCAGAGAAGCTCCTCTTCCAGATGTGATAGCCCTGAAACAGCCTCTCAGAACCCCAAGCTACCTCTTGACCAAGGCAGTTGGAAAAAGCAATTGAAATGCCCATGATGGCAGGGAAAGTAGAACACGGCAAGAACTCAGGTTTTGAATTCAGACAGACCTGGACTCATACACTTTTAGTAATACTTACTAGCTGTGTGACTCTGGGCAGTTAATAACCTTTGCTGAGCTCCATGACCTGCTCTGTAAAATGGAGATAATCATATGTGCTGGTCCTGGGCCTATGTGTCCTCAGATCCATGCCTTTCCCTCCCTCCTCTATTATGTGTCACAGGGAGCTGATTTCTGCAATCTGTTGTTCCCAGGCTCCTCTGTCAGCTGGCTTCTAGCTGGGTTTGGACAATGGTGGGAGATCTGGGTGCAAGAAGAAGGGGCTAGCCAGGGCATTTCTCCCACTCCCATCAGCTTCAGGTGGTGTCTCCTGCAGCAGCTGCGTCTCCCCAGAGGGAGCTTGTTCAACACTATCACACTTTCGGGGTGATGCGCATAGGTTTTAATAATGTTGATGAGGCAGTGCCTTAATAAAGATTATTTTAGTTAATTAACCATCAATCATGTAGAGGATGGGATATGGCAGGGGAATTTTGATTAGGACATGGAAATGCAGACACTGAAGTATGTTGAGGCTTCTTGAACTGCAGGGATCCCAATGAGTAATTAAAGTAAGGAGAGGAGGGTTGCAGGGTGTCAGATACTGGCAGTGAGGCAGAGGAGGGGACCCTACAGTACAGGTGTTTAAACAGTTGTTGAAGTCAGTGTTGCTAGCATCACAACTCTACAAAGAACTAAACCCTCAAAGACATTTGAAATCGGCATACAAAGCCTGTCAAAATGGAGCGTCAATCCACTTTTTTTTTTAACATCTTTATTGGAGTATAATTGCTTTACAATGGTGCGTTAGTTTCTGCTTTAGGACAAAGTGAATCAGCTATACATATACATATATCCCCACATCTCCTCCATCTTGCGTCTCCCTCCCACCCTCCCTATCCCACTCCTCTAGGTGGTCACAACGCACCAAGCTGACCTCCCTGTGCTATGCGGCTGCTTCCCACTAGCCATCTATTTTACATTTGGTAGTGTATATATGTCCATGCCACTCTCTCACTTCGTCCCAGCTTACCCTTCCCCCTCCCTGTGTCCTCAAGTCCATTCTCTACATTTGTGTCATTATTCCTGTCCTGCCCCTAGTTTCTTCATAATCATTTTTTGTGGAGAAAAGGGAACCCTCTTGCACTGTTGGTGGGAATGTAAATTTATACAGCCACTATGGAGTACAGTATGGAGGTTCCTTAAAAAACTAAAAATAGAACTACCATACGACCCAGCAATCCCACTACTGGGCATATACCCTGAGAAAACCGTAATTCAAAAAGAGTCATGTACCACAATGTTCATTGCAGCTCTATTTACAATAGCCAGGACATGGAAGCAACCTAAGTGTCCATCGACAGATGAATGGATAAAGAAGATGTGGCACATATATACAATGGAATATTACTCAGCCATAAGAAGAAATGAAATTGAACTATTTGCAGTGAGGTGGATGGACCTAGAGTCTGTCACACAGAGTGAAGTAAGTCAGAAAGAGAAAAACAAATACCGTATTCTAACACATATATATGGAATCAATCCACTTTTATTACTCTCTTTCTTGAACCTTGTAGTGGGTTGAGTGGTGGCCCCCAAAGATATGTCCAAGTTCTAGCCCCAGGTACCTATTCATGTAATCTCATCTGGAAATGAAGTCTTTGAAGATGCTAATTAAGGATCTCAAGGTGAGATTATCCTAGATTTAGAGTGAACCCTAAATCCAATGTCTTTTTTTTTTAATAAATAAATTTATTTATTTTATTTTTTTTGGCTGCGTTGGGTCTTTGTTGCTGCGTATGGGCTTTCTCTAGTTGCGGCAAGTGGGGGTTACCATTCATTGTGGTGAGCGGGCTTCTCATTGCCGTGGCTTCTCTTGTTGCGAAGCATGGGCTCTAGGCATGCGGGCTTCAGTAGTTGTGGCTCGTGGGCTCTAGAGCGAAGGCTCAGTAGTTGTGGCGCACAGGCTTAGTTGCTCCATGGCATGTGGGATCTTCCTGGACGAGGGCTCGAAAACGTGTCCCCTACATTGGCAGGCAGATTCTTAACCACTGCGCCACCAGGGAAGTCCCTCCAATGCCTTTTTAAGAAAAGGGAGAGAGAAGACTGAGACACAGAGACACAGGGAAGATGGCCACATGAAGACAGAGGCAGAGATGGGAGCTATGCTGCCACAAGCCAAGGAATGCCAGAGCTACCAGAGGCTGGAAGAGGCAAAGAAGGAAATCTCCCCTAGAGTCTCCAGAGGAAGTATGGTCCTGTTGACAACTTGATTTCAGACTTCTGCCTTCCAGAACTGTGAGAGAATAAATTCCTGTTGTTCCAAGCCACTCAGTTTGTGGTAGTTTGCTATGGCAGCCCTAGGAAACTAATACAGACCCCAACTTTCAGCTATATTGTGTAAGTAAGCTGTTTCCTGAAAGCACAACTCTTTGCTGACCTCAGGTCTTTGATTATGTTACATTGGACACACATCATTTCTATATAACGCATGCAAATCTAAGTATTTGGCAAAAAATAAGAGATAGGCTAATTGATAGATCGATAGAGAGAGGCAGAAAGTAAGAGTGAACTAATAGTTAAGCTACTGGGGCAGCTCTGCCCCTTTCCACACAGTAAGTGGTGAGTGCCACCCTGGAGGATGCAGGAGATGTGGCAATGACTGCTTCTCTGCTCTCCCGTGGACCCCACACTATGTGTGACCTCGGCATTTAAGAATTCATATTTTTCACCCAACATGTGTGTATGTATGTACGTATGTATGCATGTATGGATGGATGGATGGATAGACTGATCAGTTTATAGACCCAGAGAAAAATCATATGGGAACTAATAGGCAAAGCAAAGAGAGCTTGCTTACACTGACTAATGTGAGGCTTGATATACAAATTGGGACTCAGACGGATAAGTAACTTTATACCCTAGCATATAGCTGGTTTGCTTTCTTTGCTGACTTAAAATAAGGCCAGGCATTAGGGCACCCCTTTAAACTACTGGTGCTGGGATATGTCTCTATTACAATAGCTTCTCAAAGAACTCTTCCCTGCACCTCCCAGTCTAAACGAGTTCCCGTCTCTTCTGTCAAATGCTATCATAGCATCCTCTTTTTCCCCTTCATAGCAATTGTCATAGTTTGAAACTATGTATTTTTTGACTTTTTGTCTAATATCTTTTATACCCTACTGGATGACTTTACACTCAAGAAAGGTAGGATTCATGTCTGTTTTCTTAACCGTGGTGATTTAATGTCTAGCTCAATGCCTGACATATACTACTACTGCTACCAATGTTTGCTATTAATTGACTGTGTATTATGTGTCAGACACTGTTCAAAAGTGCTTTACACAAATTATCTCTTTTCATCTTTACAGCAACTCTATGAGCAGGAACTATTAGTATTCCCATCTTATAGATGAGGAAACTGAGATACAGAGAAGCTAACTTGCCCAAAGTCTCATAGCTAGGAAGTGGCAGAGTTGAGATTTAAATCCAGCCACGATGGTCCTAAAGTCAGGACCAGTCACTAAATACCTGCTGGATAAATGAATGAACCATGATAAATATGACTGTGTATGGTGCAACTTTGGGACTCAGAACTGGGAGGACATGTATACATCTTCTGGGCTAACCTCTTAGACCCTGTGGAAATGTCTCCTACAGCTACACTGAGAATTAGTTCTCCAGATCCTTCAGAAGCACATCTGGTAATGGGGACTCGCTAACTTTTCTAATTGGGCAACTCTCACTATTGGGATGCTCTTCCTTACACGAAGCTGAAATTCACCTCCATGGAACTTCTACCTGTGGATACTTGTTCTGCCCTCAGTAGTTTAAAAGAATTTTAGTCCCTCCCACATAGCTCTAATAGGAATTTCTAATTAGGTGACAGCTTCTGACCCAGCAATAGCTCCAGCTTCTGGCCAAACCATAGTGTGTTGGTATCTCTATTAAAGTGTGGTGTCCCTGTCTGGATACAAGGCTTCCCAGGCATGCTAAGTGCAGGGTGGGATTATTCATCTTTGTATTCCTGGGGATTAATGAGCTAGCTGCTTGTTGAATTGAAATAGAGTGACTTCATAATGGTAATAAAAATCCCTTTATTTTACAGTTGAAAAGTTACACAACACTTCTGCATGCTTGATTTCAGTTGATTTTCTATACAATATGACATTTGATCTCCATTACCTTTTTGATCAGAGGTTTAAGGATATTAGCGTTATAAGCAGTGTGAGAGGTACTCTGAGGTCCAGAGAGAATGAGTGGCTTGCTTAAGGTAAAACTAGTAATAAAATTAAGATTCCTTCTAAAATTGTACTTTCTGGAAGCTGTGTCCTCCAGCCTTATGATCTCCCATAAATCTGGTGGATTTCCCCAGCTCTGGTTCTTTTCAATATGTCAACTGCGCTCAAAATTGTATTGGCAATTAGCCTCCTGTCATTGGAGGTGTACAAACTGATAATCAGATGACTTTTGGGCAGGGATATTGTACCTACAGCAACAGTTGAGACATTTAATGAATATTGGTCTAAATGACCTTTCAGGTAATGTAATGTCCAGTCTTATACTTCTATGCCACCCACAGATGGCATAGGAGTCAGATAGAATTTTAGCCATAAAACTTTGAAGAGTTCTACCAACCAAATCATTTCTGAATATAGTAGCATTGCTTCTTACTCCCAGTTGGAGCCAAGATCATCATCCTTCAAGACTGAAACACTGCCAGAAACATACAGCTTTTTAACACTGATTACCAACTCCTTGTGGGAACTTCCCAAGACCATTTGTCCAAATCCTACTCATTTTTCATGCCTCCTTCATCTACTTCCATCTACTCTGACTAGTCTTTCTCAATCCTTTGAACTAGAATGAAACTTTCCCTCCCACATACCACCTTAGCGCTTTGTATCACTCCTGTAAAACTTATTCAAGTCTGCCTTATATTATGTATGTTTTCCTGTTTCATTCAGGAATCAGTATTGATTTATATTTTTGCCCTCCTTTTATTATTATTGTTAGCCGTATGCCAAGCCGAGCACTTTACATGTTTTGCCTTTTCTTTCTTTATTTCATTTACTCTTTGCAATGACCCTATGAGGTAAATGTTTATAACACCATCATTTTACAGATGAGGAAACTGAAGTTTGGACACTGTCATTTTCCTAAGATTACGTAGTAAGTTTACGCCAGAGATTAGCTTATGAGTTCTTGGAGGACAGAGCCATGATTCTTTATTCTCCCCGGTCCCCAGCATAGTGTTTTGTACACAGTAGGTGTTTAATGATTTTTCTTTCTGTTGCTTATTGCACAGACCCAGAAAACATCATACCACACTCAGGGTAGGGAAAGCATGTGGTGGAAGAGAATCAAAGCCAGGTGGATAGGCAGGGCATTGGATTGAGGTGAAAGCAAACCTTAGGTTTGCATTGAGAAACTATATTACAATAGGAACTCTCTGCCACCTTTCATCATGTGGCCACAGGAAATACTGAAAAAAAGGGCAGTGGTCTACAGTTTTGATTTTAGTCTTGGGTGGAATGAAAGGCAGGAAATTCTTATTATCTTAGCAGTTGGTCTGAGAATTCTTTCTAAGGAGAGATTCACCTTGCTAACCCTTGATAAATCCTCCTACAGTAGAAACTGGGACTCTGGATATATAGTATACTGTGCCTGAGCAAAGAGGAAGGACATATTTGTTGCTCTGGAAAGGGAGTGGGAAATATGAGAGAGGGAGAAAGGGGGGGTGGTAGAATCAGCAAGATGGTGAATCAGCTGTGCTGGGTCGTGCATGACATAACTACCCTCCATAACCGTCTGATGTTCAGTCAGTTCTTAGAAGCTTAGCAAATGGTTTGTGTAGATTTCTCTTGGAAAATGGGGAAAAGACTGTGCCTTGGGACATGGGAGTAGAATGGCGACAGTGAATTCAGTTATAAGATTCTCAGCATTAGGAAAAAGCCAAGATCTTGAGGATGGTTTAAGGCTTTCCCATGCTGTGGAACTGGGTGTTTAAGGCAATATCACTGAGATCTCAAAAGTTTTTTGGGGCAAGTGTCTGTCATTTGGTAACATAGCCACAAGTGGTCACATGACTAATTTGAATTCAACTGGACAAACAGTAAATAGACGGTTTTTGAGGACTAACCCAAAGCCAGGCACTGTGCCAGACTGGACATCTTCTCTGGACTAACTGGGAGAAACTGTAAACTTGACCTCTGGGAATGCTTCCCTCAGTTGTTCTGCTGAGAATTCTTTCTCAGTTCTGCTGGTCACGCATTGGTTCCTAAGGTAATTAACCCAGATTATTCTTCTAAGAGGCAGGACCTCAGTCTGGGAGCTTTCTTTCCCTCACTTTTTCCCATCAAAATGTGTCAATTTACAAAAAGCTATAGGACTTCTTTGAGAGTGTTCTGAACTTAGACTTGGGAGACCTAGGAGGAAATCTCTCTCCAGAACTTTCCAGCTGCTTGACTTAGGGCAAAGCATTTCACTTTTGGGAGTTGTATTCATTTTAACTTGTCTCCCTATAATGATTTTTACCTGTCTGTCACACAATATACTGTGAGTGGCTCAAAGGCAAGCAGTGTTATCTTGTCTCTATTCTTAGCACCCTAGAATAATGCTTGACAGTCAGTAATGTTTGTTGTAGAAATGAATTAATGGGGGGACTTCCCTGGTGGTCCAGTGGTTAAGACTCCATGCTCCCAATGCAAGGGGCCCAGGTTCGATCCCTGGTCAGGGAACTAGATCCCGCATGCCGCAACTAAGACCCGGTACAGCCAAATAAATAAATGAATTAAAAAAAATAAGAAATGAATTAATGAATGAGCACATACCTGTCCTTGCTACTTCTGTGAAGCTTGAATGAGTTAATGAATATGAAAGAGGTTAAAAAAACCCCATAATTTGCTTATTTATTAGACATCTCATCACAGCTAGCTGCCACATTTGAAATTATAAAACTAAGCCAGTTGACTTAAGGCATTAATATTTGAGAGTCAGCTTTATGGGTTACCTCTGCTGGGGGCTACTTGTGTCTTTGTATGTGGGTTTTGGGGAAGAGTATATTTTACAAAGGGAATTTAACTCCTAGTAATTTTTGAAAGCCATAATGGGCATACTGAAAAAGATTTTTTGGACTAAGAGGGGGCTTTCTTGGTTTCTTCAAACAGGAAGTAAAATCTGCCAGCTTCAATTGTCCCCACAAATGCCGCTACTACAGCATCTGTTCTAAGACTCCTGGAAAAATGCAGTACAGTTGTGACAGGCTATATCTTTAACTCAGTCTCCATTTAAAATGAAGCACAGGAAGCCCGAAACAAATGACCAAGCCACATAGCGACTGCGAGAATTAGTGATCATGGTGAGTTAAACGAACCATAGAAATTACGTTTTTCTTTGGGTTTCATGCAAAAACTTCTCCCATTTCATTTTAAGTTGCATGCTTTGCACAAGTGATTTTTTTTTTTTTTTCCGGAGCACCATGAATGATTTATGACGTTCTGACGCCGCATCCCACAAGATTACATAAGGAACAGAGAAAAACAAGAGATTGAGCCAAACTTAAAAAAAACCAAAAACAAACATTTAAAAAAAGTAGATTTCATCTTGGCTTCAGTCAGGTAACAGTGTTCTACTCACTGAAAGTGCCCGCTCATTCCAAAGCGCACCCCATTTATGCGAGGATCCCCTCAACTTCCTCTCACTGTGGCCAGCACACTACTGTCAACTTTATGTTTGGCCCCCAGCGATGTCCTGGAATGTCCAACTGCCCCGATTCCTCCCCTTCTTCCCCAAAGTGAACTCGGCAGTTGGATTGTATAAACGGCCTCATTAGTTCGGTTGATGATTCGACAAAAACACTGATGGGAGTAATATCTACCAGGCTTGTCATTTCCTTAATCATGAGCTAATAGAATTTTAGACTTGGCAGGGGCCTGGGACCATCTATTTCTACCTGTTGTGTGACAGATAAAGAAACTGATGACAAGAGAGCTGAAGTGACTTGCCTGAAGCCACACAGCGAGATTAGCTCAAGCAGGGTGTAACTCAACTTCAGGGTAGTGTAGTCTGTGTATATTTACCCAAAAACTTTTGTCTCCTTATTTAAGTTGTAACATTGGATATTATTTTCAAACTACAGGGAATTTAGAATTCCTGTTGCTGACGTGTTTATGAAGCCAGAGCCAGTCTAGGGAAGGTGGCAAGTGCTAGCAAAGCAAGGTCCTGTGTTGAGGGTTCCAGTACTGGGTAGCAGGCTGGGTGGGGTGAGGTGGCTCACCGGAGTGGTCAGAAGTGGCCAGATCATGGGGATGAGAGCTTGTTTGAAACCTGAGGTCTGGTCAGTGGGCCTCTATGCAGTATCTGGTTTGAAGGGTAGGTATAAGATGACAACCTGAAGGTGCGACCAATGTGAGGAGTCGAGGTGTGACAGAGGGCAAGACAGTTGAGATGAGTGGTCAGGGCGTGGGCTGTGATTGAGTAGTGGGGCCACCAGTGGTGGGACAGGGTCCAATCACGGGCTTAAGGGAGCAGGACTGAATCATGCCACTTCAAATTTAAAGGCAAGGACTGAAAACTCACTACCTTTACCTATGAGAAAAACAAATAAGTTATAGAACAGTGTGCAGACTATGACTCCACATATACATAAATCTGTCTAGACCAGTGGAATGGAGGGTACGATGTATTTTCCTGGTTAAGAGCACCACGGATTTAGGAGTCAAAAGTCTTAAATCTGCTTTTTGGCTCTGCCTGTTACCAGCTGTGTGATTCTGGGCAAGTCACTTAACCCCTCTATGCCTTAGATTTCCCAGCAATAGAATAAAACCTACTTTATCAATTTGCTGTCCTAAGATAATGTATATAAGACACTTAGCACAGTGTCTGGCACATAGTAAAGGTATAAAAAATGGTCCCTATGTATTTTTTTAGACTTGTTCTTTGGAATAAGGTAAACCTGGATTTGAAACCTAGCTCTGTCACTTGTTAGCTGTGTGCCCTTGGGCAGGTCATAAACTCTCTGAACCTCAGTTTCCAAACTGTAAAACGGGGATGATAAATGCCACATTGTGGGGATGTTGTGAGAATTACGTGAGGTAACATCGGGGGCTCAGCCCAATGGAGTCAAAGAAAAGTAGTACTAGGGGAATGGAAGCAGGAGGATGAAGTTAAAATGTTGGGTGACAGAGTCAGAGAAGTGAAAGGAAGAATGCTCACAAAAATGTTGACGGTGATTTTTATTTTCTTCTCTGTTAGTGTGTGTGCTGTTTGAAAAAAAAATTGTTTACAGTTAGACTGTTTTATTGAAAAGAAAAGAATGGCTAGTAAATAGTAAACTTCAAGTCAATAAAAATAAAAGCTACTGCTTGCTTTACAATGCTCTAGTGCTAATGATAAGTAGATAAAGCCAAAGAAAGACAAGCTTAGTCTGCAAAAGAGAAAGACTGATGTCTAGAGATTTCTCTCTTAGGTGGAAATCACTGTAGCTGTTTTGGATCAAAATAACCTCTTTTTTTCCAAATCACCTTATCAAGTTAAGTATTTTGCGGGTGTAGACATGATCATAGACAGTAGCAGAGGTATCCTGATTTTTAGTCAATTGGTGTACTGCATTGCGGAATTTTAGAACTGGAAATAATTTCAACCTTGCCATGAGGCAAGTTCTTGATGACTTTCTCCCTGGCTTAGGTCATGGGGAGGGGTCTAAGAACCCTCCAAGGAGGTGCTGCTGCAGTGGTATTCTCAATTGCTGCCAAATGCCACATATTCTCCATCACTCCTTTTAATTTTGAACTCTGAACTGCATCACCCGCCATCCAGTAACTTCACCTTCCATCAAGGATGCAGTCTGTTTAGAACTAATAAATGAATTCAATTTTGCAGGATGGAAAATTAATGTACAGAAATTATTAGAGAATAGTGTATTGCATTTCTATACACTAATAATGAAGTATCTGGAAGATAAATTTTTAAAAACCCCATTTACAATTGCATCAAAAAGAACAAAACACCTAGGAATAAATCTAACCAAAGAGGTAAAAGATTTATACTCTGAAAACTGTAAGACATTTATGAAAGAAACTGAAGATGATACAAACAAAAGGAAAGATACACCATGCTCATGGATTGGAAGAATTAATATTGTTAAAATGCCACACTACCCAAGGAAATCTACAGATTCAATGCAATCCTTATCAAAATACCAAAGGCATTTTTCACAGTACTACAACAAATAATTTAAAAATCTGTATGGAAACATGAAAGACCCTGAATGCCAAAGCAATCTTGAGAAAGAAGAACAGAGCTGGAGGTATCATGCACCCTGATTTCAAACTATGCAACAAAGCTACAGTAATCAAAACAGTATGGTACTGGCACAAAAAACAGATGCACTGATCAATGGAACAGAATAGACAGCCCAGAAATAAACCCATGCTTATATGGGCAATTAATCTATGACAAAGGCGACAAAAATATACAATGGGGAAAAGACAGCCTCTTCAATAAGTGGTGATGGGAAAACTGGACAGCTACATGCAAAAGAATCAAACCAGACTACTTTCTCACACCATATACAAAAATAAACTCAAAATGAATTAAAGACTTAAATGTAAGACCTGAAACCATAAGATTCCTAAAAGAAAACATAGGCAGGATGCTCTTTGACATCAGTCTTAGCAATATTTTTTTGGATCTGTCTCCTTAGTCAAGGGAAATGAAAGCAAAATAAGCAAATGGAACTACATCAAACTAAAAAGCTTTTGCACAGTGAAGGAAATGATCAACAAAATGAAAAGGCAGCTTACTGAATGGGAGAAGATATTTGCAAAATATATATCTGATAAGGGGTTAATATCCAAAATACATAAACAGCTTATACAACTCAACATCAAAAAAACAAACAACCTGATTAAAAATGGGCAGAGGAACTGAATAGACATTTTTCCGAAGAAGACATACAGATGACCAACAGACTCATGAAAAGATGCTTAACATCACTCATAATCAGGGAGATGCAAATCAAAACCATAATGAGATACAACTTCACACCTGTCAGAATGGCTATCATCAAAAAGACCACAAATAACAAGTGTGGGTGAGGATGTAGAGAAAAGAGAACCCCTGTGGTGGGATTATAAATTGGTGCAGTCACTACGGAAAACAGTATGAAGGTTCCTCAAAAAATTAAAAACAGAACTACCATATGATCCAGCAATTTCACTTCTGGGTATTTACCTGAAGAAAACAAAAACACTAATTCAAAAAAGATACATGCATGCCAATGTTCATAGCAGAATTATTTACAATAGCCAAGATATGGAAGCAACCTAAGTGTCCATCAATGGATGAATGGATACATACACACACATGCACACACACACACACACACACACACACACACACACACACACACACACACTGGAATATTACTTGGCCATAAAAAAGAAACCTTGCTATTTGTGACAGCATGGATGAATCTAGAAGGTATTACGCTAAGTGAAATAAGTCAGACAAAGACAAATACCATATGATCTCGCTTATATGTGGAATACAAAAAACAAAACTAACAAACAAACAATACAAAATGAAAACAGATTCACAGATACAGAGAACAAATGGGTGGTGCTGCAGAAGGGAGGGGTGTAGGAGGGGAGAAATAGGTGAAGGGGACTAAGAGGTACAAACCTCTAGCTATAAAATTAATCCACGGGGATGTAACATACATAAGAAATAAAGAATACGGTAAAAAATAAGGCAATAACTTTGTATGGGGACATATAATCATTAGACTTACTGTGGTGATCATTTCATAATGAATGCAAATGTCAAATTACTATGTAGTACACCTGAAACTAACATAAAATCATATGTCAACAATATTTCAATTAAAAAAAGAATGCAGTTTGTCCAACATGCTTATGTTTGTACCATTTGGAAGATCTCTGAAGGTAAAAAAATCATCTTTTAAAAAAAGTTCCAAGGACTTCCTTGGTGGTCCAGTGGTTAAGAATCCGCCTTCCAATGCAGGGGATGTGGGTTCGATCTCTGTCTGGTCGGGGAACTAAGATCCCACATGCCATGGGGCAACTAAACCCACGTTGCAACTAAACCCACGTCGCAACTACTGAGCTCACGCACTGTAGAGCCCCTGCACCACACCTAGAGAAGCCCACACGCTGCAACTAGAGAGAAGCCTACAACGAAGACCCAGTGCAGCTAAATAAATAAATAAATAAACTTAAAAAACAAAAAAGAAAGTGCCAAGATTTCCCTTAGAGGGGAGATTCATTCATATATTCATATAATCCTTCATTCAACAAATGTTTGATGAAAGTTTATGTGCCAGGGACAGAACTAAACAAATGAACAAAAAAACAAACAAATAAATAGAGACAAAGAAAGAAAGAGAAAAAAAAGCACAGCTAAAGGAAAAAAGATTTTGTCTACAATTAGTATAGAAAAAAGGCACTAGACAGGGAAAAACTGGTATTTTAGTCACAGATGTTCTATAAATAATGTGAGATCTTAGGCAAGTCACTTCTCCTTCTTTGGGCCTTAAATTTCATCTGCAAAAATGAGGAGTTTGGCAAGTTGCCCCAGTTGGAATGATCCACTGAGATTTCCTCTTAGGAGAACAGACTGAGATGAAGAGCTGATTTCCACTGGGGTTCACACTAAACCATTCCTTATTATTTCTTTTCTCTTTCTTGTCAGCAGAGGGAAGGCCTAGGTGCTCCAGAGAGACTAAGGAGGAGGGATTTCCCTCTTGCACTGATAAAACTGGTAGGTGGCCTTGGCTGCCTCACCTGGTTTTCTAACTGATCTCAAGATTGGAAGGAAGGCAGCTGAGCTGGGAGTTTTCAGTGTTGGCAGCAAAAGACCTAGCCTCAGAGGGTGGGCGCCATGCACAGATCCAAATGTTGCCACAGGAAATCCAAAAGCTCCTGGAAGACAATGCTGAAATCTTTCCTTCCACATCTCAATCTCTTTCTCTCTGTCCAAACTGTGAGTTCATTCCAGTTTAGTGGCCTTAATCTTGGCTTTCTAGCAGAAACTTGTGTTTTCAAGTTCTTCAGTATTCTTGCTCCTGGCCACCTCCTCAAGATTTGCTTGGCACACCTTCCCAGGGAAGAGAGGACCCAATTCTGCATGGGACTGTAGAGTCTCCACGTCCAAGATGACAGTCCTTCTGGCAGATGTGGAAAGCAGATTTGGGTGATGGCAACAACCGAAGGTGCCAACATCCCCCTTGCCTGCTAACATGTGGTTCTGGAGTGATGCGACGTGAATGAGAACAGACTTAATCACCTGTGTTCTTGGAGACTGATGAGGTGTCAAGACTTTGCAACAGATGATTCTCTCTTCCCCTGCCAGTCTTGGGGGAGGAGCATCCCAGTTCTCAGTTAGAGCTTCCCAGGTGCTTCCAGGGGAAGGTCCTGCTGACACTGAGCCAATGCTTAGGGTCATGCCCACTCCCACTGGCCAACTCCCTGAGCTGCCTTTGGCTTCCAGCACTAACTCGTGGTGTCAGCAGAGACATGGTACCTCAATTTTCTCGTTTGTAAAATGAGGGGGAGGAATTAAATCAGGGCTTTCCACTCTGAGGCACCCTGCATGTTCCTCACAGCTGTCTGTGTATTGTGAGAGGAGGTGATGAGGCTTCAGTCCTTAAATCAGGCAACTCCTTTTTAATCTCATTTACATTCTGAACTTTGCTCATAAGATTTCCTTTGAAGAAAGTGCCCTCCTTAAAATTTTTTTTAATAAAACCAATAGAATAAATGCATTCATTTGTGCAACTTTGTTTTTGAGCACCAGCTATATGCCAGGCACTGCTATAGGCATTGGGGAGTCCAGTTAATCAGCCACTGTCAGTGCCCTGCTCCTACCACCAGATTCATCCTTCTCGTGCTCACCAGCTTCTACTGCTTGCACTTGTGACTCGGCCTGGAAGCTTTCTTGGGCTGCATGCTCAGCCCATGAGCAGGGCAGTCTGGCTTCTGATAGCTGCAGGAATAGCCTTCAACTCACAGATGGGAGTTGGTAGAAGATACCCTTTGGTGGGAGCAACTCTGAGGCACGCTCTCCATTTTCTCCCAGAGGCCTCCATTGGGAATATGATTCAGTTGCTCATTTACACACCTTGTCTTGGCTGCCTTCCTTTCCATCTTACTTCCCTAAACCTCTATGGATGCTGCCTCGGATCACTGCCCAAATGAACCACTTGCCCTTGAGCCCTTGATTCAGAGGCTGCCTTGGGAAAGGGGGGATCCCGACCTGTCCTTGTAGAGCTTACACCTGTATGTGTGCATGTTTATTAGATGGTGGCAAAGGTCTCTGTAGCTCTAGTCAAGGAAGCAGAGCCAAGACCTGAAGCTGCCTTTGATTGAGGTAAGTAAGCCCCAGTCAGCCCTTTATCCAAACTTCTCATTGAGTTGCCAACTATCTACTGAGTGTCAACTATGAGCTGGTTCTGTACTGGGCTCTGGGACAGGGAGCCAAGCACTGGATGGGGAAATGCACCTTTAAGATCTCCCCTTTAAGATCCACTGTAATTCTCTTGATTTAGAAAAACAAGAGAGCTCTATTTGCAATGGCCAGGACATGGAAGCGACCTAGGTGTCCATCGACAGATGAATGGATAAGGAAGATGTGGCACACGTATGCAGTGGAATATTGCTCAGCCATAAAAAGAAACGAAATTATTTGTAGTGAGGTGGACGGACCTAGAGACTGTCATACGGAGTGAAGTAGGCCAGAAAGGGCAAAACAAATACTGTATGCTAACACATATATATGGAATCTAAAAAAAAAAAAAATGGTTCTGAAGAACCTAGGGGCAGGTCAGGAATAAAGACGCAGACGTAGAGAATGGACTTGAGAACACAGGGAGGGGGAAGGGTAAGCTGGGATGAAGTGAGAGAGTGGTAGTGTATATATGGACATATATACACTACCAAATGTAAAATAGATAGCAAGTGGGAAGCAGCTGCATAGCCCAGGGAGATCAGCTCGGTGCTTTGTGACCACCTAGAGGGGTGGGATAGGGAGGGTGGGAGGGAGATGCAAGAGGAAGGAGATACGGGGATATGTGTATATGTATAGCTGATTCACTTTGTTGTACAGCAGAGACTGACACACCATTGTAAAGCAATTATACTCCAATAAAGATGTTAAAAAAAAAAGAATGATACAACAGGATTATTATATTTGAAGAAAAAAAGAAAGAAAAACAAGAGATATTCATAGTCTGGTAAGAAAAGGAAAGACTTACTCATGAAGAAGTTTGAGAATAAATGAGTGGCAACAGGAGATGAAGTCTCTTGGGCTGTATTACAGCTCACAGGTACAAGATAGATATAACATTGACATTAATATTAATTATATATATATGTGTATATACACATACACACTACCTCTTAAAACTGGAGAATAAGTGCACCAGTAGCAAATGAGTACCTGTCTTAGCCTTTGGAAGCAGAGAGGGGCTTGGTTCCTTAAGCAGGCTGGTCTGCAGAGCACATCTGATTAGGGACAGAGCGACCCTCTCCAAGGGGCAGACCCAGAAGTCAGGGGTTATTGCATTACAAAGTTCAGCAGCAGAAAGGTTCAGTCTAGAACTGTCTGATTCTTGATCCTTTCAGTATTTACAAGTGAAACTCCACTGGGGGAAGATCTAACGACTTAATAGGGTGTAGCTCCAAAGAGCACTGTTTTCCACTGAGTTCTCAAAGGGCCTTGGACCTACATTACACATAGGCTGCTGTGTTTGACTGTCCTCTCCAGCAATCACCTTGGCTCACGGCCCTAGATGATTAAGTAGTATGTTTCATCAGCTCGGAAAGGCAGGCATGCTGTTATGTGAGAAACTTTGCTAAGCTGCAGGAGAATACGAAGGATTTGCTGCTTGGCACTCAAACAATTGGTCTATTTGTTCAAATAAAACAGGTCAATTTGTTTAAAGAAACAAAGAGAATGTGGTGGGTTGTTTGGCGCGATGTAGACAAAACCACTGGCTGAAGGAGGATGTCCTCATCTTTCACAGGCAGGCCAGTCATGTGCAGTCTCAGACACTCTATAATCACACTTGGTCAATTTTTTTTCTTTCCTCTTTTTATTTTTAATAAAATAAACTTCTGCATTCAACAGCTCAGATCCCAGTTGGCTGGAAAGGATCTCTTTTCTTGGCTCCCCCACCTCTCTCCTGTCATCAAGATTATGAATTATCAAGTGGCTGGTGGCTGGGGCAGAGGAGGGGGGCTGATTTGGATGGAGAGAGGCTCTGAAGCCTTTGTTTCCTCAGCTCAAAGTCTGAGTCCCAGCCCAGTTGCGACTGTGCCTTCAGGCCAGGAAGCTGTCCCTTCCATTTCCCCACATACCCAGGAAGAGGTCCAGCCTAGCCGCTAAACAACATGGAGTACCTGGGAAGGGGGCGGGGGTGTTGGTGGGTGTCTGCTGTGTGAGACCCGGAATATCCTGAGGGTCTGGACAGTCCCCTTGTAGAGCTCAACTTGGCTTAACCCAGTTCCCTTAGCCTTCAGAGACTAGACCCAAATACCATGTCCAGGCTTCTTCATCATTTGGCTCCTCAGTGATCAGCTTAGTCCAATCCCTCCTGTGGCAGACAGTGAAGAGGCATCGCCCTCCAGATTCGTGGTGTGGTCAGGACAAGAAGCTTGCTCTCCTGCCTTCCCATCAGGCTCTCTGATGGTCCAGAGAAGGAAGCATAACTTCTAAGGGAACTGGGTTCTTTTTTTTTTAAGAATTGGCTTTTTATTATTTTTTATTTATTTATTTATTTTTGGCTGTGTTGGGTCTTCATTGCTGTGCATGGGCTTTCTCTAGTTGCAGCGAGCAGGGGCTGCTCTTCGTTGCGGTGTGCAGGCTTCTCATTGTGGTGGCTTCGCTTGTTGCGTACCACGGGCTCTAGGAAGGCGGGCTTCAGTAGTTGTGGCACGAAGGCTCAGTAGTTGTGGCAGGAGGGCTCAGTAGTTGTGGCACATGGGATTTGTTGCTCTGCGGCATGTGGGATCTTCCCAGACCAGGGCTCGAATCTGTGTCCCCTGCATTGGCAGGTGGATTCTTAACCACTGTGCCACCAGGGAAGTCCTGGGAACTGGGTTCTAAAGTGAGCAAGTAAGGAGAAAAATTGTGTGTGGTCAAAATTTTCCTTGACCATCCCTTAGACGGACTTGCCTTGGTTGGAGACTGATGGAGTCAAAACACTGATGGAGTCATTTTTCTCCCAATATTGGACCTGACTGCTGCTGCTTCTCAAATGACATAGCTGGCTTACATTTAGGTCAAATGAAAAATCATGTCTAGAATTACTCTATGTGCTGTGGCAAGGATGCTACAAAAGGCATGTGGCTGTAGACCGACCATCAGAGCACATCTTCTATCTGACACTCTCCCTGTGGTTCATGGTCAGTGGGTAGGACAGGTGGGACCGCCTATACTATTGTATTATCTCTCTGTTTTGATTGTTAGAACATTAGCGGAAATTGTGTAAGTTACATGTGGGAGTAGAGTGAGTCCACTGTATACCATGGTTAAGAGCAAGAGTTTTGGAGTCACACTGATGTGAATTCCAATTGTGGCTCTGCCCCTGTCTTGTGATCTTGTCCTATGTACTTAATTCTCTCTCTACTTCTTTCCTTATCTGTAAAAATGGGAACAATAATACTTACCTCATAGGGTCCTTGAGAGGTTCAAATGAGAAAATGTGTACAGAGTACCTAGAACATGGCCTGGCTCAAACAAACACTCAAAGGCTGCCAGCTCTGAGGATGCACATGAGGCCATCATGGTGATACTTTAACGGTGCTTCTGGGGGTTAGACACTGTACATATCCAGAACCCTTCTAATTTGGGATTTCAAGCATTCTATTTTCTCCCTTCTCTCTTATTTCCTCCCTATATCCTTTAATTTGGCTTGGTTTGCTCTTCCATTATTTTGAAAATAAAAGCCAAAGTAAAGCAACAGAAGGTGAAGGTTCTTGGGTTGTTTCGCAGATCCCAGGCACAAGGTATATAATACATACTACATATCTAAGTGAGAGTCCCCATATCCCTGGATGTGAGATAATATCTTCTTAACCCATGTCTTAAAGTAGAAGAAGCATATTGGACTGAGTGTAACTTTGATTAAGGACAGAATAGTTGCATTGGGGATAGTAATTATCCAATAACTAATAATTTAGACTAATTATTATTTATGCTTAACAAAGGTTTGGAGACATAAAAGTCAGTCTTGTGTCTGATTTATATTCACAAGGTATCCTTGGGCAAGTCACTTCCTCTGGGTCTCAGGATGCTCTCTTTGTACAACAAAGAGGTAGAATTACTTTTACTAGTGAACAATTTTCATCAAGCAAAAATTCTACACTGAGCTCCAATATAAGAAAACAGATCAAAGTGGAGCCCTTCTGGATGAAGAGCTCATGGGAGGTCTAGAGCTTTTCTAACTTGGGGTTCTCTTGGTCTCCCCAAAAAGCTTCTTACGGACCTTCAAGATACTCTCTGGCAACAAGGGAAAAAACCCTCTGTCCTCAATAGTCTTAATTAAATGATGCATCCACCCTTAACAGTCTAGACATCTTCCAGATCTCAATGAGAAAGGGACTAGATCTAAGATGGAATTCCGAAGTGGCTATAGAAGAAGACATGCTATCTACCATTTGTGGACTGCTTTCTCTGAGGGAAACACTGTGCTCAGTGTCCTGCAAAGGTCAACTCATTGAATCTTAAGAACCTCACTCGAAAGTAGCTAATATTATTCCCACTTTACATTTGGGGAAACTGAGACTCAGAGAGGTTAAGTAAATGGCCCCAGGTGACAGAGCTAAGCTTTGAATCAGGTCTGTCTGTCTCCAGAGCCCATGTTCTTGACCATTTATCCAGTTTCCAGCTGCTGAAGTCAAGGAGATACTCTGCAGGCTTGAGGACAGCTGCTCTATTTTATTATCTTGCTCACTATTTAAAACCACAGTTACTGTAATTGTTTAGAAGTAGTTGCCAGATATAATTTTCATTAATGGATCTGTGTTAACTTGCATGTTATGAACATAAATAATTCACACCCTGAATGAGCTTGTTCACTGGAGTGCCCTCTTTACCAACAGTGAGACCCCAGTAGAATTGTTGTACATGAACCCTTGGAGGCAGACTGTAGGATGAGTTTCACAGACAACCCAGTTGTCCTTGGGCTGGACAGGGAAGGCTGCTTTCTTTCTTGGCTGCTGTCTTAGCTTTCTCCAGTCACTGGCCAGGTTCAGGAGCTCCTCCCCATTTAGTCATCCAATCAGCTTGGAGTCAAACTCCTGGCTGGGCAGGCACCTGCTAATCAGGATGACTGAAGCCAACGGCTAAGCCAACAGCTGCCTTGACACGTTAAATGATGCAGACGCCCAAGAAACATGTTGGCTCTGCACTGTCCTTCTGACTCATAATCCTCTACGTGACTTGACTGTCCTGTCCCCCTCACCCACTTCTGGGGTGTTTTTCAGTTTACAAAGCATTTTAAATTCCATTATTTCATCTGATCCCCACGTCACCTCTAGGAGCTAGATAACTCTGGCCCCAGTTTCCAGATGTAGAAACCAAGACCCAGTGGGGTTCCATGACTTGCCCCAAATCACGTGGCTAATAATTTGCAGAACAATGACTCAAATCCAAGCTTTCTGTCTCTAAATGATATATCCCAACTTTGATCCAGGCTATGGAATTTAAAATTCTCTCTTTCTTTTCTCCCCTAGTTTGACCTCTGACTTCATAGGCTCCAGTCTCTCCATCTGTGATTTCATTACAGTGGCTGATAATTTCTGCTTCAGATGCTGGTTATTATTCCTTATGGACAACACAGCGACTCCATTTGTTTTCCAGTTTATTCCTTTATTTTATCATCCATTCACAAACATTTATTAAGCACCTACTGTACGCCGGGCACTGTGTTCAGCGTTGGGGCTACCAAGAAGAACAAGAGGCAATTCTGAGCTCTGCCATGTTGGATGCCATTGACTAGGCTCTTCTCTTTCCTTCGTTGCCTCCCTCTCCTTCATCCATGCCTTTAATGTTGGTCCAAAACAAACAAACAGAAAAAAACAGAAGGAGAACCTGAGCTGAGAAAAGCAGATCTAGAGCACTGGTGAGGGTGAGGCTGTACTGTAGCCTGGGGATTCACTGCTCACGCTTTGTGCTTGAAGCTCAGAAAGGAATGAGACTGCTTAGGGAGAGGCCACAGAGCAGAGTTGCCTGCAGGCTGGATCTGGTGCTCAGATGCTTGTGTGAAGCCTACACTGTGTTCTGGAAAAAAGTGAATTAGTCACTGACATTTAAAAATCAAAAAAATTTACATAAAAATCTAGGTTTCTGGCTTCTCTTTAATGATGGAAAGATGTGGCAATACCGGGCCCACATCACAAGGCAACAGGTGAGTGGAGCTGAGTTGCTGTGGCCCTTTAGAGAAGCACACATTTTCCAGGTCCCCACTGTTGCCAGAGGGCCTGGTCTTCTCATTTCCATTATCTGCCTGGGCCCTGAAGACTTCTGAGTTTGTGATCCTCATAGAGTAATGGGTGGGACGTACAGCTGGGGAACACACATGTTCATCAGATAATGTACTCCAAGGTAGATCTCTTTTTCTGGTTTCACCTCAAACTCTTCCTCTTTGCTCCAGATTCTATTCACAAGACATGAGTTCCATCTTCCTAAAGGGAAGGAAGGACCTCTTTAGAGGTGAAGTTCAGTACGCTGCTTATTGCAGTGGGTGTGGGTGGAGGTTGTTATTCCTACTAATAGAATGAAGCCCATTCCCCAGTCTCTAGAGCATTCACAAGTAATCAATGCCAAAGAAGGGTGGAAATTAAAAGACCCCCCACCCTGGTCCTGCCTATTAAAAAGAAAGGATAAAGAGGGTTGGGTGTTCAATGTTCAGTTTTGGAGTCAGTAAACACTCAGACCATGGCTAGGGAAAAATTTTTTTTTGCTCTCCAATTGCCACTGGACTGATTTCCCCGCCTGCTATGTAATCTTGTTATGTTGTGGTTACACTGGACCATGTAAGTTCATCCTTTGTTCTCTAATGAGACAAACACCCTCTTGCCTGCCCTTTTTGCTTTTTAAAAAAAAAAAAATCATCACAGTATTTTCTCCTTTAGTCTGAAAATGCTTTTATGAGGAAAAAAAAATTAGGAACCCGAAGGCATATCTTGTACATGCTCCAAAGAAAACAGTATCCTGGGTTCTGAGTTGTTTTCGTGCCCTGCTTGAATTATCTGAAACTCCAAAAATGATATTATTTCCTTTTTTGTGTGTGTGAGCAAAGTGTCTCATTGTAGCTGAGGCCTTCCATAATAATAGCTCCAATTCTAGGTCTTCAAAGGGAGTGGCTACTCACTTCAAAGTTGCCTTTTAATTTGTGTTTCCTTAAAGCACTATCAACTTAGTGACTTGAGTACAGTGTGCTGGGTAAAACACTTGGCTGAGAGTTAGGGTTCTGGATTCTAGAGGTATTCTGCTTGAAACTTTCTGTGTGACCTCAGGAAAGTCACTTTCCTTCTCTGGGCTTTAGGTCTTCACTTGGAAAATGAATGGATTAGACTGGATCTTCCTTCCCAAAATTCAGTTGTTCAAGTACCACTTTCAGTGATTTTTGCCACAGTTTAATATTACCTGTTTTATTGTTAGTATACTATTTTTGACTGACATTTAAGTACATCTCTTTTATAAATCATTTCATATTGCTACTAAAAATGGAAAACCGTATCATGTCCCCCAAGTAGAAGAGAACCTTAAAAATAAGTACAATAAGAACAAAGCTATTATATTCCAGTCAGATACTGTTGGCTGTCAAATAATAGTAGCTCACATTGGCTGACTGCCCTGTGCCAAGCCTGCTTCTCATGAAATTGCTCATTTGATCCTCATGGTAACTCTGTGAAAGAGGGACTATTATTATACCCATTTTACAGATGAAGAAACTGAGCCACAGGGAGGTTGATTAACTTGCCCAAGGCCTCAAGGTCAGTGTGTGTCTTAGCTGGGATTTTACCCCAAGCAGGTTGTCCTGTGTTGCCTCTCTGTGTGGGCCAGCTGTCTCTTTGTTAAAAAGGAAGATTAGCTGGTGTCACAGGATGTTAAAGACACACTAGCTCTAAAGGAGAGTTTCTCACTGATGCAACTGGAAGGCATTAAAGAGAATCGGAAGAGGACAATTTGCTCACCAAGTGATTCAATATCCTCTACTCCTTAACTCATCCTGTGTGTCTGCCATCTCTAATGTCTACCTGATTCTTCTGCGATTCACTTGCTCTGTACCTAAACCCTTATCTTACTCATTTTCAATGGCTGAATATCACATTTGGCCCCTAGTTATTTTTCTTAAACTAAATTTTAGAAGAAAAGCACAAAATGGGATTTTTCACACAAGGCCACTCCCCTCCATTAGGAACACAAAGGGAGTCTGAGATTAGCGAAGTCCCCATAATGTCACAATAATGACTTGGAGTATCTTTTAATAGCAGTTAACAAATCCTGGAGGGCCAGTGTGGCTCTTTGGCAATTGTCATTCACATCACTCAACATCTCTCTCTTCCAATGTGGATTCCTGGGGGATTCAGGGTGGTGGCTGGTGACAGCAGGCAGGGGTGGAGGGAGGGGCATGGCGTGCAGGACCAACTCTGGAGGAGTGTGGCACTGAGTTGGGACTGCAAGACTGACTCATAGCAGGCCTGGGGTCAGAGTCATGAGAAGTTGATCCACACATTTGTGCAAAGCGCTCCCTGATGTGCGATAAAGCGCCCCCATAAATGTGACACATTCCCCATTTTCTAAGAGAAGCAGTGGCAGATGCCGCTGGCAGGTGCAGTGGCCTGGAACTTCCTCCAGAAGTACGAGTCATTCACACTGCCCAAGCCCACACACCCTGGGTCCTCCTCACAGCATCTGAGGAGGGGGTCAGGTGGTTGTGGTGTGGTGGGCTGATTTCACAGCACAGGGATTGCAGGCCTGTTCTTACTTTTACCTTAATAATTATACCAGGAACAGTTATGGAATCCATGCTGTGTATCAGGTATTGGGCTAAGTGCTCGGCGTGCATTATCACGTTCAATCTTCTCAACCATTCTATGGGGTCAGTACTATTATTATCCCTATGCTACTGATGAGAAAACTGAGCCTTGAGGCAGTGAAGTAACTAATAAGTGGCGAAGTCAGGGTTTGAAGCCAGGTAGCCTGGTTTCAGAGCCAAAGTTTTTAAGCTGTAATATACACAAGGAAAGGGTTTATTGGACAGATCCTAGGGGGCTCACGGAATGAAAGGGAGATGAACGTCAGGCAGGACAGGAACCAGGGCAGATCTAGGACTGTTTGTTTAGGTCACTGTCATTGAGTGACTCAGCTCTAACCAGCCTTCAGCAGTGGATGATATACCAGCAGTTGCTTTTCTGCTCTGTAGTTTGGAGGGGCAGCTGATCACAGAATGCGTTGTGCTTTATTAATCTCTGCTCTGGGCTCAGCTCTAGAATCGGAGGTGTAAGGACTGTGTGCTATGTGATCTTGGGCAAACAATTTAACCTATAAACAATTTATCTATAAAACAGGGGCAAAAATAGTACTTATCACACAGGGATGTTTCGGGGATGAAATTAAATATCGGCCAAGTGTTTAGATAGTGCTTGGCACTCAGCAAGAGTGACTGTCCATTCTGCATAGCACAGGGAGATCAGCTCGGTGTTCTGTGACCACCTAGAGGGGTGGGATAGGGAGGGTGGGAGGGAAGCTCAAGAGGAAGGGGATATGGGGATATATGTATATGTATAGCTGATTCACTTTGTTGTACAGCAGAAACTAACACAACATTGTAAAGCAATTATATTCCAATAAAGATGTGAAAAAAATAAAATAAAATAAAACTCAGACTCACCAGGGACAGACCTGGTAATATGTATATTTAAAAAAAAAAAAAAGAGTGACAGTCAATAAAGGAAGAGCAGCTGGCAGGACCCTGATGGCTGGGGATCTTGAATGCTCTCGCAGGTTCCTACACCCCTCCTTAGACTTTGCTGTCAGCTCACCCTGAGGAATGGGACCACTTTGCCTGCGTGGTCCTCTAAAGAATCTTGCTACTCAAAGTGTGGTCCACGGACCAGCAGCAGTAGTATCACCCATGAGTTGTTTGAAATGTAGGTTCCATCCTAGACCCACTGAATCAGACTCAGCACTTAGTGAGACCCCCACGTGATTTGTAGACACAGTCAAGTCTGAGAGGCACAGCTTTAGAACCTTTAAAAACAAATAAAAGAAGAAAAAAAAATCTAGAACCTCCTCTTTGTTGGAGATTGAGTCCAAAGCATGTACTTTTGGTTTCCTAAGCTAGAACATTTAGGATAACAACAATTCACACACTGGTAGCACTTTACAATTTGACTAACGGGCCTTCACACCTATTTTTTGCTTGCTTTGCAGTACCACCCTGTACGCTACACAGAGCAGCCAATGTTACCTCCATTTTACAGATGTGAAAACTGAGGCTCAGAGCTCTAAGTGATTTTCCAGAGTTACCTTGCTACCAAATGTCAGAGTCAGGAGTAAGCCCAGGTATTTTGATGTCCTAATTCAGGGGTCACTGAAATTTCCACACTGTTCATCAACAATGAGCGAATCATTGCTGATACTTCCTCCATCTCAGTTACCTAGACACAGCCTGTCATCAAGTCCCATGACTTTGTTCCATCAGGATGACTTGGATTCAGCCTATTGTTATGATTTCCCTGGTTCTAGCCTCAGCTAAGCTCTTGTGACAATAACATTATTAGTTATTGCATATTGAGACTTATTCTGCTAAGACCTTTCCTTGTATCAATCAACTCATTTAACTCTCCCAGCCACCCTATGAGATGGCAATATTATTATCACCATCTTATCACAGATGATGAAAAACTGAAGCTCCAAGTGAGGAAGTTGTCCAAGATCAAACAACAGCTTATTTGATAGGTGGGGTTTGAATGCGAGGAGCTGGCTATGCCTCAATTTCTGCACTAGCTTCTGAGCTGGTATGTCCACCCATGGTCTGCTCTTCAAGTTTTTGTAGCATGGGTCCTTGTCTTCCCTCCTCTTCCTTCTGCCCTTCCCAGGAAGACTTCTCTTGAATAGCATGTTCCAGTCAAGCTCCCTTCTTTTTGTATTTCACAGCACTCAGAAATATCCATCACACTTTATTGCAAATTTTTCATTTAATTTCTTGTCAGTCTCATGAGAGTGTGAAGTCCGTGGAGGCAGGGGCTGGTCACTGTTTTTGTTCCAACACAGTGACCAGCACACAGTAGGTGTTCAGTAACTGTTTAATGAGTGCTCATTGCGTGAGTCTGGTTTCTTCACCTAGGAGAATCATATATGGAGAGCATCCAAAACTACATCTGTATCCCCACAGCATGTAAAATAGCTCTGAAACCATGCAGATCCTTAATATTTATTGATATGAAGCCATGTGTTCCCCTCAGTTATTCATTCACTCAACAAGCATTCACTGACGGCTGACACAGGCATTGGTATTTAGTCCTCTGGGGTTCTTATCTCTGTCTAGGACAAGGCAGGGTGAGGCCCTTGTAATCACTGTGCTTATCACCACCAGGATCCTGTTGGAGATTTCTGGCCAAAGAGGGCCTGGGTAAGGAGATACTCTACCTCGGATGATATCTTGGACACAGCTCGAGGTCCTGAGGTCCAGTGGCTCCACTGGCCATAGCCTTGAGTCTGGGCTTGTGTGTCAGCAGGGACCCATGGTGGGCCAGAGCCTGTGTGCTACCCAGTTCCTTGGCAGAAACCAGTGCTGATTAACTACAGGAGGAATTTCTGCCTTTGGGTCACAATCCAACTGACTGGCTGCTACAGATCAGCTAACAGAATAAGTCATTCCAGCCACCTGTGGTTCACCCTAAAGTTGGTGCCACAGTGGAAGCTGGGCACACCTTCCCTGGAGGGCTGGGAGCTGCTAGAGACAACAGCTGAGCTCAGGTGAAAGATTTCTGGATGGGGACGTCCAGGCTTGAGGGTGTGTGACTAACCCTCAAGATTAGAGAGGGTGACTCTTCCATCTTCAGGCCACAGTCTCACAGTCCACCCCTTGGCTGCCTTCTAACCACTGAGAGGCCATAGCTTCCTCAAAGGAAACCCTCAGAGGGTGCATTTAGGTAATTTGGATGGGCAGGGGCCATGGGGTGAGAAGATCCTTCTGGTTGATTAGCTGTGAAGGAGCTGGCCTGTGCTCTGTTCTGTCCAGCAGTCAAAATCGGGAGGGCTTGTTCCACCCACTGCCCACTACCCACCACCCATCCTCTGCAAGAGTCCCGTTCTTAAGTGCTGACATTCCTGCCTTCCCAGACTAAACCCAACTGAAATCCCATGAAGTGTGCCTTAAAGCAGTATAGGGAGGAAGGGGGCACTGGTTGTGACTGTGAGAAGGGGAAAGAGTCTTCTCGTGCAGGTTTTTGGGAAATGTGCTACCAGATGCCCCACCTCCTGACTCTCAGTTTTTCTAGTAGCCCCCAGTGCCACTTCAAGTTCCTTTCTTTTCTCTGAGCCTCAACTCCTCCCATGGGGCTGAGCCCCGGCAAACAGAACCTTCTTGCAAATGACAGTTGGCTCAGGAAGGAAGTGGGGGTGTGTGAGGCATCAAAGTGACTTGTGAGGCAAGATGATTTAATGGAATATTAACTTGTTTTTGAGTTTCCTCAATTTTCTTCTTCCTACCGATTTTAAGCAGGTAGCTTGGCCCTTCTGGGCTTCTTGCTCAGGGACTCCTGTCAGCAGAAGCAGCCTACAGCCCACAGCCCATCTGCAACTTGTGAAGAAATATCACTGGGTGTCCCTGGGGGAGCAGAAAGAGGAGGCAATGAGCAAGTCGCTTCTGGCATGGAAAGGGAAGAGAGGTCTGGGACAGGAGCAGGCTGGGGTAGGGAGCAGGAGATGCATCTCCTAGGCACATTCTCCAAGAATGATGCTTTCTGCTCTGTGTGGAGGTCCTTCAGGCAATGTGGACTGGTGCACCTTTCTGTGGCAACTCCCTAAGGGCAAGAGGAGACCTTGTGGGGATGGCAGCTTGGTGCCCCCAGGAAGATAGGACTTGGAACTTGAGACCTGGGTCACAACAGAGTTCTGTGCCCCATGCAGAGCATGGGGAGGAAGTAGGGCTGCCAGGCTTCAAGGATCACCGTAGGAGGTGGACCTTGACAATTTGATTTCAGCAGTTTCCATGGTAGGCTGGAGGTTGCAGACCCTTTTTCTGTTTCTGGAGCATCATGTGACTGTGCTGATTGTCCCGTGTTCTTATTCATGGCTGGGAGGGGATGGGGTGCTCCAATAAAGACTTTACCCCTCCAGGGTGTGGAGAAAAGGGAACCCTCCCACACTGTTGGTGGGAATGTAAATTGGTGCAGCCACTGTGGAAAATACAGTATGGAGGTTCCTCAAAAAACTAAAAATAGCGTTGCCATATGATCCAGCAAGCCCACTGCTGGGCATATAATCAGACAAAACTATGAATCGAAAAGATACAGGCACCCCTATGTTCATAGCAGCACTATTTACAATAGGCAAGACATGGAAACAACCTAAATGTCCATCAATAGATGAATTAATAAAGAAGATGGAAGATGTGGTGTATATATATATGGTGTGTATATATATATATATGGTGTGTATATATATATATATATATATATATATATATATACACACACACACACACACACACACAATGGAATATTACTCAGCCATAAAAAGAATGAAAGAATGCCATTTGCAGCAACATAGATGGACCTAGAGATCATCATACTACGCGAAGTAAGTCAGACAGAGAAAGACAAATACCATATGATATCACTTACATGTGGACTCTAAAGTAGGACACAAATGAACATATCTATGAAACAGAAACAAACTCACAGACATAGAGAACAGACTTGTGGTTGCCAAGGGGGAGGGGGGTGTGGGAGGGAAGGATTGGGAGTTTGGGATTAGCAGATGCAAACTATTATATATAGGATGGATAAACAATAAGGTCCTACTGTATAGCACAGGGAACTATATTCAATAGCCTGTGATAAACCACAATCAAAAAAAAAATATGAAAAAGAATATATATATGTATAACTGAATCACTTTGCTGTACAGCAGAAATTAACACAACACTGTAAATCAACTATACATCAGTAAAATTAAAAAAAAAAAAAAAAGACTACCCCTCCATCTCCAGTATGGCAGATTGAGGGCTCAGAATAGGAAATAACCAATTTAAAAAATAAAGAAGGTGATATTCCTTTCAAACTTGGATTTGAGGTCTGCAATTTGTACTTGCCTTCTTGATTCCAGGGTGCCGACTTATCCAGGTCTTCTCCTTTGACATGGTTTCCTTTACAACTTGCACACACCCTCTATTCTTTTGGCATTTCCATTTATTCATTCATTCCATAAACATTAATTGAGGGTCTACTGTTTGGTAAGTACTCTGGTTAAATGTGGAGGATTATAATGATATACAAAGCTGGCTCCTGCCCCCCGCACCCCCCCTCCGGACCTTACAAGTCTTATGGGAGAGACATTTATTCATCAACTACTTCTACAAATATTTATATATACATATATACACCTGGATAAAGACGTAAAGAAAAATAGATGCTGCTATAAGGGTGAATAGTAATAGATCTGATATAGTCTGGGGTGCGGTTGGAAATGGGGGGTGTTTAGGAGAAACAGGTAGTGATGTTTGAGCTGAGCTTTTAAGACTAGAGGAGGTGTGTGAGTGTGAATGCATGTGTAAATGTGAGCATGAATGCATATGTGTGTTGCATGTATGCACACATGTGTGCACATATGGGGGGCATTTCAATGAGAGGGTAGAGCATTCTGGAAGGCCCTGAGGTGGAGGAAGGAGTCTGGTGCCTTGAAGGAATGAGAGAAGGCTGTGTAGCTGCCAGAGGTGAGGCCAGGGAGGAAGTGAAGAGCAAGGTCACCTAAGGCCTTAGAGATCAGATCGGGCAGTTCGGCCTTTGTCTTAAGAGTAATGGGAGGTCACTGAAGGTTTTTAAGCCTGGAGGTAATAAGACCCGATTTACATTTTAAAAAGATTGTTCTGACTGCTGTGTTCAGCAAGGAAGATGAGAAAGCAAGAGCCAAAGCAGGGAGACCAGGATTTTATAAGGAGGTAGATCTAGCTGTAATCACGGGGAAGATGTTCAAAACATAAGTAGTGAAAAAAAAAATGACAACAAGCTGTAGAAACATACATGTGATTCTATTTGTCTTTTTAAAAAGAATATGCATAACTTTGTATATAAATAGTCTGCATATATATGTGTATATATTCACAGCATAGAAGTTTGTGCTGGCCTAGCTTGTTTCCAGCCCTTTGCTATTACTAGCACTTTTTGTTGAATGGAAAACACCTTGGACTTGAGATCCACAAGCTTTAGCTACTGTTCCTAATTCCCACCTTTAGGCATGTCATTTAGTTTCTCTGTACCTCAGTTTTCTCATCTGTAAAATGAGGGTGTCAGGTCAGATGAGCTCTAGACATGAATTCTTTCTGCTTCTGGATTCTTGTAACTCTGGGCAGAAAGAATGTGCAAAGAGGGGGAAGCAGCACACATTATACAGGCAACGCGTGTACCCCAGCTCTATTTCAGCAGTGCAGAGTTAGGGCGACATTCTAGAAGAGCGGCAACAGGACTGTGGAGAGTGAGAACATCTCACAGGGCAGCCTGACAGTAGGAGGAGTGGGCAGCTGCCTCTGTGCTGTGATTTACCGCCTGCCTGGACCAAAATAGCCCCATCTCCTGGCCTGCTCCAGGAAGCTCCTTCCTAGTGAGCATGAAATTCACTTACCAAGGACTAGTGCTAGATCGACATTAAATTATTCCCCTCCAGGATCCCACGAGCCCAGATGAAGTAATTATATCGGCAGAAATGAAAGAAGGGGACCAGAGGAAGGAGGACTCAAGGCCTAGCTAACCTTGGACAGGGGAATCTTGGTGGCACTCTCCCTTATGATTGGGGTGAGGGTGTAAGCAGCACTGGAGCAGGGTGGGAGAATTGTTTTCATAAGGCTGTACCTTGGAACACAAGTTTGCAGGATGCATGTAGGTGTTATTCAAAATGGGGATTCCATGGTCAAATAAGTCAGGGATACACTGGCTTAAACAAGGTTGACAGGGTTTTTCTACCATAGGACTTCTTAGAGCTTGTAAAGATGACTTCATGCAAGCTTGAGGAGGAGCAAAATAATACACCATATATCCACCTTTCTAAAAAGAACACTTGGCATACATAAAATAGATAAACAGCAAGGACCTACTGTATAGCACAGGGAACTACATTCAATATCTTGTAATAACCTATAATGAAAAACAATCTGGGAAAGAATCTGTATACATACAGATTTCCCTGGTTCTAGCCTCAGCCTATTGTTATGATTTCCCTGGTTCTAGCCTCAGCTGAATCACTTTGTTGTACACCTGAAATACTGTAAATCAACTACACTTCAATTAGGAAAAAAAAAGAGCACTTTGCAAGAGAGGCCTTCCTCAAATCACACCATAGGAACAACAGACTAGGTTATAAGTTTGGTTTTGGGGGGAGGGGACCTGGGTCTTACTTTCACCTGAGCACCCAGTACCTACCACACTGATAGGTCCACTCTGAGTACATGATGATGACTGAACTGAAAATTTCCAATCTAAGTTTGCCTATTTTAAGATATGGCTAGGGATACATCTGGGTATCTAAATTCCCGTATATTACAGACTGAATATTTGAATCCCCTCAAAATATGTTGAAATCCTAATCCCCCAGTGTGATGGTATTTGGACTTGGAGGTGGGGGGTCTTTGGGAGGTGATGAGGTCATAAGAGTGGCACCTTCATGAATGGGATCAGTGCTCTTAAATGAAGAGACATGAGAGCTTGTTCTCTGCTCTCTACCACGTGAGGACACAATGAGAAGACGACCATCTGCAAAGCAGGAAGTGGGCCCTCACCAAACATGGGATCTGCTGGCACCTTGATCCCAGACTTCCAACCTCCAGAACTGTGAGAAATAAATGTCTGCTGTTTAAGTCACCCAGTCTATAGTAACTTGTTATAGCAGCCTGAACTAAGGCACCATATAACACTTCTTGGTTCTTATCATATGAGTAGGTTTCCTACTAATATCAGTAGATTGACTATAACACCCTCCCTCAGAAAACTTTTCTAATGAACTTTAAGAGCTTTATTCTTTCTTCCTTGATAAAACCTCAACGTGCAACTATGGAAGGGTAAATTAGTAACCTAAATATTAGGAAACCTGAATAGTTCCACTTAGCGCTATTGCTAAGGGTTAAATAGCTATGCTGGTCACCAAATTGTTAGGGTCTCAATTTCTCTGTGTATGGAGGTTGAGGATGGATTATGTATTAGTGACAATAAATAATCCCCAAATCTCAGTGACTTATAATAACAAGGGTCTATTTCTTGCTCATGTTTCATGCTGGCCATGGATCAGTTGTTTCTTTGAGCTAGTGACTGGGAACTCTGGGCCCTGGCTGAAGGGGCAGTCCTGGTGGGGCATACTGAGTTATGCAATGGCTCCTAAAACTTCTGCTTGAACAGGGTCTACTTCATATTTGCTCACATCCTATTGTCCAAAGCAAGCCATATGGCAAGGCCTAACATTAACAGGGCAGGGACGTATACCCCTCCCATGGGAGGGCACAGAAAGTCACATGACTATTGATGGGAATGTAAATTGGTGCAGCCACCATGGAAAACAGTATGGAGGTTCCTTAAAAATCGAACTACCATATGATCCAGCAATTCCACTCCTGGGCATATATCCGGAAAAAAGAAAACACTAATTCAAAAAGATACATGCACCGCAATATTCACACCAGCACTATTTACAATAGCCAAGACATGGAAGCAATCCAAGTGCCCATCAACAGACAATTGGATTAAGAAGATGTGATATATGTGTATATAAACACATACAATGAAATATTACTCAACAATGAAAAAGAATGAAATACTGCCATTTGCAGCAATGTGGATGGACCTAGAGAATATTATGCTTTATGAAACAAGTCAGAGAAAGACAAATACTATATGACATAACTTTTATGTGGAATCTAAAAAATACTACAAATGAATGTATATACAAAACAGAAACAGACTCACTGATATAGAAAACAACTTGTGATTACCAAAGGGGAGAAGGAGGAGGTAGGGACAAATTAAGGTATGGAATTAACAAATAGAAACTACTATATATAAAATAGATAAGCAACAAGGATATACCGAATAGCACAGGGAATTATACCCACTATCTTGTAATAACCTATAATGGAATATAATCTGCAAAAAATACTGAATCACTATGCTGTACATCTGAAACACAAAATTGTAAATCAACTATACTTCAATTTTAAAAAGTCACATGACAATAGTGAAGATGTCTAATCCTTTTACTGGGGATCATCAGGAACCTTGATATAGCCTGCCACAGACTAGATGATATTCAAGCTCTTTCAGCTCTAGCTTTAGTATTCCTAGTCTCTCCTAGAATAAAATCCAAGCTTTAGTATCCCTAATTGTTTTCTAGAACAGAAAACTTTGAAAAACTGGTTTTTAATAGAACTTAATGAAAAAGAGAGACAATAAGCCTCCATCTGTTGGTACTCAGCAGCAAAATTTTAGAATTTTTTTTTTTTTTTTTCACAGACAGTGATAAGCAATTGGCTTACGGAGTGGTTGCTGTCCTTCAGCCTGGTTCTCTAAAAATCATGCTGTATGTATCTTATTTGGTTTTAGAGGGATTGTGAGACTGGTGGCTCTGGGGAATGACATAAACGATGAGGCTGGGTTTCAGCAGAACTTTGATAGCATCTCTTTTGGGTGAGATGAGAAATGTGACTAGGATGGTTTATGTTTTTTTTGCTGAGGGAGCAACTGTATCTGGCAAGTTAGAATGAAGAGGTTGAGGTTTGCCTTACGGCTCTGCACTCAGGCACCCTGCATTGGGTCCATACTTTTAGCAGCATTTTGGTTGAACCATGGTTCATCACATCTGTCCTTGACACCAGCCTGGGAAGAGTAATGAATGCATGGTATAATGGAATTGGGATCCCTAAGTGAATCATCATAGGTAAGAATCATGGGTAAAACCAGCAGAATGAAGTTGAACAGAAGTAAATATTAAGGTATAGTATTTAGATACCAATAACCAATTACATAACAAGAATATCAGGGAGATGTGACTTGATAATTGTCCTTCTGTGGAAAGATTATAAACCCTGGAAGTTTGGTTAAGAATAAGTTTAATATGAGCTAATATAAAATGATTGCTAAAAATATGGTGAGGCTAACTGTAGATTTCATTAATAGAAGTATAGTAAAGTCTAGTTTCAAGTCTATGGACTTGCATGGGGTAGCAGGATTAGAGAAGGAGAGAGAGAGAGACAGAGACAGAGAGACAGAGAAACTTAAAATTGTACAGAGGCTTTGCTTGCCTTGCAACTCAGTTGAGTGTGCATGCCTCAGATTGAGTAAGAGCTGAGATGTGCTAGTTTCATTTCCTTTGTGTCTCTCTAAACACGAGTACTTCTTTGTGTCGAGTCTGATTCTACTCTCTATAGGTACATATTATATATAATACCATGTGTTAAAATGCAAGCGGCTCCCTAATGGAGCAAATGATCATCATGTGATCAAGCAAAGAGCAATGATCTGTTCTAAGTTCTAACACTGGTGGAAAACTAGAGGTGTTAGCTTTCTTGAGAGGTGACAATGCTGTTCTCCAATGTGGCCTCTTTTTTCCTGGGTAATTTAGGTGGCACTCAGTTTTTGCCTTGTGTGCTGATTTTAGAGTTGACTTTTTATGTGACCTATGACTCCAATCTATAGGGGCAGGATGGATGGATGTGACGGTTCTGCTCTAATTTGAGAGGAACATTGACAGGTCATGGTTCACAGGGAGGAAGGTGAAACATCATTAGAAGAACCATTGAGGGAACTGGGATGTTTCGTCTGTAGAATGGGAACTTGAGAGGACTATGGAAACTATCTTTGATTATCTGAAGGGCTGTAATGTGCCTGGATGTGCTCCTTCTGTATTGCTGCGGGACCACAGTCAGAGTCTATGGAAGTTATATATGACCCGATGTAAGGACAGTTTTTCTAACAATTTAGCACAAAAAGTGGAGTAGATCGCCTTCACAAGGTATTGAGCTTCATTCCCTTAAGGGAACCTAGTAGGAGCTGAATGACCATGTGTCTGAGATGTTCATAGGGGGCTTTTGTTTTGCCAGCAAGCAACCATTTCCCCTACTTTTGGTTATCATACTTGATTTTCCTCTAAGAACTCCTAATAATAAGAACTCCACTCACAATCCATATGCTTTGAGTGAAGTAATACTGGCTTGGCTTCAGGCATGGGCCTGTGGGATTCAGATCCGGCATCTCATCCTTCTGGCTGTAGTGACTGGTTAGGGATGGGCATGTGACCCACCTCTGGACAAAGAGGATTGGTGAGCAAGAAGCATGCCCATATTTTCAACTGGGTTTGAAGCAGAAAGGATGTGAGTCAGGAGCGGGTAGCCCACTTGACACCACGGAGAGCTTGAGAATGGAGAAATCATGAATGGGAGCAGAGTCAAGAGATGGAGAGAGGCCAGGTCCTGATGATGATGATGACTATCAAACCATGAATGAAGTAGCAATCCTGCAGGACCTGTCAGTTATATGAGCCAACACCTCCCATTTTGTAGGAAGACAGTTTGAGTACGGTTTTCTATAACTCACAGACAAGAGCCCTTGATAGTTATAGTATGTCCCGTGAGGTTTTTGCCTAAGATTCTTCATGTGGTGAATTACAACGTTATTCACCCATCCATCTCTCAGATGTATCAGTGGAGGAGCTAAATGCCATCGTGAGCCTCATGAACAAGAAATACATGGCAAGTGGCAGAACTCCTGGGCACAGAGCTAGAGCCAATTTCTCTTAAATATTTCTGGATACATCTCCTCCAGATGAGGCTGACAAGACAGGCTGGGTCTTATGCGGGGCTTTGTTGTTCCTGCTAAGACTTTAGATTTTATTCCAAATGTGATAAGAAAGAGCTGAAAAGTTTTGGTCAAGAAAAAGACACGATTTGATTTAATGATGGTGAAGACCCCTCTGGCTGTTGTGTGAACAGATCATGGGGGCCAGGGCAGAAGTGGAAGTAGAGAGATGAGCTGAGAGGCTTCTGCAGTTGTCCTGGAGGGAATGAGGGCATGGACTCTGGTGTTGGGTGGAGGTGGTGAAAAGTGATCAGATCAGGGATACGTTTTGATGTTAGAGCCGACAGGACTTGCTGACAGATTGGATGTGGAGTGCAAGGGAAAAGATGTGTCAAGGATGACACGATTTTAGCCTGAGAACCTGGGAGAATGGGGTGCCATTTAAGCTATAAAGCACTGGGGGAGGAGAAGATTTTTTTAAAGTGGGAACCAGGGGGGGAAATCAAGAATTCTGCTTTGGACATATTAAGTTTGAAATGCCTGAAAGACATTAAGAGTGAGAAGTTAGATAATCCAAGTGTGGAGTTCAGGGGAATAGCTGAACAGAAGGTATATGTTTGGGAGTTAGCATATGGATGTATTTAAAGCCACAGGCAGGACTGGATGAGTTCATCACGAGAGTGAAGATAGAAGTTGGAGACAAGAGGATCCAGGGCAGAACTCTAGGAGCCCTCCAACAACGAGAGGTCAGGAGTATGTAGCAGTAAAAGAAATAGAGAAGGAGGTCCAGAGAGTTGATAGAAAGACTGGGAGAGGATGGGGTCCCTAGATGCCTAGTGAAGAAAAAGGAAGGGTGATCATCTGTGCCAAATGCCACTGTGGTTCAAATAAGAATTGCTAGTTGGGGGGGGGGGTTCCCTGGTGGCGCAGTGGCTGGGAATTCGCCTGCCAAGGCAGGGGACGTGGGTTCGAGCCCTGGTCTGGGAAGATCCCACATGCTGCGGAGCAACTAAGCCCGTGCACCACAATTGCTGAGTCTGCGCTCTAGAGCCACAACTGCTGGGCCCGCGTGCCACAACTATTGAAGCCTGCGCACTGCAACGAAGAGTGGCCCCCGCTCGCCGCAACTAAAGAAAAGCCCGCACACAGCAACAAAGACCCAATGCAGCCAAAAATAAATAAATAAATTTATGAAAAAAAAAAAAGAATTGCTAGTGGGGGATAAGGATTGGCAGCCCTTTGGGTTGGTGACATGGAGATGGCTAGGGACCTTAGGGGGAGATGCTGTACAGATTTCTGTATAGCAGAGGTTTGGAAGCCTGGCTGAAGAGGATGACAAAGACAATGCATGGGTAGGGATTGAAGGCGGCAAGTAGAGACAATTTTTACAGGAGGTTTGCTCTGGGAAGACAGAGGAAAGAGGGTGGTCGCTGGAGGCAGATGTGGGTGCCAAGGTGATGGGAGATATTACAGCCAGCCTGTAGGCCTAGGGAATGATACAGTGAAGAAGGAAAGCTCGTTCACAAAGGAGCACACGGGAAGAAAGATGTTAGCAAAGTCCCTGAGGAGAAGAGAAGCACTGCACAGATGGAGGTGTTGGCCTTAGGAGGATGATCAGTGGGGATCCGAGATCTGAGGCCTGAAAGTTAAAGTAAGACTTGGTGGCCTTGTCTCTGTCTTCTTTTCTAGCCACAGTGAGCTGCTCAGGGTGGCAGGAAGTTGGATTTATTCAGGGCTCGGGTTTTGCCAGGAGGTTAGGACAGAGTGGGAGTGTGGTGAGGAGCTGAGGGTGTGTGCAGGGAGTGACAGCACGGATCACAGGGAGGGGAAGGCGGGAAGTGAGGAGCCGCAGGTTTTGAGCCAGGCATTATCCCAGCCCAATATGAACGCAGCTCAGAGTTGTGTGAACTTCCTGAGGAGTCCCTGTACCTCTTTCTTCTGGGATCCGTGGGCCTTGTGGCCAACTTACTGGATCTAAATCTTTGGAGACGGGTCCAGTATCTACCTATGAAGTAAGGGTCTCAGTGCTCCTAGCCACACTGGGGTTGAGAACCGATGCCTTTGGAGTATCAACTCGCTTTTAAAAGGAACCTTCACTTAATTCTGTGCTCTAGGTCAAATTCACTGCTTGGTTTGGAGAAACTGCCAGGAAATTTTGATTCTTCCACCATTCTTCCTTCTAATCAGCACTGAAACTTTCCCTTACTTTTCTTTTTTTTTTATTTTGATTTCCCTTTCCTCCTGAAAAGCTACCACTGATCACTGGCCTTCCAGCAGAAATTCCTGAAAGACGCTAATATTTGGTACCTGGAGGTTCCTGGGGTGTGCTGTGTTTGGCTAAAAAAAGCCGAGGTTTGTGGACTCATGAATAAACTCAAAGGATATATTCTAACTCTCCTTGAAAGTTTATTTCCCAACAGGAAAACCATCTGTTTTTCCAGCACCAGCCACAATTCCACAATATATGAAAGCTTGTTTGCCCCTTCCTTTTGGCTATGAACACATGGCATTTGGCTTCACAGAGGTATCCATCATACTCAGAAAGTTATTTCACATAAGACGTCAAATTTTAAAATGAGGACTAGCAGGATACATGTTCAAATAAATTTGTTCCTCTTGTCAATAGGTCAATGTCAGTGGCTGTGAGAATCACAGTCTTTGTTCTACTAATGACCCAGCTCTCCTGGTATGCTTTAAGTTTCTTTTTCAGACAGGGCTCTTTTCTGCCCTAGGTCCTTTGCATACGCCATCACCTCTATTGCAAATCTCCACCCTCCACTCCGATTTTATATGGCTGGTTCTTTTTCATTCTTCAGTTCTCTGTTTAAACATCACGTCCTCAAAGAAACTTCTCTGATTGCCATGTCTACTGTAGGGCTTCTGATCACCGCTATCACCCCCATTCCTTTTCTTGGGACCATATTTATTTCCTTTATTGTTCTTGTTAAATTTTGTGATTATCTCATTATTTATTTACTTGATCATTAGCCATATCCTCCAATAGACTCCAAGCAATAAGAGGGCAGGAATTAGTCTGCTTTTTCCCTCATTTTGTCCCCAATGCCTGGCACATTATGGGTTCTCAATTTGTTGCTTGACTAATCTGAGCAAGCCCTACACAGGGAGTGGTGTGACTAAAACACATTTTGGTTCCTATTCCTTCTGTGCCAGTTAGAATTAGGTTCAGCAGCAGACAGAAAACTAAAAATAACAGAGGCTTGAATAATATAGGACTTTATTTTTTCCTCTGGTATGGTGGTTCCATGGCAATCAAGGACTCGGATTCCTTCCAGTGTTTAGCTGTTAGGCTATGGGTATGGCCATTGTACTCAAGGTCCAAGATGACAGCTAGAGCTCCAGCCATCACATCCATATTCTGGGGAGAAGTTCACAGGAAGAGGTGAAACATGAGGGAAAAAAGAGCCTGTGCCAGTTGTCTTTTAAGAAAGTTTCCCAGAAGATGCCACCACACATTTCTGCTTTCATTTCACTAACCAGCACTTAGTCACATGGCTATATCTATCTGCAAGGGAGCCTGGGAAATGTAGTCTGTTTTAAGGACACATTTCTGCTCCAAATGAATTTGGAGGTTTTGTTAATAAGAGTGATGCGGAATATAGATACTTGGGTAGGCAAATCTCAGTCTCTGCCATAGTCTCCTTCTCAAAAACCTTCTATGGCTCCCTAGTACTTATGTCAACAGTTCTTAAGCAGGGTTGTATATCAGAAACACTTTGGAAACTTTTCCAAAAGACATGCTTGGGCTTCAATCTCTGAGATTTAGTAGGTCTGGGGAGGGGTTTGTTGTTGGGGCTTCAGGGGGTCAACCATACCTTTCCACAATTCCACTGCAAGCCTGAGCTCTGAACCATTTGAAGAAACACAAGAATCAGGCAAGCGAGGAACAAAAATTTGCCTTTCTTTTTGATGAGGCTGTTTGAAGAATGCCGCTTTTAGTCGTACTGACCAATAGACTTTCTAGTACTTCCATCCCTGGATTAGACTGACTTAGTTGATTGCAGACAGAGAAGGACCACCATGTGCCTCCCTGGGGGGAGACCTCGGCCTCTGATGCCATGGCAGGGAACAGGCCAGCACACAGGTGCTCTGTGGATCGGCAGGTCCACGGGACCTAAGCTACCCACATCCGTTTCTTCCTCCCAAATCCAACTCACAGATCAGATGAGTTGTGCCTATTTCCCATCCTCTTGCAGGGGCGGCATGGGTAAGGAGTGGGGTCAAGAGGCCAGGAGGGCTGCTCTGGGAAAGCCGAGGAGCAAGGAACAATATAAAAACCCCTGAACTACAACATAAGGCCTAAGTTCCTTTACAAAGCATCTGAGTACCTTTGTGATCTTTCTGGGACCTACATTTCCAGCTTCATCTCTTCCTTCTTTATGTTCCCTCTGCTCCAACATTTTCTCACCCCAATGCCTTTTCCTGTCTGGACGGACTTTCCTTTTAACCTCTGCAGGTTGGACTCCACCTCCCTTCAGAGTCCAAAGCCAATGCCAAGAGGTCTCCATCAACCCCATCATGCCACATCCAACTCCCTCTGCTCTGTGTTCCCATGGCACCTTGCCACTTACACCACCTTCTCATTTTTTACACATGCATCTATGGTAGACATTGCTAGTTGCCCAGCAGGGAAAAAGAGAGAGGCTCGCTTGGAAGGAGATAGAAGTCGGAGGGCTGGGAGGCAGGGAGGAGATAACCGCAGGGCTGCATTTGTTTGCAGCACCTTGGTGGCTGTCCCAGTTAGACTGGACATGTGCTCTCTGGTTACCATTGGCCTCACCATGGCCAGCATTGCTTACACTGTGTCTGCCTCACATAATAACATTACCTGCCCGGCCCTTGTAGGGGTTTAGCCTTGTGAGTCATGTTCTACAGCCTCCCCAGGAAGTGGCTGAGCCCACTGTGCCTGAAATGCCTTCAGAAACAGAGAAATGCCCTTATATGGGTCAGCCCATGGCCTTGCAAACACCACCATGTGTCATCCTGAAACTTGCACTCAGTGGCCCCAGTCCTATCTTTTGGGGCTGCACAGATTGTACTGTCTCTTGCACATGACAGTTCCTCTGACATTCAAAGTCAGTTGTGTTGCCATTGTTTCAACCTCCTCTCAACAGTAAGCACTCAATAACTATCAGCTGTTTTTATGAAGGATGTTAGCAATGTTATGACTGATTGTTAAATGCCAAACGTGAGCATTTAACAAATGAATAAGCCTGGGTCAGCAAAGGGAAACCAGAGTGTCATAATTTTATGGGCATTTTAGAAATCATTAGCCCAGGGATAATAGACAGCCTCATGTGTTCACTGATAAATGGAGAGTGGTTACTTGAAGCACAATGCTGATTCTCAGGGCACACCTGGGCTCACTGGGAAAGGATTAGTGATGGCTACCAGGAAGAGGAAGGATGGGACAGTGGAGGGATATCAGTCATTTGCCATCTCTGATTTTACCCAACTTCACAGGCCCAGAGAGGTGGACAAGGTGTAAGTGTGCAGTAAGGTGCAGTAAGGGATCTAGAATTCCTGGCTTCTGGAGTCTTCCTTCTGCCCAAGCTGCCTCACTGCTGTTGGCGTCTTGCAGAAAAATTCAGAGGCTAATGAAATACTTATTAAGACCTTAGTGGTTTTTTTGACTGTTATTCCCTCACTTTCTTACCTGCTAGCTCTCTCAGCTACCTCCTCTAAAGGCTGCCTTTTACATTAATCTGCCTATGCATCTCTTTCCCTCGTTAAATAATAAAGAATCATCCTGCTTCTTCCGTTGCCATTCTTTTTGGAAAAGCACAATAATCAGTCTTTAATGAGCTTGTGACTCTGAACCGAAGTATAATAATTTTGGTGACTCTGCAGCTTCCGTTGATGGAAATATATTTATTTTAGAAGCTGATGACCTGTGGGAAAAGACTATTATTCTAAATATCATGATGAGGTCATGGGAGCTGATGGAGGTCTTGGGGAGAGGGGGAGGAGAGGGGAAGAGAACCAGTGAAAATTAGAATTGCATATGAATGAAAATAGACTACTTTCTATTCTGAGCAAGAGATACTGGTTTAGTGATTCCTTAGGGGTGTTGAAGCAAAATGTACACAGATGGGAGAAGTTTCTTGAGGCTAGCTCAGCCCTTTGCCTAGGGTTCCATTAGGAGACATGAGAGATGGTAGCCGAGGTCAGTCTTCGGTCCTAGGACAGAAGGCTAGTGGGTGCTAGAACCTAAGGCTAAGAATAGGAGTAGGAAATGGGATGGTCAGTGACCAGGCTTCATATCTTTATAATAGACTTGTTTCCGTAGTGAAATTTACATAAAGTACGACACTTTGCATTATATAAAAGCTAGATGAGCCAAAAACAAACTAATGAAAAAACAAGTGCATAGTTACCCATAATGCCATCCCTCAGTCATTTCAACTAAGTGAATTTTATACACACACACACACACACACCCACACACATATTTTGTAAGATGGGTATCTTAGTTGACATACTCTTTTTAACCTAATTTTTACTGTCAGTATGTTGTGATCATTTTCCTTGGTCAGTGAATCAGATCCGTGATGTCGTATTGGACATTCATTTGATTACCTTCCAAAGAGCTACTGTTACCTTCTCATTTCTTAACAGAATGCAGAATTTCTAAGCCATGTGGTTTGGATACGTCATTCTACCCCTAGCTCCAGAGTAAACTTTGATTAGATTGAGCCAATCAGCTTATCTTATTACCCAGACCTTGGAGATTAGTTAAAGGATGGGCACCTGACCCAGTTTGGATCCAAGAAGAGACATTTGCTAAGGACTTCTAGGTTAGAAAGTTCCTCTCTTTCATGGAAGCTTCTGGAATTAATTCTATCTTTTACCTCAGGTAATGTGGCATAAGGTGGGATTAGAAGTCCAGTGGTCACTGTTACTAACAGGAGGGGGAACTAGCTGAGACTGAAACTGTATAGAACAGAGTGGAGAGTATAGTAGAAAACATGAATCAGAGCCTGGACTCCATCAGGATCCTCTGGATCAAACCATGCCTGAGGATCATGCCACCTCTATACTTTTCAGTTAAGTCCATAAATTTAAGCTTGTTTGAGTCATGTTATCTATTACTGGCAACCCAAAGCATCCTAAATAATACAATCATTTTACATAATGGTATAATATCCTATTACATAGATGTGTTAAAAGCATTTTCATGCCTACTATTCAATTTAATCTTTAAGCCATCTTATGAAGTAAACAAGTATCTATTTGGCAAGTGAATAACTAAGACCTAGAGGGGACAACTGATCTATCCAAGATCACACAGCTAGTTAGTGGCAGAACCAGAGTTCCTGACTTTTTGAACAGAGCTTTTAATACTCAATGACACCTCAAGGCAGAGGGATTATGGACCAGTGAATAGAATAATTCTAAAGACTGAGGCCATATTATTAGGCTTTCAGGTAGGACGTGACCTGTCATGTCAATCAGATGCACCTCAAATTTGAAACCTAGGATGTAAGCCTTACAATGTAAGGCATGAAAAGGTTTAGAGATTAGAGTAGTGGTTCTCAAACTGTGGTCTGGGGACCCCTGGGGGTTCCTGAGATCTTTTCAAGAGGTTTGTGTTAAAACTATTTTCATAATAATGTTAAATGATGTTTGCTCCTCTTCCATGCTCATTCTCTCGTAAGTATACAGTGGTGTTTTCCAGAGGACACATGACATGTGACACACAACAAAATGAATGCAGAAGGAAATATGAGAATCTAACTATCTTCTGTTAAGCCAGACATTAAACAAATTTGCAGGGAGCTAAGTGGATCCGAGAGCTGCGGGCGGGCTCGACATACCCCACCGTGGGATGGTGCTCTGACCACGGCAACTGTTGAAGGGCTGCCTCTGTGGAGGCAGCGAGGCGCCACCGGTCCCTTAAAAATCTTCTTCTGAAGTACATTCTACGCTAGGAGGAATGACTGCACTATTTTCCTGAGCTACGGCAGTCAGACCTGGTACAGCTAACTTCTCTACAGAAACCCCAAACCTGCCAAGGATGGTTCAGATTTTGGCAGACTGTCGCTTCATCCCCACCCAACACCGATAATATCAGCAGAGAGGGCAGACAGCAGAAGCAAGAACAACTACATTCCTGCAGCCTGCGGAACAAAAACCACATTCACAGAAAGATAAAGATGAAAAGGCAGAGGGCTATGTACCAGATGAAGGAGCAAAATAAAACCCCAGAAAAAAAACTAAATGAAGTGGAGATAGGCAACCTTCCAGAAAAAGAATTCAGAATAATGATAGAGAAGATGATCCAGGACCTCAGAAAAAGAATGGAGGCAAAGATCAAGAAGATGCAAGAAATGTTTAACAAAGACCTAGAAGAATTAAAGAACAAACAGAGATGAACAATACAATAACTGAAATGAAAACTACAATAGAAGGAATCAATACCAGAATAACTGAGGCAGAAGAACAGATAAGTGACCTGGAAGACAGAATGCTGGAATTCAATGCTGCGGAACAGAATAAAGAAAAAAGAATAAAAAGAAATGAAGACAGCCAAAGAGACCTCTGGGACAACATTAAACACAACAACATTCGCATTAGAGGAGTCCCAGAAGGAGAAGAGAGAGAGAAAGGACCCGAGAAAATATTTGAAGAGATTATAGTCGAAAACTTCCCTAACATGGGAAAGGAAATAGCCACCCAAGTCCAGGAAGCGCAGAGAGTCCCATACAGAATAACCCAAGGAGAAACGCGCCGAGACACATAGTAATCAAACTGGCAAAAATTAAAGACAAATAAAAATTATTGAAAGCAGCAAGGGAAAAATGACAAATAACATACAACCCATAAGGTTACAGCTGATTTCTCAGCAGAAATTCTACAAGCCAGAAGGGAGTGGCATGACATATTTAAAGTGATGAAAGGGAAGAACCTACAACCAAGATTACTCTACCCGGCAAGGATCTCATTCAGATTCGACGGAGAAATCAAAAGCTTTACAGACAAGCAAAAGCTAAGAGAATTCAGCACCACCAAACCAGCTCTACAACAAATGCTAAAGGAACTTCTCTAAGTGGGAAACACAAGAGAAGAAAAGGACCTACAAAAACAAACCGATAACAATTAAGAAAATGGTAATAGGAACATACATATTGATAATTACCTTAAACGTGAATGGATTAAATGCTCCAACCAAAACACACAGGCTCGCTGAATGGATACAAAAACAAAACCCATATATATGCTGTCTACAAGAGACCCACTTCAGACCTAGGGACACATACAGACTGAAAGTGAGGGGATGGAAAAAGATATTCCATGCAAATGGAAATCAAAAGAAAGCTGGAGTAGCAATACTCATATCAAATAAAATAAACTTTGAAATAAAGAAGGTTACAAGAGACAAGGAAGGACACTACATAATGATCAAGGGATCAATCCAAGAAGAAGATATAACAATTATAAATATATATGCACCCAACATAGGAGCACCTCAATACATAATGCAAGTGCTAAGAGCTATAAAAGAGGAAATCGACAGTAACATGATAATAGTGGGGAACTTTAACACCTCACGTACACCAATGGACAGATCGTCCACACAGAAAATTAATAAGGAAACACAAGCTTTAAATGACAAAATAGACCAGATTTAATTGGTATTTATAGGACATTCCAACCAAAACCAGAAGATTACACTTTCTTCTCAAGTGTGCAAGGAACATTCACCAGGATAGATCACATCTTGGGTCACAAATCAAGCCTCGGTAAATTTAAGAAAACTGAAATCATATCAAGCATCTTTTCTGACCACAACGCTATGAGATTAGAAATCAATTACAGGGAAAAAAAAAACTACAAAACACAAACATATGGAGGCTAAACAATACGGTACTAAATAACCAAGTGATCACTGAAGAAATCAAAGAGGAAGTCAAAAAATACCTAGAGACAAATGACAATGAAAACACGACAATCCAAAACCTATGGGATGCAGCAAAAGCAGTTCAAAGAGGGAAGTTTATAGCAATACAAGCCTACCTCAAGAAACAAGAAAAACCTCAAATAAACAATCTAAACCTACACCTAAAGGAACTAGAGAAAGAAGAACAAACAAAACCCAAAGTTAGCAGAAGGAAAGAAATCATAAAGGTCAGAGCAGAGATAAATACAACAGAAACAAAGGAAACAATAGCAAAGATCAATAAAACTGAAAGCTAGTTCTTTGAGAAGATAAACAAAATTGATAAACCATTAGCCAGACTCATCAAGAAAAAGAGGGAGAGGACTCAAATCAATAAAACTAGAAATGAAAGAGGAGAAGTTACAACAGACACCGCAGAAATACAAATCATCCTAAGAGACTACTACAAGCAACTCTATGCCAATAAAATGGACAACCTGGAAGAAATGGACAAATTCTTAGAAAGGTAGAACCTTCCAAGACTGAACCAGGAAGAAACAGAAAATATGAACAGACCAATCACAAGTAATGAAATTGAAACTGGGATTAAAAATCTTCCAACAAACAAAAGTCCAGGACCAGATGGCTTCACAGGTGAATTGTATCAAACATTTAGAGAAGAGCTAACACACATCCTTCTCAAACTCTTCCAAAAAGTGCAGAGGAAGGAACACTCCCAAACTCATTCTAGGAGGCCACCGTCACCCTGATACCAAAACCAGAAAAAGATATTACAAAAAAAGAAAATTATAGACCAATGTCACTGATGAATATAGATGCAAAAATTCTCAACAGTATACTAGCAAACAGAATCCAACAACACATTAAAAGGATCATACACCATGACCAAGTGGGATTTATCCCAGGGATGCAAGGATTTTTCAATATATGCAAATCAATCAATGTGATACACCATATTAACAAACTGAAGAATAAAAACCATATGATCATCTCAATAGATGCAGAAAAAGCTTTTGACAAAATTCAACACCCATTTATGATAAAAACTCTCCAGGAAGTGGGCACAGAGGGAACTTACCTCAATATAACATATACAACAAACCCACAAAGCAAAGATCATTCTCAATGGTGAAAAACTGAAAGCATTTCCTCTAAGATCAGGAACAAGACAAGGATGTCCACTCTCACCACTATTATTCAACATAGTTCTGGAAGTCCTAGCCACGGGAATCAGAGAAGAAAAAGAAATAAAAGGAATCCAAATTGGAAAAGAAGAAGTAAAACTGTCACTGTTTGCAGATGACATGATACTATACATAGAGAATCCTAAAGATGCTGCCAGAAAACTACTAGAGCTAATCAATGAATTTGGTAAAGTTGCAGGATACAAAATTAATGCACAGAAATCTCTTGCATTCCTATACATTAACAATGAAAGATCAGAAAGAGAATTTAAGGAAACACTGCAATTTACCATTGCAACAAAAAGAATAAAATACCTAGGAATAAACCTACCTAGGGAGACAAAAGCCCTGTATGCAGAAAACTATAAGACACTGATGAAAGAAATTAAAGATGATACAAACAGATGGAAAGATATACCATGTTCTCAGACTGGAAGAATCAATCTTGTAAAAATGACTATACTACCCAAAGCAATCTACAGATTCAGTGCAATCCCTATCAAATTACCAATGGCAATTTTTACAGAACTAGAACAAAAAATCTTAAGATTTGTATGGAAACACAAAAGACCCCAAAGAGCCAAAGCAGTCTTGAGGGAAAAAAACGGAGCTGGAAGAACCAGGCTCCCAGACTTCAGACTATACTACAAAGCTACAGTAATCAAGACAAAATGGTACTGGCACAAAAACAGAAATATAGATCAATGGAACAGGATAGAAAGCCCAGAGATAAACCCATGCACCTATGGTCAACTAATCTATGACAAAGGAGACAAGGATATACAATGGAGAAAAGACAGTCTCTTTATAAGTGGTGCTGGGAAAACTGGACAGCTACATGTAAAAGAATGAAATTAGAACACTCCCTAACACCATACACAAAAAATAAACTCAAAATGGATTAGAGACCTAAATGTAAGACCAGACACTATAAAACTCTTAGAGGAAAACATAAGCAGAACACTCTTTGACATAAATCACAGCAAGATCTTTTTTGATCCACCTCCTAGAGTAACGCAAATAAAAACAAAAATAAACAAATGGGACCTAATGACACTTTAAAGCTTTTGCACAACAAAGGAAATCATAAACAAGACGAAAAGACAAGCCTCAGAATGGGAGAAAATATTTGCAAACGAATCAACAGACAAAAGGTTAATCTCCAAAATATATAAACAGCTCATGCAGCTCAATATTAAAAAAACAAACAACCCAATCCAAGAATGGGCAGAAGACCTAAGTAGACATTTCTCCAAAGAAGACATACAGATGGCCAAGAAGCACATGAAAAGCTGCTCAACATCACTAATTATTAGAGAAATGCAAATCAAAACTACAGTGAGGTCCTCACACCAGTTAGAATGGGCATCATCAGGAAATCAACAAACAACAAATGCTGGAGAGGGTGTGGAGAAAAGGGAACCCTCTTGCACTGTTGGTGGGAATGTAAATTGATACAGCCACTATGGAGAACAGTATGGAGGTTCCTTAAAAAAACTAAAAATAGAACTACCATATGACCCAGCAATCCCACTACTGGGCATATACCCAGAGAAAACCATAATTCAAAAAGACACATTCACTGCAGTGTTCATTGCAGCACTATTTACAATAGCCAGGTCATGGAAGTAACCTAAATGCTCATCAGCAGACGAATGGATCAAGAAGATGTGGTACATATATACAATAGAATATTACTCAGCCATAAAAAGGAACGAAATTGGGTCATTTGTAGACATGTGGATGAATCTAGAGACTGTCATACAGAGTGAAGTAAGTCATAAAGAGAAAAACAAATATTGTATATTAATGCATATATGTGGAATCTAGAAAAATGGTACAGATGAACCGGTTTGCAGGGCAGAAATCAAGACACAGATGTAGGGACAAACGTATGGACACCAAGGGGGGAAAGTGGCTGGGGGGGTGGGATGAATTGGGAGATTGGGATTAACATGTATAAACTAATATGCATAAATGGATAACTAATAAGAACCTGCTAATAAAAAAATAAATAAAATAAAATTCAAAAATTCAAAAAATAAATAAATAAAAATAAAAAAACAAATTTGCAGAAATGTCAAACAATGCCCCCCTTCTTGCTAATTTTTTTGTAATTTGGAAAATATAGTTATTTTAAAAATGTGTTATTTATATTAACATGTAATGTTTTTATTATTTTTGAAAATAAAATTATAATTTTTTTTCAGTTTTAACTTTGAATACAGTAGGTGTGGATAGATATAACCTACACAGACAAACGTTGTTTGGGTCCTCAATATTAAGAGCGTAAAAGTGTTTTGAGGATATAATGTTTGAGAACTGTTGGGTTAAAGGATAACTATGATTTCCAATTAAACTTCTTTCAGAAAACTCATTCAGGCAAGCCTAGTTTCGTTTTGGCTTCTAACACCTAGACTCCAGGCACAAAGTGCAGTATGATCTGGAGATTTAGCCATTGATGGGTACTATGATCAGCACAGTTTAAACCAATTTGTATAACTTTGGCCAAAAGTTCCTTTTGGGATCAAAATGAGTTTGTTGCCTACTTTGATCAAATTGATCAGAAATGGACTGGCTCTATTCGTTACTAGGTAGATACATAAAGCAATTGGGGTTCTGTGTAGTGAGAGGTATCATTCTGGTGGCAAGCAACAGAAGGTGACTCTGGTTAATTGGGTAGAGAAGTTGTTTATCAAAAGGATCCTGGGAGCTCTCAGAGTTGTTAGGAGAAATGGAGAGCTAGGCTTGAAGCTGAGCTTCCAGGAGCAATGAAAACATCACTCCCTAGAACTGGACTGAGGGGGGATCACTGCCCCTTCTGTGGTGGAGGGACCACCAAGCCCCCGAGGAAACCACCGCTGCCTCTGTGCCAGGATCTCAACCTTACAAATGTTGTCATCCCAAAAGTCAGACCTCTTGCCAACATTCTGCCAGCAAAACGGATCTCCTGGAAATTTCTTTCCTTAAGTTGCTCTCTTTGGAATCAAAGTGTATAGGAGTGTGTCCGATTGGTGGAACCTGAGACGCATGTCTTCATTCAAGTTGCAAGAAAGGCTGGAATTTGCTTTGAGATTTCTAAGTCCTGCTTAGGAGAAGTGGGATGCACAGAGCTGAAATTATCCCAAACATAGCAAAATCATTTAACAGGAGCCAAGAAGTCAGAAAACACAACTGATTTTTGCAGTACGTGGTGTAAGAAGTCATAGAGTTGTGGTTATGTAGAAAGCTCCAGGGTTAGGCAGATTTGGGTTCAAATTCTGACCCTGTTACTGCTACCAGCTGTAGAACCTTAAGAAAGTCACTTAAATTCTCAAAGCCTCAATGATCTCACCTGCATCCTTGGGTAGGTATGAAGATTAAGTTAATTTCCTGGATGAAATAACATGTAATATAATATTGTGTGTACCCAGTAGGCACCCAAAAAAATGACAGCTATTAATATTACCAATCTTCAGGCTCTGCAATAGACAGACACATTTTTCCCTAAAGGGGTAAGGGGAAGCCGAGGCACAGGGAGGCCAAGGGATTTGCATAAAATTTGAGCAAGAGCTAACTAACATCAGGACGTGCTTCTGAGCTCACTGATTCTGGGTCCAGCTCCCATCCCAGTTCCTAACCCTCATCACCTCCTTCTGCAATCAAAATGTGGCACAAATAATAAAGATCTCATTTTAGCCAGTTATTTTTGGGTGGCTTTACTTATCCTTATATTTAAGGTGAGCTTTACTTATCTTTCTTATTCTTTTCCGCATTCTTTGAAAATTTACTAACTAGTACGTAGTATTAAAAATAATTTTAAAATAGCCATAAAGATGTTTTTATTCTGGGGAACAAAGATCTGTTTCAGTTTGGGTTCCCCTCAAAGCTGAGCCTAAAATGAGGATTTGGGATTTGGGGGTAGTTTATGTAGGAGGTGATAGAAGTCTAAGTCCTGGTTTTCTAATGAACTAGACATATTAATCTAGATAACTATTTCCCAAGTGTGGATCAGTGATCAAGAGAGTGCTACCAGAGATTATCTAAATAATAGGGTTCCATGGTGAAGTTAATGTGGGAGATGCTGGGAGAAAAAGGTATTTTTACCATAGAACTTCTCAGGGCCTTTGGCCTGCTAATGCACACTGAGAGTCTCTGAGAGGGACTCATAGCACCAGTCCCCACTGTTATCCCAAAAGGACTTTGTAGGATTAATACTCTCATGAGTATTTTGGGAAATGTTGCATGATCTCAGAGGTCACTTCAAATTATATAGTTAGTAATTTCTATAATCTCATTTAATCTTCCTCCCAAGTCAGCAAGATGAGGAACCATGTTGAAAATCACTTGTCAAAACCAAGAAGCCAGTTATGGGCATAACTGAAATCAAATCCAAATCTTTCGGGCCATTTTTTTTCTACAGAGTGAGAAGGGCAGGCATTATGGGCTGAATTGTGCTCCCCAAGAAGATATGTCAAAGTTTAACCCCTACACCTCAGAATGTGACCTAATTTGGAAAAAGAGCCTTTGCAGAGGTAACCAAGTAAAAATGAGGTCATTGAGGTAGGCCCTAATCCAAATGACTTGTGTCCTTCTAAGAAGTGGAAACTTGGACACAGGTACTCCAAGACTGAAGACGGTGTGAAGATACGGGGAGAACGCCACGGGGGAGGCAGAGATTGGAGGTATGAGGTCACAAGCTGAGGAGTCTCCGGAGCTACTGAGACAGGCTGGGACCTGGGACCCTTTACCGGAGTGCTTACAACTGGACAAACGTCTCCTCCGAGCAACAGAATACAAAGAAACTATAAGGGACTAAAAGTAACTGCACGTGTCCACAGTTGGAGCAATTACGAACAATAAGATACACAAAGGTCACAAACCAACTGTCACTTCTGAGGTGTCAGGAGCAAAAGCAGGGTGCAACACAGGACCCCTGCACACGGGGTGGGCAGACCACCGAAACCAGCCCTGCGGCCCAACACATCCATCTGCCCCTACCCTCCTTCCACTTATGGAACCAGCTCGCCCCTCCTCAGGGAGTGAACAAAGGAACCTGTTACTTGTTTTTGCTCCCTCATCCTGTAGCAAAGGTCCCAGTAAAGCCTTGCCTGAAATCCTTGTCTAGCCTATCAATTTCTATTGATTAAAGAGTCCAAGGACCAGAGTCAGTAACACTATCAGAAGCTGAAAGAGGCCAGAAGGATCTTTCTCTTATACATTTCAGAGGGAATATGGCCTTGCCACCACCTTGATTTTGGACTTCTAGCCTCCAGAGCTGTTAAACAATACATTTCTATTTCTCTAAGCCACCCAGTTTGTGGGTACTTTGCTACAACAACTCCAGGAAATGAACACAGCAGATGTGATAGGAGCCCTAGAATGATGCTTCCAGGCTCCTGTTAATCAGACCCAAGTCTGAACTGTGAACACAGCAGAGCATAGCCAGCCTGTAGAGAAAGCTATTGGCCTCAGCCTGGGAGAGACAGTGCTTCTGTTTAACAGCTAAGAACAAGGAGATCCTCCATGCTTTCCTTGGACCCAGTCTCTCTCCTCCCTTGTCTTCTCACCTTGGCAACAAACAAGAGAACTTGGAGGCTCATAAAACTTTTATAAACCAACAGAGCCCCTTTGATGTTCATTTTCCTTGTGTCTGAGCAGGGCTGTTTCCTGGTGCTGGGCTGCCAGGCCGCGGAATGTGACTTCTCTCCGTGGAAAGAGCCAAGAGCAAGCTTTGCCAGCAGAATTGGCTGGGTCAGAGCTGCCCCCCGGTGCAGACACCTGTTACTCCAGTCTACTTGTGGAGACCTCCTGGGTGCTCAATGCCCCAGGCAGGACTTGAACCTCTGACTATGTGAGTCACTTCTGCATCGACATAATAAGACCTTTCGATTATGTGTCCCAAACAGGTTTCTGAGGTGTTAGGAGCAGAGGATTAAATTCCTACATTGACTATAAAAAAGGCAGGGCATCCCCATTTTATTGATAAGCAAACTGAGGCCCAGAGAGCTTAAAGGACTTTTTCCAGGGTCACAGAACTAATTCATGGCAGAGCTGAGACTCCCCCGACAAATGAGCTGCATGTGGGAGGAACTGGATGTTTACGTGAGAAAATACAGCTGCAAGGCAATGGGTACTTGGTGGGTAGAGAAAGGGGCAGCTGCCCAAGGGAAGCACTGAGAAATGGGATATTGGTGGGCCACAGAGCCCCAGCTTTGGAGTCAGAACCAACTTTGAATCTAGGTTTCGCCAAATACCAGCTGCAAGTTGCTCTCTGTGCCTCAGTTTATCTGATAAATGAAGAAAATAGTTGTACCTACTTCATTAAGCTGTTCTGGCCATCAGATGACAGGATACATGTATTAAACTTGACATCCACCATGTGGGAATCGAGTCATTCGATAGATCACAAGTATTTTGGTGGTGGTGGTCATTAACAGCTCTAGTCATCCTGCACCTCTGCCTGGAGCTGACCTGGTGAATGCTGGTCCCCCTGTGGTAGGTCGGCTCAATTTTGGAAAGATGACCATGCTGATGAGGAGTTGGGTGTGGCTCCAAGCCAGGAAAGGCCCTCGGCAGCTTGTGGGAGCGGGGGAGCAATAGGAGATCCAAGCCCGCAGAAGCCTATTCCTGCAGCTTACTCTGAGGGCCTGTGAACAAAACAAAGCAAAACCTGGTATGAAGTTTCCAAACAGCTCTCAAGTGCTGCCAAGCCTGGATCTGTTTTCTGAGTCACACCGAGGCAGCTTCACCCCCCACTCCTTCCAGGGGCAAGGCCTCATGACCCTTGGGAGCTGGAATCCCTCCTGAGCAATGGAGCAACTGATGGACAGAGCTTGTGTTCCCAGGGAGGCTCCTGGCTCTCGCCCCTGCAGCTCTCACGCTGAGCCATGCCAAAAGGTGGAGACACAGGGTTGCAATAAAATCCAGAAGGTCAACTCGGCTGAAAGTGAATATTAGCCCCTCAGGTATTAAATAGGAGGGCGAGTCCTCAGACTCTTCACTCTTCTCACATAGAAATGACTATTCCCTGCCTATCCCCGAGCGTAGGTCTCACAGTGATACTTCCCTGCTTCTGAGTCTTCCATGGCTCCCTATTATCTGTGCCCTATAGGATAAACTTAAAATTCAAGACCCTTGAAGACCTGGCTTTGGTCTTCCTCTGCACCCTGGCCCTATTTTTTTTTTAACATCTTTATTGGAGTATAATTGCTTTACAATGGTGTGTTAGTTTCTGCTGTATAACAAAGTGAATCAGCTATATGTATACATATATCCCCACATCCCCTCCCTCTTGTGTCTCCCTCCCACACTCCCCATCCCACCCCTCTAGTGGGACACAAAGCACCGAGCTGATCTCACTGTGCTATGCAGCTGCTTCCCACTAGCTATCTGTTTTACATTTGGTAGTGTATATATGTCCATGCCACTCTCTCACTTAGTCCCAGCTTACCCTTCCCCCTCCCCATGTCCTCCAGTCCATTCTCTACGTCTGCGTCTTTATTCCTGTCTTGCCCCTAGGTTCTTCAGAACCTTTTTTTTTTTCTTTAAAATTCCATATATATGTGTTAGCATACAGTATTTGTATTTCTCTTTCTGACTTACTTCACACTGTATGACAGTCTCTAGGTCCATCCACCTCACTGCAAATAACTCAATTTCGTGTCTTTTTATGGTTGAGTAATATTCCATTGTATATATGTGCCACATCTTCTTTATCCATTCATCTGTCGATGGACACTTAGGATGCTTCCATGTCCTGGCTATTGTAAATAGTGCTGCAATGAACACTGTGGTACATGACTCATTCTGAATTATGTTTTTCTCAGGGTATATGCCAAGTAGTGGGATTGCTGAGTCATATGGTACTTCTATTTTTAGTTTTTTAAGGAACGTCCATACTGTTCTCCATAGTGGCTGTATCAATTTACATTCCCACCAACAGTGCAAGAGGGTTCCCTTTTCTCCACACCTTCTCCAGCATTTACTGTTTGTAGATTTTTTGATGATGGCCATTCTGACAGGTGTGAGGTGATAATATCTCATTGCAGTTTTGATTTGCATTTCTCTCATGATTAGTGATGTTGAGCATCCTTTCCTGTGTTTGTTGCCAATCTGTATATCTTCTTTGGAGAAATGTCTATTTAGGTCTTCTGCCCATTTTTGGATTGGGTTGTTTGTACTTTTGATATTGAGCTGCATGAGCTGCTTGTATATTTTAGAGATTAATCCTTTGTCCGTTGATTCGTTTGCAAATATTTTCTCCCATTCTGAGGGTTGTCTTTTCATCTTGTGTATAGTTTCCTTTGCTGTGCAAAAGCTTTTCAGTTTCATTAGGTCTCATTTGTTTATTTTTGTTTTTATTTCCATTTCACTAGGAGGTGGGTCAGAAAGGATCTTGCTGTGATTTATGTCATAGAGTGTTCTGCCTATCTTCTCCTCTAAGAGTTTTATAGTGTTTGGCCTTACATTTAGGTCTTTAATCCATTTGGAGTTTATTTGTGTGTATGGTGTTAGGTAGTGTTCTAATTTCATTCTTTTACATGTAGCTGTCCACTCTTCCCAGGACCACTTATTAAAGAGGTTGTCTTTTCTCCATTCTATATTCTTGCCTCCTTTATCAAAGATAAGGTGACCATATGTGCCTGGGTTTATCTCTGGGCTTTCTGTCCTGTTCCATTGATCTATATTTCTGTTTTTGTGCCAGTACCATACTCTCTTGATTACTGTAGCTTTGTAATACAGTCTGAAGTCCAGGAGCTTGATTCCTCTAGCTCCATTTTTCTTTCTCAAGATTGCTTTGGCTATTCAGGGTCTTCTGTGTTTCCATACAAATTGTGAAATTTTCTCTACTAGTTCTGTGAAAAATGCCACTGGTAGTTTGATGGGGATTGCATTGAATCTGTAGATTGCTTTGGGTAGCATAGTCATTTTCACAATGTTGAGTCTTCTAATCCAAGAACATGGTATATCTCTCCATCTGTTTATATCATCTTTAATTTCTTTCTATCAGTGTCTTATAGTTTTCTGCATACAGGTCTTTTGTCTCCTTAGGTAGGTTTATTCTTAGATATTTTATTCTTTTTCTTGCAATGGTAAATGGGAGCGTTTCCTTAATTTCTCTTTCAGATTTTTCATCATTAGTGTACAGGAATGCAAGAGATTTCTGTGTATTAATTTGGTATCCTGCTACTTTACCAAATTCACTGATTAGCTCTAGTAGTTTTCTGGTAGCACGTTTAGGATTCTCTATGTATACTATTATGTCATCTGCAAACAGTGACAGTTTTACTTCTTGTTTTCCAATTTGTATTCCTTTTATTTCTTCTTCTTCTCTGATTGCTGTGGATAAAACTTCCAAAACAATGTTGAATAATAGTGGTGAGAGTGGGCAACCTTGTCTTGTTCCTGATCTTAGTGGAAATGGTTTCTGTTTTTCACCATTGAGAACAATGCTGGCTGTGGGTTTGTCATATATGGCCTTTATTATGTTGAGGCAAGTTCCTCTATGCCTACTTTCTGGAGGGTTTTTATCATAAATGGGTGTTATATTTTGTTGAAAGCTTTCTCTGCTTCTATTGAAATGATCATATGGTTTTTATTCTTCAATTTGTTAATATGATGTATCACATTGATTGATTTGTGTATACTGAAGAATCTTGCATTCCTGGGATAAACCCCACTTGATCATGGAGTATGATCCCTTTAATGTGCTGTTGGATTCTGTTTGCTAGTATTTTGTTGAGGATTTTTGCAGCTATGTTCATCAGTGATATTGCCCTGTAGTTTTCTTTCTTTGTGACATCTTTGTCTGGTTTTGGTATCAGGGTGATGGTGGCCTCGTAGAATGAGTTTGGGAGTGTTCCTCCCTCTGCTATATTTTGGAAGAGTTTGAGAAGGATAGGTGTTAGCTCTTCTCTAAATGTTTGATAGAATTCGCCTGTGAAGGCATCTGGTCCTGGGCTTTTGTTTGTTGGAAGGTTTTTAATCACAGTCTCAATTTCAGTGCTTGTGATTGGTCTGTTTATATTTTCTATTTCTTCCTGGTTCAGTCTCAGAAGGTTGCGCTTTTCTAAGAATTTGTCCATTTCTTCCAGGTTGTCCATTTTATTGGCATATAGTTGCTTATAGTAATCTCTCATGATCCTTTGTATTTCTGCAGTGTCAGTTGTAACTTTTCCTTTTTCATTTCTAATTCTACTGATTTGAGTCTTCTCCCTTTTTTTCTTGATGAGTCTGGCTCACGGTTTATCAATTTTGTTTATCTTCTCAAAGAACCAGCTTTTAGTTTTATTGATCCTTGCTATTGTTTCCTTCATTTCTTTTTCATTTATTTCTGGTCTGATCTTTATGATTTCTTTCCTTTGGCTAACTTTGGGGTTTTTTGTTATTCTTTCTCTAGTTGCTTTAGGTGTAAGGTTAGATTGTTTGAGATGTTTCTTGTTTCTTGAGGTGGGACTGTACTGCTATAAACTTCCCTCGTAGAACTGCTTCTGCTGCATCCCTAGGTTTTAGGTCGCTGTGTTTTCATTGTCATTTGTTTCTAGGTACGTTTTGATTTCCTCTTTGATTTCTTCAGTGATCTCTTGGTTGTTAAGTAGTGTATTGTTTAGCCTCCACGTGTTTGTATTTTTTACAGATTTTTTTCCTGTAATTGATATCTAGTCTCATAGCGTTGTGGTCGGAAAAGATACTTGATATGATTTCAATTTTCTTAAATTTACCGAGGTTTGATTTGTGACCCAAATATGATCCTGGAGAATGTTCCATGAACACTTGAGAAGAAAGTGTATTCTGTTGTTTTTGGATGGAATGTCCTATAAATATCAATTAAGTCCATCTTGTTTAATGTGTCATTTGAAGCTTGTGTTTCCTTATTTATTTTCATGTTGGATGATCTGTCCATTTGTGAAACTGGGGTGTTAAAGTCCCCTACTATGAGTTAAAGTCCCCTACTATGATTGTGTTACTGTCAATTTCCCCTTTTATGTCTGTTAGGATTTGCCTTATGTACTGAGGTGCTCCTATGTTGGGTGCATAAATATTTACAATTGTTATATCTTCTTGGATTGATCCCTTGATCATTATGTAGTGTCCTTCTTTGTCTCTTGTAATAGTCTTTATTTTAAAGTCTATTTTGTCTGATATGAGCATTGCTACTCCCGCTTTCTTTTGAATTCCATTTGCATGGAATATCTTTTTCCACCCCCTGAGTTTCAGTCTGTATGTGTTCCTAGGTCTGAAGAAGTGGACAGCATATACACTGGTTTTGTTTTTTTAACCATTCAGCCAGTCTATGTCTTTTGGCTGGAGCATTTAATTCATTTACATTTAAGGTAATTATTGATATGTATGTTCCTATTACCATTTTCTTAATTGTTTTGGGTTTGTTATTGTAGGTCTTTTCCTTCTCTTGTGTTTCCTGCCTAGAGAAGTTCCTTTAGCATTTGTTGTAAAGCTGGTTTGGTGGTGCTGAATTCTCTTAGCTTTTGCTTGTCTCTAAAGCTTTTAATTTCTTCCTTGAGTCTGAATGAGATCCTTGCTGGGTAGAGTAATCTTGGTTGTAGGTTTTTCCCTTTTATCACTTGAAATATGTCCTGCCACTCCCTTCTGGCTTGCAGAGTTTCTGCTGAAAGATCAGCTGTTAACCTTATGGGGATTCCCTTGTATGTTATTTGTTGCTTTTCCCTTGCTGCTTTTCATATCTTTTCTTTGTATTTAATTTTTGATACTTTGATTAATATGTGTCTTGGCGTGCTTCTTCTTGGATTTATCCTGTATGGGACTCTCTTCACTTCCTGGACTTGAATGACTATTTCCCTTCCCATATTAGGGACGTTTTCAACTATAATGTCTTCAAATATTTTCTCAGTCTGTTTCTTTTTCTCTTCTTCTTCTGGGACCCGTATAATTCGAATGTTGGTGTGTTTAATGCTGTCCCAGAAGTCTCTGAGATTGTCCTCAATTCTTTTCATTCTTTTTTCTTTATTCTGCTCTGTGGTAGTTATTTCCACTATTTTATCTTCCAGGTCACTTATCCTTTCTTCTGCCTCAGTTATTCTGCTATTGATTCCTTCTAGAGAATTTTTAATTTCATTTATTGTGTTGTTCATCATTGTTTGTTTGCTCTTTAGTTCTTCTAGGTCCTTGTTAAACGTTTCTTGTATTTCTCCATTCTAGTTCCAAGATTTGGGATCATCTTTACTATCATTACTCTGAATTCCTTTTCAGGTAGACTGCCTATTTACTCTTCATTTGTTTGGTCTGTTGGGTTTTTACCTTGCTCCTTCATCTGCTCTGTGTTTCTGTTTTCTCATTTTGCTTAACTTCCTGTGTTTGGGGTCTCCTTTTCTCAGGCTGCAGGTTCGTAGTTCCCGCTGTTTTTGGTGTCTGCCCCCAGTGGGTAAGGTTGGTTCAGTGGGTTGTGTAGCCTTCCTGGCAGAGGGGACTGGTGCCTGTGTTCTGGTGGATGAGACTGGATCTTGTCTTTCTGGTGGGCAGGACCGCATCTGATGGTGTGTTTTGGGGTGTCTGTGACCTTATTATGATTTTAGGCAGCCTCTCTGCTAATGTGTGGGGCTGTGTTCCTGTCTTGCTAGTTGTTTGGCATAGGGTGTCCAGCACTGTAGCTTGCTGGTTGTTGAGTGGAGCTGGGTCTTAGCCTTGAGATGCAGATCTCTGTGAGATTTTTCACCACTTGATATTACATGTGGCCGGGAGGTCTCTGGTGGACAAGTGTCCTGAACTTGGCTCTCTCACCTCAGAGGCTCAGGCCTGACACCCGGCCAGAGCACCAAGATCCTGTCAGCCACTCAGCTAACGTTTTAGGAATAATCCTTTGAAGAGCTAATTTACTGAGATTCCAGCCTGAAAAATATGATCTCAATCACTTCTTAGCAGAGATGTTCATGCCGCGCTCATCCTGGGGCCAACCTGGCTGTTGACCCCCGCCTGGACCCCAGCATAAGCAAAGGAAGCAGCCTGGTCCTTTTTGGGCCCCACAGGAACCCACTCTCCAGCCATATCCAAGATGTGCAGTTCCTCAAATGCACCTGGGGATTCTATCCCACTGTGCCTTTTCTTGTGCCCATGAGAAAACTGATGTAGTGAAGACAAGGTAGGGGCTTGTTATATATCTGTTGAATCAAATCATACTTTATTTTTCTGTCTTGTCGTCTTTAAAAAGCACAACAAAAATAAAGACATAGATCAACATAGCTATGAAAACTGTACCTTAAACAACAGGGTAACTGAAATAAATTCCTGATGCTGCTTTGTCCATCTTGAGCCAGGATTGCAAGAGGCTTGTCCTAGCACTAAAAAGGGCAAATTGGAGCTTTTGTCTTATCCTTTGTCTGGGGGTTAATAGCCCTGGAATGGAATATCCCTCCTACCACTAGGCTCCATCACTCTTTGCCCCTTACTCCACATTACTTTTACTCAAGTAGAGAACCGGAGGCTACAGAAGAAGCCTGTATGCCACAGAATATGGAGGTAAAACAACATTTTGTAAGAGGGCATTTGTCTTTTCTCTGTTGGGGACCAATTCATGCTGCCCCTAATTTGGTGACTAAAACCATTTTGGATGCAGGATTCTTGGGTTAAGAAAGACTCAAGTCAGCCCCAGTAACCTTATGGTGTTAGCTATAGTAGGGTCCATATTAGTTCTCATCCGGGGGGCATTTTTGTCCCCCAGGGATACTGGCAATGTGCAACGTTTGGAAGTGACTTGGGGTGCTCTTCTCCAGATGATCCTATGACACAGCTCAACTGGAGCCCCCTCAGAGGGGTCTTCCCTGTCCATCTTACAATCACCATCTATGGTAATCACTTCATTTCATATTCTTCATAGCATTCAACAATACCTGAAATTAGCTTATGTATTTGTGTACTTGTCTAAGTCCCCCACTAGAAAGTGAGTTCCATGAAAGCAGGACTCCCTCCTGTCTTGTTAACCCTTACATCCCAGTGCCTAAGGCAATGGTAGGCGGTAGGAAACTTTCATTCCTGGTAGATCAGTGAGTAACTGAAGCCACTGTTCCTTCCTGCCCATCCTCATCTATTCATCCTTCACTACTAGTCTAAAGTTCACACCCTAGGCCTATGTAACTCCTTCCTTTTTTGACTCCTCCTAGCACTTTATAACTCTGATTGACTTTCATCTTACTCTGCTGTGCATTTGGATTCTGTGGCTGTTGTGTTGACCTCTCTGCCCTACTGTAATCTCCTCAAGGACAAGGACTGGGCTTTACTCCTGGATGTATTTCCTGGTATCCTCCCAGAGTCTACACTGTATAGACTGCTGCTTAGCTATTTGTTAGTGCCTGTTGCATTGAATTCCACTTGGATTGCCCCCCACAGGGCGGACAGGGAGCTTTCTTCTCCTTCAGCATCTTCAAGGTAGAGACACATCCTTTAGCAAACTAGATTTCACACCTAGTGAATTTTCAAGCAGACGAGCAGTTGTTAAGGTAAGAGACTGCTGAGTCAGGCTATTGTTTGAGCTCCTCTAAGTGTATATTCTCAGCAAAATCAGAGAACTTATGAAAGGATAAGTAGAGCACTGCGAAACGTGCAAAATTCCATGCTATCAATGAAATGTGGTTCTGATCTCCGCTCAACTGCTCTTTTAAGCTGGCCCGAACAATGTTCTGAGATTCTCTTTTACTAGAATAATTCCACTGAAGAATAGTAAGCATTACATTCAAGAGAGTTAGAGCTAGGACGGATCTGACAAATAATCCAGCCTGACTCTCCTTATTAAGAGACGAGGAAGCTGAAGTTTCAGGAGTGGTTGTGTCCAACATTACACAGAAGTCAGGGGCAAATGTGGGATACCCAGGCAGGCCTCCTGACCCTTGGTCAGTGCTGTTTTCAACTCAAGTTTCGTCCCTTTATCTCCGCAGCTCTTCTGATGCTGTCACGTAACATGTTTCTTCCCCCAAACTGCAAGTTTTAGTCTTTTCTGCACCCTGGCTGGTGGAATGGGGACTTGCCTCCATGGTCTGAGTTCAAGGACATTGGGAAATCTTCTCTGTTTCCTTCTTGCCCCAGTCTCCCACCCTAGTCAGTCACTGCTGCCAGAATTGCACCATAAGAGACAAGCTACTTTATGTCTGGACATAATCCGTCTTTAGATCAAAGGTTCAACCTCAAATGCCTATGGGGGCTAAGAAGGTAATATGAATGGTAAGCTTGCACAGGTGGGGCTTTGGGGGGCTGGAGAGCACAGGCCATGTCCAATGGGCCTAAAGAGGCAGCTGTGGCTCCATTCCAGATGGAGAGGCCATATCTTCTGTGTTTTCAAAAGAAGCTACAAACGAGGATTTTTTTCATTGGAACTCTTCTGAATTTTAAGCACTGGCAACAACAACAGAAAAATTAAAGTACTATCTGGCTAAAAAACAAACAAACAGAAAGACCTCTCCAAGCTGGACTTGATCTTTTACATAGGAGTGTAAAGCCATGTATAGATTCTTTCTAATGGATGGAGTTTGGGAGAGATCAGAGAAATAAAATATATCCTCAGGGACCAGGTTTAGGTAGCATGTGCAGGACCTGCAGTAGGATGGGGGGAATGAGACACGCAGGGTGCAAAAAACACTGAACTTGCATGACCTGGAGAGTGACTGCCTCCTTCAATTTTGCACCCTGGGTCCCTCACTTACCTCACCCTACCTGCAACCCTAAGCATGGCAGGGGTGGGGTGTAGGGGAGAGAGGTGATGTGAGTCAGGGGAAACCATATCTACAGGTCAGGCTGAGTGAAGCAGACAAAGTGGTGTGAAGGCCACTGAAGGCCAGTTTTGCAAGCTGTATGATGCTGCTCTGATTCCCCTGCTGTGGAGGGGGCTGGGTAGAGTGTGTCCTGTGCTAATAGCACCACTGTTTGCTTCCACGCTATTGCCAGACCTTCTGGAAGCCTTGACTCAGTCTTGCCCCAAGTGACCTCAGTGGAAATTGTGAGAAAGCAAGAAGCAGCAGTTGTTTTTATCTCCAAACCAAGCTAAGAAAACAGTTGTGGACACTGCCTGGGTCTCAGGCCTCAGCCTTTTGACTCTCTGGGAGCCCCCAGAGCTGCTGGGGACAATTCCTGGCAGGTAGGGAAGGGGGTATCAGCTAACTCAGAGGCCTCAGGAGCTTGCATAGGCCTCTGCCTCCTGTGAGCCACCTGGGGGGCAGGGCAGACTTGTTGCCCTTGAGGTGCTGTCTTGCTTAATTGTGAAGAAGGGGAGGCTGGGCCTTTGCAGAACACAGCCTCCCTGCCTCCTGAGTGGAGCCCAGCAGGAATCTGGAGGAGCAAGACTCTGAGCAGCTCCTCCTGCTGCCTCTTTGGCTCCCCAGCCACACGCCTGTGGTTTGGGCCCAGCACTGGGGACAGCTGGGTTTGTTTTGGTGTTCAAACCAGGGGGGAGGGACATGATTTTAACATCGAAAAAATAAAGTGTTTTCAAGAGAGAGAGAAGGCTTCCAGTGGGAGCGTTTGAAGGCTCTAACCCCGCCTGCTCCCTCCCAATGTCAGAGAATTTAATGCCTGATGGGAGCCAGCAGTTAGCAGCAGCCATAGGGAAATGAACAAGCAGTGCTGTGGGAGTTGGACCAATAATCCCCAAGATGTTGGGAGGGTCCACATAACCTTTACAGCGGGGGTCTCTGTAACCTCCTTGTTTACCTGAATCCTTGCTGCTACTGGCTGTTCTTAATAACTGCAGCACGTATCTGGGTCTCCAAACCCTGTGGGGCTGCTTGAAGGGGTCCAGGTGAAGGAGGGACTTGAGGGGATAGGAGAGATGTGACAGCTGTCTGCAAATGCTGGATGTTGGAGAAGCTGTCAGTTGAAAATGGGAAAAAATAGACTTTTCTGGGACCCCAGACTATAATTAGGACCCGACATGGAGCTAAAGGAGACTTATCTTCCTATTAATATAAGCAAAACACCAACAACAAAAACCTCAAGTTTTCTTTTCTTTTTCTTTTTTTTTTAAACAATCATGGATGTCTGCCAATTGTTGTGTCTGGTCTCAGTCCCCTCCTCAGAGAAGACTTCGACGAACTCCTCCCCCTCTCTTCCTCCACTACATTTGATCCTCCCTCAGTTATTCTGTGCCAGCAATCTGCTTGTTTCCCTCAAGTTACTTATCAAAGTCAATAAACATTGCGCCTACTGCCTGTTCACTTGTTCGGTTTCTGTCTACCAGTCTGGATGACAAGCTTCATGAGGGCAGAGATCTTGTGCTTCGTTCATCCTTGCTTCCCCAGTGCCTAGCATGTGGCCTGGCACGTAGTAGGAACTCAATAAACATTAGTTCTAACCAAAGCAATCTACAGATTCAATGCAATCCCTATCAAAATTACAAATGGCATTTTTCACAAAACTAGAACAAATAATTTTAAAATTTATATGGAAACATAAAAGACCCTGAATAGCCAAAACAATCTTGAGAAAGAAGAACATAGCTGGAGGAATCATGCTCCCTGACTTCAGACTATACTACAAAGCTATAGTAATCAAAACAGTATGGTACTGGCACAAAACAGAAATATATATCAATGGAACAAGATAGATAGCCCATAAATAAACCCATGCACTGATGTTCAATTAATTTATGACAAAGGAGGCAAGAATACACAGTGGAGATAAGAGAGTGTCTTCAATAAGTGGTGCTGGGAAAACCTGTAAAAGAACGAACTTAAAACATTCTCTAACACCATACACAAAAATAAACTCAAAATGGATTAAAGACCTGAATGTAAAGCCTGAAACCATAAAACTCCTAGAAAAGAACATAGGCAGAACACTCTTTGACATGAATCATAGCAATATTTTTTGGATTTGTCCTCTAAAGCAAAGGAAATAAAAGCAAAAATAAACAAATAGGATCTAATTAAACTTAAAAGGGAACCATTGACGTAACAAAAAGACAACCTACTGAATGGGAGAAAGTATTTCCAAATGATAGGACTGATAAGGGGTTAATATTCAAAATATATAAACAGCTCATCCAACTCAACATTACAAAAAAATCAAACCAATTTAAAAATGAGCAGAAGATCTGAACAGACATTTTACCAAAGAAGACATAGATGGCCAACAGGAACATGAAAAAATGCTCAACATTGTTAATCACCAGAGAAATGCAAGTTAAAACCACAATGAAATATCACCTCACACCTCTCAGAATGACTATTATCAAAAAGAACACAAATACACATTGGAGAGGGTGTGGAAAAAGGGGACCCTTCATACACTGTTGGTGGGAAGGTAAATCGGTGCAACCACTGTGGAAAACAGTATGGAGGTTCCTCAGAAAACTAAAAATAGAACTACCATATGACCCAGCAATCCCACTACTGGGTATATATCTGAGAAAAATAAAAACACTAATTCGAAAGGATACATGCACCCCAATGTTCATAGCAGCATTATTTACAATTGCTAATGGAAGCAACCTAAATGTCCACCAACAAATGAATGGATAAAGAAGATGTGGTATATATATATATAATGGGATACTACCCAGCCACAAAAAACAATGAAATTTTGCCATTTGCAACAACATGGATGGACCTGGAGGGTAATTATGCTAAGTGAAATAAGTCAGATATCACTTAAATGTGGACTCTAGAAAGTAAAACTAGTGAATGTAACAAAAAGACTCACAGATACAGAGAACAAACTAGTGGTTACCAGTGGGGATATGGAAGGTGAAAGGGGCAAGATAGGGTTAAGGGATTAAGAAGTACAAACTCTTATGCATAAAATAAATAAGGTACAAGGATATATTGTACAACACAGGTAATACAGCCAATATTTTATAAATAACTATAAATGGAGTACAACCTTTAAAAACTGTGAATCACTATGTTGTACACCTGAAACTTATATATATATATTGTACTATATACCTCAATAAAAACCAAACCAAACCAAACAAAAACCCATTAGTTGATTGACTGAATGAAGAGTGAACGAATACTTCAGGAAGAAATGAATTCCCTACCACTGGAAAGATTTAGGCAGAGGTTGGCTGGTCAATAGTCAGGGATGCTAGAAAGCTCTCCTTCCTCCTATTTCCTGCACTGGTTAGTCAGGCTAGCTGCTGGGACAAACAGACCCAAACTATAGTCAACCATCAGAGCGAGTTGGACTCGCTCAACCATCAGAGCGAGTTCTTTTTGCTTATGCTTAGTTTCAGCTGGGCAATTCTGATGGGTAGGCAGCACCTCTCTAAGGGGTGGTTCAGGGACTCAGGGCCCTTCCATCTTGTGGATCCGTCATCTTCAATACAGTAGTTCTCCCCTTAACTGCAGTTTCACTTTCTGCGGTTTCAGATTCCCATAGTCAACTGTGGCCCAAAAATATTAACTGGAAAATTCCAGATATAAACAATTCATAAGTTTTAAATTGCACGCTGTCTGAGTAGTGTGATGAAATCTCATGCTGCCCGGCTCTGTCCCACCTGGGACGTGTATCCTCCCTTTGTCCAGCGCATCCTGCCCATTATCACTTAGTAGCCACCTCAGTTATAAGATTGACTATCACAGTATCGCAATGCTTGTGTTCAAGTCACCCTTATTTTATTTACCAATGGCCCCAAAGTGCAAGAGTAGTGATGCTGGCAATTTGGATATGGCAAAGTGAAGCTATAGTGCCTCCTTTAAGTGGAAGTTGTAAAAGTTCTCTACTTAATAAGAAAAAAAAAATCAAATGCTGAGGTTGCTAAGATTTATGCTAAAAATGAATCTTCTATCCATGAAAGTGTGAAGAAGGGAAAAGGAATTCATCCTAGTTTTGCTGTCACACCTCAAACTACAAAAGTTATGGCCACAGTGTTTGATAAGTGCTTAGTTAAGATGGAAAATGAATTAAATTTATTCATTAAGATGACAAGGTTTGGGTCATGGCCCAGGAGAGAGAGGGGATGAGTTTGCTTCATAATCCGTCAGGCTGTGCTGTGCCTACATGGGCAGGAGGTGGGAGCAGATCTTTTCTGGAAGCCTCTCCAGTCCCCAGCATTTGTGTTTAAAGGTTTGTGTTTCCTTTTTGCAACAGCTTAGCACGTAAGGAAAAGTCAGATACTTATCACCTCTCTTTCTAACTTTTTAAATCCTTTTTCTTTTGCTCAAGAGTTCCCTTAAGCATTTCTGGTGTGTCATTAGGGACAGTGAGAATATTTGCTTAGGCAACCACAAAAATGCTCAGGTCTAACAGACCTGTCTAGGAATCCCAGCTTTATCACTCCCTAGGTATGTGGCACTGGACAAGTGATTCAACCTCTCTGTCCCTCTACTTTCTCCCCTGGAAAATAAGGACAATAACAGTACTACTACCTACACCTACTCTGTAATGTTGTGAGTTTTAAAAGAGCAGAGGTATGAATCATTCACGGTGCATTCACTCCAGGTTGTTGCCCCAGGTGCTTTATTTTTATCATCTTTTTAAATTCTTCACAGGAATTCTATGACTTACAGACTATTGTTCGTCCTAGTTTTATAGAGGAGAACACGGAATCACTGAGAGAGAAAGCAGCTTGCCTAAAGTCATGCAGCTAATAGATTAGGAACACGGACTCGAACAAAGTCATCCAATTTCAGAGTCCACAAGGTATGTAAAAGATGATAGCAATCATGATTACCAAGAGGATGATTTTTTTGGTTGTTATCATTTGCTCTCAAGCCAGTTCTAGGCTTACTTATAATATTAGTCATGATTTGCAAAACATTTCACAGTCTATAAAGTGCTTTTGTGGCTCTTAGCTAGATAGTTCTTCACAATGACTCTGAGGTACAATCACTATGGTACCCCTTTTATAGGTGATAGAAATGAGCCTCAGAAGGCAATGAGTCACTGGCCCAAGGTCACACAGCTAGAATATGGTGGAGGTGGCTCTCAAACTCTAATTTTTGACAAAGCTGTTGCCCTGGTTAAATTCAAGTTAATATTTGTTAGAATGGTGCCTGGCACATAGTAAGCATGATATAAGTGTTTGTTGAATAAATTAATTAAATAAATATCACATGTCACTGATCTCCTCAACAAATATTTCTCTAGCACCTGCTACCATCTGGGAAGTGAGGGGGGCTGTAACTGTGAGCCTGGGTCTCTTGTCCCCATCCACCCCCCCACCTTGTGTCCAGTGTCCTTAGGCTGCCTCTTGGCTGGGCTGGTCTGTTTCTGTTCACCTTCCCCCTTGCTCTGGCCTGCTTTTTGGCAGCTCCCTATGATCTGGGCTCCTCCCCACAATTAAAAAAAAGATTGGCTTCTCACTGTTCCTGTTTTTCAGGCCTCTGCTTGCTACAGTCTGACGGAATTGTCTTCTAGAAGGTGTTGTTAACTAACAGTGATCTGATGGGTCACAGTGCCCTCTCACATAACTGATTTACAGTGGGCTTCAATTAACCTGAAGGAATTATTAGTGGTGGAATTTCAGGCCTCTGCATAGGCCAAGGGGGAGACAATTTGATGAGAGGGCCAGAAGTCACAGCACAGAAACTTGTGAAGCAGGAGGGCCAACTCTGCTCAGGGTTTTACATGAAGTCCACTCTGACTGGAAGATTGGTGATGCTTCTTTCACTCTGCCCTCTTTCGTAAAAGCTCTTCCTTAAGCTGCTTCAGAAGATTCCTAACATTCCTTGTCAAATGGAGCCCCACATGATTTCTAACTCATGTTTTTTATGGAACAGACCCAGAAATTCCCAAACAATGAGGAAATAGAATTGAGAAATATGTGTACACTTAGTCAACAAGTTTTATTGAGTCTCTGTTATATGTCAGGTACTGTTTGAAGTGCCGAGGAGGCGAGAAAAAGCAAGTAAGCCATGGGTTCCTAAGAGCTTTGAGATGGCCTGTAAAATGTGTTTCTGCCTTTTAAACCTTGAGGGGGAGTTGTACCAGGTGATCCCCTAAAGTATCTTGGGCTTTAAGACCTATGAGCACATGACATGACAACCTATTGTTTTTGCTAGTTCAAAGAACTCCTTCCTTCTACAAGTAAAGACATCATGAAAATGGGGTGTGTCTGAGACTTCCGGTCATATCCTAGTACCCCTTTTTTCTTCACCTGTAGTAACAGAACTTCTGATTTATAGCTGGGCATTTGGCTACAGGGGATAAAGACTGTATTTTCCATCTTCTTTTGCAGCTGAAGGTGGCCATGTGACTAAATTCTGACCAAGGAGATGTGAGCAGAAACACGTGTGCAACTTCTTCTGGCCGCACTCTTAAACTGAAGGGATATGCTCCCTCCCATTTCCTCTTCTGACTCTCAGAGAGTGAGGATGTGGTGATGAGCCATCAAGGGCCATGGGGATAAAGGTATACCCTGGGGATAGTGGAGCAACAAGATAGAAGAAGAAATGTAAATTGCTTTTTTTGTTGTTGTTTAAGCTACTGATATTTGGGGGCCTCCATCATAGCACCCAATTAGCTCTATCAATTAGTGAAAGAGTGAGTTAAATTTTTCTATTATGATTACTGATTTGTCTATGTATTTCTTTGATTCTGTCCATTTTCATGTCTTTTGAAGCTTTTTATTAGACATTTACCGATTTATGATTACATGTATTTTTGATGAATTGACACTGTTATTTTGAAATGCCCCTATTTATCTCTGGTATCACTTTTTTGCCTCAAAATATATTTAATTTTAATTTAATATAGCCACTCTAGCCTTCTTATGCTTATATGCATGGTATAGTGATTTACTCCATGGATGTGCATGGGACATCCATCTACTTTCAACCTATATGTGTCTTTATGTTTGAAGTGTGAGTTGCAGGCAGTATATAGTCTAGTCTTGCTTTTACATACATTCTCATAATTTAGTTGAAGTGTTTAGTCCCATCACATTTAAAATAATAAAATTTGTATTTTAAAACAGTTTAAGAATTACAGAAGAATTGCAAACACAATCCAGAGAGTTCCCATAAACTATCAGTACATACACAGTTTCCCCTATTAGTAATATCTTACCTTAGTAGCCCATTACCTTTAATATAATTATTGATGTGGCTGGATTTAGATCTACCATTTCAATATTTGATTTCTGTTTTTCCCTCTGTTTTCTGCTCTTGTTTTCTTCTGAATTACTTTAATTTTAGAATTCTCAATTTCTCTTTTGGCTTTTTAGCTATACCTCTTTGCATTACATTTTTAGTGGTTACTCTAAAGGACTACAATATAAAATTTTCACTTTTCGAAGTCTGATTAGAGTTAATACTGTGCCACAGCACATAAAATGTAGAATACTTGTGATGATATAATTTCATTTACTTCCCCGTAATCTGCCATCTTTTATGGTATAGTTGTCATATATAGTCTATCTACCTATGTTATAAACCCTTATAGTTTTTCCTTAGACTGTCATATGCATTTAAAGAAATTAAGAGTAAAAAACAGCTTTTATATTTATCCAGATACTTATTATTTCTGATGCTCTTAATTCCTTCCTGAAGATTTGATTTTTCCTCTGGTATCATTTGCTTTAAGCCTGATGAATTTTCTTCATCATTTCTTGTAATACAAGTGCTCTGGCAACAAACTGTCTTAGTTTTCTTTTAACTGAAAATTTCATTTTAGTCTCCTTTTTAAAGAGGCTGGGTATAGAATTATGTCCCTGGATATAACAATATGGATTGATTGTTTTTTTGCTTGTAACATTTTAAAGCTGCTGCTCCCCTATCTTCTGACCACTATGATTTCTGATAAGAAGTTCATGGTCATTTGAGTCATTGGTCCCTTGTACATAACGTGTTTTTCTCCAGCTTCCTTAAAGATTTTCTCTTTATATTTATTTTCCAGCAACTTAACTATAATCTGTTAGGCATTTTTCCCCTTCTGCTTTGATTTTTCTGACTATTTTGAATCTATAAATTTATGTCTTTCAACAAAATTTAGAAAGTTTTCAGTCATTATTTCTTCACATATTTTTTCTATCCCATATTTTTCCACCTTCTCCTTCTGAGAATGTAATTACACATATGTTAAATATTTTGATCTTATCCCATAGTTTTCTGAGGCCACGGCCATTGTTTCAGATTCACCATTTCTATTCCTCTGTTTTTCAAGTTTACCAATGCTTTTCTATCAACTTCATTCTGCTATTAAACCCAACCAATGGCTTTTTAAAAAAATTCAGGTATTACATTTTTCAGTAACCATTTTTCAGCAAAACATGGTGATAAGTTTGAGTAAGTGAATCAGAAACATATGGACTATATTTTGTCTGAAACTACATAGAGATTTTAATACACAGAGAAGAACACTCTCAAGAGAACTTTTTAAATTTTGGGTTTAAAAATATTTTCCATTTATCTGTTTAGATTTCCTATGTTTTTATTCATTACAAGTATATTTTCTTTTTTCTCATTATGTGGTTATATTAGCTGCTTTACAGTCCTTGTATAATTCCAACATCTGGGTCATCTTGGAGTCTGATCATCCTTAGAGAATGATTCACATTTTCTTGGTTCTTCATTTGCTGAGTAATTCTGAATTATATCCTGGATATTACAAATGCTACATTGTGATGACTCTGGATTCTATCATATTCCTTGAAAGAGTGTAGATGTTTTAGTTTCAGCTGGAAATTAACTTGGTTAGATTCAAACTGCAAATTCTTGCCTGTGGTTAGTGACAACTCAGATATTGGTTCAGTTCTAGTTGCAAGATGCTATATGTCTGATTTGCTCATGCATAGTGTATGAGTTAGCCAGACACTAGGGAAGAGTTTTTGCATAGAATTTGGGGCACCCCTTTTCTGGTCCTCTCTTTTCTGAGTTTTGCTCTCACTGTCTAGCAGCTGTGCTTACCTAGTCTCTGTTCTCTAGTTCTTCAGGTTAGAAAGATGGTGGGTTTTCTTTGGGATTTTAGCTGCTTCATGCTGTACTGCTACTTAGGTCTCACCTGAGGCTAAAGCTATAAAAACTGGAAATTCTGTACTAGTACCTTCTTTGAAGTTTTGATTTTCCTCCAAATATGCCTGCTTTTGTTAATTTTCTGGAGCCTTCTGATAGTTGTTTTTAAAAATGTACTCCAGAGTTCATAGTTTTTGTTTGAAGGATGGTCAGTCTGTTAGGAGTTTAATTTGATGCACTGAAATGGAACTCTGGAATTCTGAATGTATTAACTTTTTATACTTATGTTTAAAACTATTTGGAAGAATCTAAAAATTCTGAACTTATATTATGGAACATCAACTTAATGGCATATTGTGCAGACATTAAAACAGAGTTAAGACTAAATAACAACTAAAAAAAATGGTACAAATGAACCTATTTACAAAACAGAAATAGAGTCATAGATGTAGAAAACAAACTTATGGTTACCAAGGAGGAAAGAGTTGGGGAGGGATAAACTGGGAGATTGGGACTGACATATACACACTACTATATATAAAATAGATAACTAATAAGAACCTACTGTATAGCATAGGGAACTCTACTCAATACTCTATAATGACGTAATTGGGAATGGAACCTAAAAAAGAGTGGATATATGTATATGTATAGCTGATTTGCTTTGCTGTACAGCAGAAACTAACACAACATTGTAAATCAACTATACATCAATAAAAACCAATTTAAAAAAGACTAAGTAATAACTAAGAAACATTTATGATTAAGTGAAATTTTCATTATGTAAAATCATGTCTCCACTTTGATTACAGCTTTGTAAGAATTTGTGAATATGTGTAAAAAACAAATGGGAGGAAACAGGAAGAAAAGGAAAATGTTTTATTTTTAATGTATTCTTTATCTTTTAAAAAAGCATTTCTGTTGTCCTTGCAGTAAATTTCAATGCAGTTAAAAATAATTCAGGGAGAGAAATATTTGATTTCAACCCTATGCCAAATTTTGGACAGAGTATTGGAAGAAAAGGAAGATGAAACAGATTCTGATTCTGGGCACTGAGTGAAGTGTTTCTGGACTGAGGCTTCCAAGAGAGGAGTGGAGAAGCAGAGCCCAGCCAGGATTGGAAACCACATGCACCTTGGAGCTTGGAATGCATCCTCCTCCCTTTGAGGGTCAAGTCCAATGCCCTCATGGGAAATTTAACTTCCTGCTCTAAAGACAAGTAGCTCAGAGAAACTCCAAAAGTCATAGACTTTAAATGAGCCTTGCAAAACATGGCGATAAGTTTGAGGAAGTGAATCAGAAACATATGGACTATATTTTGCCTGAAACTACACAGAGATTTTAATACACAGAGAAGAACATTCTCAAGAGAACTAGCACATTTTAGCATTCCTTACCCAAATCCCAAACATCTGAGAGATGCTTTTGAATAACTTCTTTAAAAAACAAAACCAAAAAAGCCCCCAAACCCTCCTAGTTTCAGAACTTGAAAAGAAAGTTCTGGATTATCATGTCTTTCCATAGCTTGTCCCAATCACTCTTTCTCTATATCAAAGGATTTTCCTGGTATAATACTGCCTCAGAGAGGTAAAAGGAAAAAGATCTGTGATCTGCCATTTACCACCTCTGGGAACTGGGGGAGTTTATTTTAGTGGCATGAGCTCTAGTTTCCTCATCTATAAAAGAGGGCTATTATATCTTCTTTGCAGAGTTGTGGACGAGAGATAATATCTATATACAATGTCTCTGTATAAAATGTCTGGCCCATAGTTAACTTTTGGTAAGCACCTAGCAATTAATTATTACATTGCTAAATAAATCTGTCCATTCAACACAGGGTTTTTCTTATTCTCTAAACATACAGTAGTAATTTTTTTCTAGTTAAATTACTATTTAATTTATTGTTTGCATTAAAAGATGGGAGAAGATAAGGATTGAGCTAGAAAGTGGGTTAAATATGCTATTTTTAAGTCATTAGAACTGGGTTAAAAATTTGTCTCTACTAGATATGGGCTATATGACTAAGTTAAGAGATTTAAATTCTTTTATCTACAAAATGGAAACAATAGCACTTACCTCTTAGTGTTGTGAAGATGAAATAAGACAAGGGATTAATCTCCAAAATTTACAAACAGTTCAAGTGGCTCAATATCAAAAAAACAAACAATCAAAAAATGGGCAGAAGACCTAAATAGATATTTCTCTGAAGAAGACATACAGATGACCAAGAAGCACATAAAAGATGCTCAACATTGCTAATTATTAGAGAAATGCAAATCAAAACTACAATGAGAGGGTTTCCCTGCTGGCGCAGTGGTTAAGAATCTGCCTGCCAATGCAGGGGACGAGGGATCAAGCCCTCGTCCGGGAAGTTCCCACACGTTGCTGAGCAACGAAGCCCGTGAGCCACAACTACTGAGCCTGCACTCTAGAGCCTGTGCTCTGCAACAAGAGAAGCCGCCACAATGAGAAGCCCACACACACCGCAATGAAGAGTAGCCCCCGCTCACCGCAACTAGAGAAAGCACGCACGCAGCAAGGAAGACCCAACGCAGCCAAAAATAAATAAAATAAATAAATTAAAAAAAAAAAACTACAGTGAGGTATCACCTCACACCAGTGAGAATGGCCATCATCAAAAAGCCTACAAACAATACATGCAGGAGAGGGTGTGGAGAAAAGGGAACCCTCCTACACTGTTGGTGGGAATGTAAATTGGTACAGCCACTGGGGAGAACAGCATGGAGGTTCCTTAAAAAACCAAAATTGAGCTACCATATGATCCAGCAATCCCACTCCTGGGCATGTATTGGGAGAAGATCATGGTTTGAAAGGATACACGCACCCCAATGTCCACTGCAGCACTGTTTACAATAGCCAAGACATGGAAGCAACCTAAATGTCCATCGACAGAGGAATGAATAAAGATGTGGTACATATATACAATGGAATATTACTCAGCCATTAAAAAGAATGAAATAATGCCATTTGAAGCAACATGGATGGACATGGAGATTATCATACTAAGTGAAGTAAGTCAGACAGAGAAAGACAAATATCATATGATATGGCTTACATGAGGAATCTAAAAAAAAAACAAACAAATGAACTTATTTACAAAACAGAAACAGACTCACAGACTTAGAGAAGGTTACCAGGAAGGAAGGGGGAGGGGGAGGGATAGACAGAGCGTTTGGGATTGACATGTTCACACTGCTATACTGATTGATTGATTGATTGATTTTTTTCCCTGTTCAGCCTTGATCTTTATTTTTTTAATTTAATTTAATTTTTTTAGCATCTTTATTGGAGTATAATTGCTTTACAATGGTGTGTTAGTTTCTGCTGTGTAACAAAGTGAATCAGCTATATGTATACATATATCCCCATGTCTCCTCTCTCTTGCATCTCCCTCCCACCCTCCCTATCCCACACCTCTAGGTGGACACAAAGCACTGAGTTGATCTCCCTGGGCTATGCGGCTGCTTCCCACTAGCTATCTATTTTACATTTGGTAGTGTATATACATCCATGCCACTCTCTCACTTCATCCCAGCTTACCCTTCCCTCTCCCTGTGTCCTCAAGTCCACTCTCTATGTCTCCGTCTTTATTCCTGTCTTGCCCCTAGGTTCTTCAGAACCTTTTTTTTTTTTTTTTTAGATTCCATTTATATGTGTTAGCACACAGTATTTGTTTTTCTCTTTCTGACTTACTTCACTCTGTATGACAGTCTCTAGGTCCATCCACCTCACTACAAATAACTCAATTTCATTTCTTTTTATGGCTGAGTAACATTCCATTGTATATATGTGCCACATCTTCTTTATCCATTCATCTGTCGCTGGACACTTAGGTTGCTTCCACGTCCTGGCTATTGCAAACAGAGCTGCAATGAACATTGTGGTACATGACTCATTTTGAATTATGGTTTTCTCGGGGTATATGCCGAGTAGTGGGATTGCTGGGTCAAATGGTAGTTCTATTTTTAGTTTTTTAAGGAACCTCCATACTGTTCTCCATAGTGGCTGTATCAATTTACACTCCCACAAACAGTGCAAGAGGGTTCCCTTTTCTCCACACCCTCTCCAGCATTTATTGTTTATAGATCTTTTGATGATGGCCATTCTGACTGGTGTGAGGTGATACCTCACTGTAGCTTTCATTTGCATTTCTCTAATGATTAGTGATGTGGAGCATCCTTTCATGTGTTTATTGTCAATCTGTATATCTTATCTGGAGAAATGTCTATTTAGGTCTTCTGCCCATTTTTGGATTGGGTGTGTGTTTTTTTGATATTGAGTTGCATGAGCTGCTTGTATATTTTGGAGATTAATCCTTTGTCAGTTGCTTCGTTTGCAAATATTTTCTCCCATTCTGAGGGTTGTCTTTTCATCTTGTTTATGGCTTCCTTTTCTGTGCAAAAGCTTTTAAGTTTCATTAGGTCCCATTTGTTTATTTTTATTTTTATTTCTATTTCACTAGGAGGTGGGTCAAAAAGGATCTTGCTGTGATTTATGTCATAGAGTGTTCTGCTTATGTTTTCCTCTAAGAGTTTTATAGTGTCCAGTCTTACATTTAGGTCTTTAATCCATTTTGAGTTTATTTTTGTGTATGGTGTTAGGGAGTGTTCTAATTTCATTCTTTTACATGCAGCTGCCCACTTTTCCCAGCACCACTATTGAAAAGGCTGTCTTTTCTCCATTGTATATTCTTGCCTCCTTTATCAAAGATAAGGTGACCATATGTGCGTGGGTTTATCTCTGGGCTTTCTATCCTGTTCCATTGATCTATATTTCCTTTTTTTGTGCCAGTACCATATTGTCTTGATTACTGTAGCTTTGTAGTATAGTCAGAAGTCAGGGAGCCTGATTCCTCCAGATGTATTTTTCTTTCTCAAGATTGCTTTGGCTATTCGGGGTCTTTTGTGTTTCCATACAAATTGTGAAATTTTTGTTCTAGTTCTGTGAAAAATGCCATTGGTAGTTTGACAGGGATTGCATTGAATCTGTAGATTGCTTTGGGTAGTATAGTCATTTTCACAATGTTGATTCTTCCAATCCAAGAACATGGTGTATCTCTCCATCTGTTGGTATCATCTTTAATTTCTTACATCAGTGTCTTATAGTTTTCTGCATACAGGTCTTTTGTCTCCTTTCCTAGGTATTTTATTCTTTTTGTTGCAGTGGTAAATGGGAGTGTTTCCTTAATTTCTCTTTCAGATTTTTCATCATTAGTGTATAGGAATGCAAGAGATTTCTGTGCCTTAACTTTGTATCCTGCTACTTTACCAAATTCATTGATTAGCTCTAGTAGTTTTCTGGTAACATCTTTAGGATTCTCTGTGTATACTATTATGTCATCTGCAAACAGTGACAGTTTTACTTCTTCTTTTGCAATTTGTATTCCTTTTATTTCTTTTTCTTCTCTGATCGCCGTGGCTAGGACTTCCAAAACTATGTTGAATAATAGTGGTGAGAGTGGACATCCTTGTCTTGTTCCTGATCTTAGAGGAAATGCTTTCAGTTTTTCACCATTGAGAATGATTTTTGCTGTGGGTTTGTCGTATATGGCCTTTATTATGTTGAGGTAGGTCCCCTCTATGCCTATTTTCTGGAGGGTTTTTATCATAAATGGGTGTTGAATATTGTCGAAAGCTTTTTCTGCATCTGTTGAGATGATCATATGGTTTTTATCCTTCATTTTGTTAATATGATGTATCAGATTGATTTATTTGTGTATATTGAAGAATCCTTGCATTCCTAGGATAAACCCCACTTGATCATGGTGTATAATCCTTTCAGTGTGCTGACACACTGCTATATTTAAAATAGATAAACAACAAGGACCTACTGTGTAGCACAGGGAGTTCTGCTCAATACTCTGCAATAACCTAAATGGGAAAAGAATTTGAAAAAGAATAGATACATGTATATGTACAACTGAATCACTTTGCTGTACACCTGAAACTAACACAGCATTGTTAATCAGCTATACCCCAATATAAAATAAAAATTAAAAAAACACAATATATGTAACTGGCATAGCACCTGAATGTAGTAATTGCTCTAAAAACAGTAACTGTCATCATCATCATATCAATATTCTATCAGATGGCAAATATTCTTTCTTTTCCTTACTCTTCCCTATCTTAAATATCCCAATCTAGTTAGATACCAAAAATCACCATCTACAATAAAACACTACACACAGTACACTAGATTTTTGGGTCCTTCCATCCTTTTCTTCTTGGGTCAACTTTACGTAATATTATTATTCACATTTACCTCTTGGAAGCATTTGCAGCTATAGTTTGCTGGAAAGATGGTGTCTAACCACATATTCTTTACAAGTAGATTCACTACTAGTGTGAAATTGAAAGTTTTGGTGACATAGGGAATGATCATTGAATGAGTCAATTTCATGTTTCTTAACTGAACCCCGAGATTCTCAGGCCCTCATTCTACAAAAAGAGCAAGCAACCCCAGGTGTAATTTTACCCTCTGTATCTCCTTGAGAGGTCTGTTGGAAGTAGTTATAGCATGTAAAAGTTGAAAGGCACTTTGGAGGCAATCTTTTGACCGATACTTATTGATCACTTGCTTTGTGTTCAGTACTGTGCTAAATGGCATAAAAAGGCATAAAAAGGAAAATCTGTAAGGTACAATCCCTAACCTCAGTGAGCTCACAACCCAAGTGGGATATTAAAGGCTACTAAAATGCAAAATTTCCCCAAGGATTAATATCTTCAGCAGGGGACATTAATTGACTTGGCCTAGGGAAGAAAGGAGGGGAAGACCTACTGGTGCTTTGCATGAATTATCTCATTTAATTCTTCTAACATCCTATGACACAAGCACTTCATTATCCCCATTTAACAGATGAAGAAGACCCAGAGAGGTTATATAGTCTCTCCTACTAAGACAAAACAAAACAGTGAGCTGACTTTATGATTGTGCTGAAAGTCAGACAGAAATGATCCTTCTAGTTTAGGGGGAAAAAAAAGGAGGACAAGCCTTTCCACTTTGCCCATCTGTAAAATGGGTTAATAGCTACTAACAAGCAAGGAAAAAGGAGACAAAGTGAAATCCTCTATGGGAAATACATATTTTTTTATGGTTAGAATACTATAAAAATGTTACAGTTCAATTCAGACCTCTAAGCTCTTTCCTCTTGTTGTGTCAACTTCCCTAAATCGAGTTGGCTTCTAAAAGACTGCTCTGAATGTACTAAAGCATCATCTCACTTCACATAATAAAACACCATGCAGCCTACATGCAGATCATTTTTGCAATAATGTTACAGTGACAAAAACTGACAAGTTTCTTGTCAGAACATCTTGGTTATTAAAAATATATTAATAGCTCATTTTTCAAGATACTGTATTAATTCTGCTCATTTCCTATTGAAACTTATTGAATACTAAGAGCCTAATCAACCAGAAGTAGTGTTCAGTGGCCACAAAGAGTATGCTCCATTAAAGAAAAAAAAGAATTATGACCAAAAAGGTAATTATAATACATTTTATTTATCTGGCACTGAGTTCCTCTAATGGCTGAATGGCTTTATAATTCACATAGGAAAGGGTTGAAGACGTAATGTGTCCAAAAGTAAAATTAAAGACAGCGGCAGGCAATAAGGTTTAAGAGCTTTTCCGAACTCTTCAGAAAAGAGGGTCTGCTTAAAGTGCTTTTGCAATGGGTTTTCCTTTTTCTGTTTTCTTCCCCCACTATCTTAATATCTACATATCTGAATGATCAGAAACAACTACGAGCCACCTCGAAACCAGAAATTTCCCCTCTACTACATATTAGCAGTGTGACTTTGGACATTCTTAACACTTTATTTAGTCCAAACGACTATCAGATTTTAGGTGTCATTCTCTGGGTATCAGTAAAATCATACTGAAATAATATGTCATACCTTGCAGGGGTTGTGCTAAGACTTAAGATTAATGTATGTGGAATATAGGCACATTGTAGACACTCAATAAATGATGGTATTACTCTTCTTACTCCAAATAGATGAGACTTTTTAAGGGTGGGGATTATATTTTATTCAACTTTGTATCCACAGCACTAGCACCATGCTTGGCATACGGTAGATATTTAGGATATGTTTGTCACACTACACTGGAGTCCCAGACCTGAAGCAATGTCTGATCTTAAAATCCCTCTAAGCATCATAGCATCTTGTTCTCTCTGGGTGCCCAATAAATGTTTGCTTTTGACTACACAATAACAACTTAATGATTATTGATTAAATATTGAGCTTCATTTTTACCCTCAAGGATCTTAAAATTGATTTTGAAAAGCTAGGTTTATACATATGAAACGATGGGAGAACACAGCCTGTGATGGATTTTCATTTCTCTTCTCTGCCCAACCTCCATTTCTTCTTTTTCCTCTTTTTCTGGTAACACATCTTGGTTTTCCTTGCTGGAACTGACACTCCACACTCCATGCTATTAGGAGCTGTTCAGCATTCTCCAGAAAATATATACTATTAAAGAATCCAACACTATAGTCATTTCTGCCATGTGGAGCTACTCAGGTCATCATGTGACTCAGGCCAGACTAATTGGAGCATCACATTCCTGTGGCTACAGCAATTGACTCAGAGATGGGTAGAAAGTCATCAGAAGCTTGTCAAAAATGTACCCTCTGAACTGAATCTTACAGAAGTTACAGACTACTCTGATAAGCTCAAAGAATATATTATCAGCAGAACACCAGGAGACCACAGGCTGTAGGATGTTCAGAGACTTCAGCTGCTTGAGATGCTTCAGCTTCCCATGGAAGATGCTCTTGGGTTGGTGATGATGGAACTGGGCCCATCAGGCACAAGGTCCTGACAGTCTCAGGAAATTCCCAGTGAGGCATCACACTGTAAAACTGTAGCTTCGTGGTTGCAAAAACTGACTTTAGCAACTCCTGTCAATTTCTTAGTTCGCCATGAACACCAGTATGCTGCACTGTGCACAAGTCATGTAATAATAGCCAAGTGTCCCTATGCTGGTGCCACAGTTATCTAATGATGACAGTCATCTCCTGGGTCTAGGAGGAGGTGAGCACAGCAGGCCAACAACAAGCATGTGCCCAGTCAGACCCAATGATACTCCTACATGGGAATTCTGTGGAACTGCTGGGAAACAGGAAATCTGCTTCCTGCTGGTGTTATTAAGAGGACAAGATTCAACTTGGAGCTGCTGGCAGCTATCATGCCATCGTGAGGTGGAGATCTTGAGAAAGGAGCTCACCCAGAGGAAGAGGGAGTGGAGAAAATTGAGCTGAGTCCTGATGGTATCATTTGAGCCTCAGGATCCAGTCATGCCTGAAGTAAGTTTACCCCTGGACCTTTCAGTTTTGCAGCAAACAAATAGCCTCTTTTTGTTTTTGCTTAAGACAGTTTAAATTGTAAACCGTCATTTGCAAGCTACCACACAAACAAATGTGTGACTCAGATTACAAATGTGATTTCAGAGAACGAAGCAGAAATTATTCTTAGAATAACTAGGTTAACTTCTTGAAGCACATGGAATATAGACTGGTTCTTTGCGAACTGGAGAATATTTGCGTTAGTACAAAAGGGAGGATTTCTACATGCTGAAACAGATTTTTAAAAACAACATAAAAGAGGATAAACGAAGAAACGGAATGTGGAAACAGTCTGATGACAGAAAGAGCACCAGAGGGTCAAGGTTCTAGTCCCTACTCGGCTATCAACCAACCTGATGGCCTTAGAAAGACTGCTTTTCCTCTTCAGGACTCAGTCTCCCCTTATGTCAAGCACAGAATTGGACTCGTAGGTCTCTAAGATTCTCTCCAACTCTACCTTCTAAGGGCCTATGAAATCATAAAAGGCTGTTCACAGTCCTGTATATTTAAACATCTCCACAGTCACTTATCCGTTCTCGGAATATAGACTCTTCCTGGTCTTTTGTCTTTCCCTTCACCCCCCATTTCTTATCTACTAGACAAAGAGCAATCTCTTTCCTTCATGTTCTGAATGAAATGGAAATAGACAAGCTACATTCGCTGAAAAGCCATGACTTTTAAGCTTTGAAAGCACTTGATTGTGCCCAGAGAAAGCTCCTCTCTGAGTGAGGGTGATGAAAGCAATGGGAAGGGGCCGCCTGGTTAATTGCACCTCTGTGGAGATTAAAGCGTGAGGGAGGAATTTGGAGGAACTTTGCTCTTTCTGAGCTGTCTTCCTCTGCCCTCTTCCTTTTCTGTGGAAAAAGGCTTTGGCATCAAGGTCTAAATTAAGATCCAAGCTGTATTGTATGCAAAATAGACACTGAACTAGCTTATAACTGTGCAGCCTGTAGCATCTGCTAAAATAGAGTCATGTGTCCCCCAAAGAAACATTTTCATGTTCATAATCCAATGAAGATTGACACCAATTCTCACCAAAGCTTGCATTCTTGGTTGGAATGTGTTCTAGTTTAAAACCATTGCAGGCAGCACAGGGAGATCAGCTCAGTGCTTTGTGACCACCTGGAGGGGTGGGATAGGGAGGGTGGGAGGGAGACGCAAGAGGGAAGAGATATGGAGATATATGTATACGTATGGCTGATTCACTTTGTTATAAAGCAGAAAGTAACACACCATTGTAAATCAATTATACTCCAATAAAGATGTTTAAAAAAAAAACAAACCATTGCAGGAAGATATGTAAAAATAATGAGAACTCTTCAGGCTGGATTTGAAAGGGGGGCTTACAAAGGCATATATCTTCAAATTCTAAGTGCCCAAGTCATTATCTAACACTATTATACAAATTTATTTGTTTACATACTGTCTGCCACCACCTTGAAGGCAGTGACTTCATCTTGTTTACCACTGAATACCGGAGCCTGGCACAGACTAATTGATCAATAAATGTTTACTGAATGAGTGAATGATCAAATTTTAAGTAGTAAAGGATTTTAGCTCTTTTAATTAACCAGAAACATAACAGTTGTTATCAGAATTTGGTGAGAAAACCACAGATACCACACAGACCTGATATAATTCTAGCTTAAAGCAAAGACACCTGACATTGTATGTACCTTCACTGTAGATAAATGTGTAGTACTAATCTGGCTTTTGAAAAGAGTTCATGGTCCTGGGGTTCAGAGAACCCAGTCTGGGCATCTTTGATCTCTCTTAACCTCTTCATTTTACATTTAATGTATAGAAAAAGATTTGTGTTCTCAGCAGATGCTCGAGACTCCCATTTAAAGTAAACCCTGGCATTATTGAGACAATGCTTGGTTGGCTACACCTGCTTGGCCAGGGAGTCCCTGCAGTCAACGAACATTGGCCAACCTCACGGCTTTCAAGAAAGGGCCAGAACCGCTGCACCCAAGACATTTTGGGGTCCTGGGGGAAGGAGAGAGAAGAGACAGTTGGCCAGATGGAGTGGGATGAGGGCGAGGCTGAACTGTGACCTGTGACTCCTCCCGTGACCTCTCATGTTGTTTTTAAACTCACTACTACACCCATGGACTCCTAGCTGCACTTCCCTTTTTTTCTTTTTTGGATGCATGGGACCTGAGTTTCTCATCTGGGAATGTTGGTATGGGATGGACGGAGACAGGACTTGCAGATCCAAAGTCAAAAATGCCCATGATAAGGGATGCCCTTGAGGATTTGGAGAAATTGAGATCTGCCACAGGCAGTGGATGGGGAGATGTCTGAATTGAGGTTATTTAGATGTCTGAGAGATGGTGGCTTCAGTGCCACTGGGGTTGCATGCAGTTGAGGAAGCCAAGGCAACAAGACATTGGTAAAAACAAACAAACATAACACAACAAAAAAGATTCTGGTTCTAGAGCCAAATGCCCTGTAATTGAGTTAGAATCCCAGCTGTCATAACTGTTCCAATGGGCCCTACTCAAGTCAAAAGCCCTTTGAGCCTCCATTTCCTTGGCCACTACCTTAGAAGGTTGCAGGAGACAAAGCTTATCAGCTCTTAGCATGGAGCTCAACAAGGAGTTCATATTATTTTGAGTTTAAGAGATCTGCCCAAAGCATCCAGACCAGAAACGAAAACAAGGACAAGAACCTGGCCCTCCTGTCACCTCGTTTGCTGCCCTTTTCCCAAACTCTGAGGATCCATCCCTATTTTCAAGGTAACAGCACAGATGGAAGCGCCAGCTTTATGTTTTTTAAAGGCCCAGCTGCTTACTTGATGGAAACATCCTGCCCAATGTGACTTCATAAAAGTGAGAACAACATGACTACTTTAAATAATAGCAGTGAATTATGACTTCCTGTGTATTTATTAGGACAACACTATAAATGGGAAATTGTTGTGGTGTCCTTGGGGAGAGGAAAAATTTAATTCCATGGGAATCCCATTGTCTTCTCCTATTTGGGCTCTCTTTGCTGGGGAGAAGTCACATTTATCATCTGATGTCTAACAAGACATTTATAGTCTTGTTGAAGTTGTTTGCAGTGTTGATGGGCTGCTGGCTAGAGATGTCTGAGCTTGGAGCTTCACTGAGGCAGTGAACCAAGGAGGAAGTTCGGCTGGACATGGAGCCCAGCCGTCTGTGTCCAAGAACCAACTTGATTTTTTATGCAGACATAGGAAGATAATTTCCCATCTCAGCACCTCAGTCAACGCAAATGAAAGGTTTAAAGCTTTGGCTTAGACAAATTTTAAGGGTCTTGCCATCTGTAATATCACATTATTCTAATAATTGAAGCCAATTTCATTGCTGGTCAAAAGGGAAATCATTCCTTTGCTGACATTTGCTTTGCGTGCTCTTTGCATTGGGTCTCCATATGTCCACGTGCTGGCTGCACAGTAGACAGATTTCTGTTTTCAAAGTGAAATTCCAGGCAGCTGAGCTCTCTGTTAATTTCAAATTGTCAGCTTTGTCTAGCTACCCAGTATCCTTCTCTTCACCCTGTGCTCTGCCCTTGGCATCTGCCTGGGCCTGTCCAAGGGGATTCAGAATTATGTGGAATTCATGTTGTCTTCTTTGAAGATGACAGACTTCTTAGGGCTGCAATGAGGAAAATGTGGGACTTGGTGTATGAGAAATTGTGGCGGTTTTAGATGATGTCATCTTTCTCCAGAGAAAACTTTATTTTCTTCTGGCCAGCAGTGAGAGGAAGAACAGATCCTGCCTATCCAATCAGGAATGGAGATGGGTCTCAACTGAGAGTTAGTAGGGGTTAGTCTACTTCCAGTTTGTCAATCTGTCTTTACTCTTGGTCTTAACTGGAAGCCCGGAGTGTTTAGTAGGGCTCCTCATTCTAACGTCTATGAACTTCACCTTTGTCTCTCCACCTCTGTGTGAGTTAGTTTTTTAGCTTCTGACCAGCTGCCTTCTGCTTGGTTTCTTGACCTTTCACTCCCACCCAGTTTAGGATGCAACAAATTCCTTAAGGTAAAAAGCAGAGCAGAATATCAGGCTCACTTCTCTTAGAGTCTCTGTCCCCTGGAATCTCGTGCCCTCAAGTCCTGGCTGCCGTAGTTGTTCTCTGATGCCATCAAACAGACTCTTTTTCTTTTGTCTTTGAATTTAATCTAGCTTTTATAGTTATTTTAATAAAGATTAATGGGAGGGTTGGTCTAAATCAAGGCACTCCATCATAACTGGAAGCAGAAATTATATAATGATTTAATTTTAACTATAACCTTCAAGGGGCAATTGTCTGCATGTTCTGGTTTGGAAGAACATCAGAGTCATACTGAACCCACTTTGAATGCCAATGCTGACTTTCATTCATTCATTCAAGAAATATTTATTGAGTGCCAACAATATTCCAGGTATTGCATATTAGGCACTAGGGAGACAATAGTGTACAAAACGCGAGGTCTCTATTCTTATAAAGTCTTCTTGGGAAGTATATACGTTAAATAATACATAGATATAGATTACAGTAAGATCTTTGAAGAAAAAGAACATGATGCCTAGTCAGAGAAATAACAAGGTAGAAGTAATTTAGAGGGAGATGGCGCTCAGGGAAAGTCTTTGAGGAGTCATGCAGGTTGAGAGCTGAAGGCTACGTTGCAGTTAGCAGGATGGAAAGTGTGGGTGCTGGGCGGGTGGGGAGCATTTCAAGCATAAGGAGCAGCCCATGCAAAGACCATGAGATGGTCCAGTCTGATGAACGAGAATAACTAAAAGTAAGTGCATCTGGATGAAACACAGAGATCAAGGATGAGATGAGGTAGGACTGGTCTAAGGACTAGGACTGCGGGCCTAGGAAAAAGTTCAGGTTGTACCCCAGGAGGACTGGGGAGCCACTGCAATATTTTTCAGTACAGGAGTGATGAGGTATGATTTATTTGATGAAGATTGCCCTGGCTATTTTGAGGAAAATGGATTTGAGTTGGGATAGGGCAAGAGTTAAGGAAACCTGATACAAAGTGGTTATGATGATCCAGCTGAGAGATGATGGTAGCTTGAAGGACAGAAATGGCAATGGAGATGGAAAGAGGTGATGAATCAGAAATATTAAGGAGGAAAAGCATCAGTAGGATTTGGTGATGGACCAGATTGGAGGGTAAGGGACGGTAAGGAATCAGTAATGACTCCCACGTTTCTGACTTGAACAACTAAGTGGTCATGTGTGGATCCACAGTCACTGATTTGCCACAGCTACTATAACAACGTATCACAAACCAGCGGCTTAAACAAAAAAACTTTATTATGTCACAGTTCTGGAGGCTAGAAGTCTGAGATCAAGGTGTTGGCAGAGTTGGTTCTTTCTGAGGGTTGTGAGAAAGAATCTGTTCCATGCCTCTCCCCCAGCTTCTGGTGGTTTGCTGGCAATCTTTGGCATTCCTTGGCTTGCAGATGCTTCACCCCACTCTCTGCCTTCATCTTTACATGGTGCTTTCCCTCTGGGCATGACTCTATGTCCAAACTTCCCCTTTTTATAAGGATACCAGTCATATTGGATTAGGGCCCACTCTGATGACCTCATCTTACTTACCTGATTACATTCCCAATGATGCTTTCCAAATAAGGTCACATTCTGGGGTACTGGGAGTTAGGACTTCAACATGTGTGTTTTGGGGGAAGATGCAATTTGACCCAAATAGTCACATAGCATCTCTGGGCCTCAGTTTTTTCATCTGCAGACTGGGGACAAAAATACCTCACAGAGGTATTATGAGGAATAAACAAGAAGGTATGTTTAACATGCTAAGAATAGTATTTGAAACATAACGGAATTGAGGAATTGTTAGTCCCTTTCTGCTCCGTTGCCTAACCCAGATAGAATGGGGAACTTCAGATAAGAAGGGAGGAAAATCCATTAGGGAGGCCTCCTGGGGCAACTGGGGGTCTCAAAGTGCCCCCAAAATCATGCTCTGTTGGTGAATGCCTCCAAAACAGGGCAGGCTTGATTCCCTGGGACTAGGCCAGCCAAGAGTTGGAGGAATGATTGAGACTCAACTGCTCTGGTCAGGGAAAGAGCACTGGCCTGGGAGTTGGACGCCTGAGTTCTAATGACTGTGTGAGTAACCTTGGGCAGGCATCTGCCTCCTCTGGGCCTGAGATTTCTATTCAAATTATCAGGCACTATTTATTTGTTGGCTGAACACATGTTGAATGAGTAAGTCACAGAGTACTTGCTGTGTGGCAGGCCCTGTGATAGATGGTTTCTATCCATGCTCTAATTTAATGCTATCAAGAGCCCCATGAGATTTCATTGGTGGGGAGCCTTGGCCTTAGAGAGGTCCATCACTTGTCTAAGCTGACACCAGGTCTGTCCTCCCTTACCATCTGGGTTCTGAACTTCCCTGTTCCCAGGCTTTAGTAGTCCAACATTCCATACATTCCCGCCAACATTCTCATGCTTCTTCCTCTGCCTCTGATGCCCCATGGATGACGCTGGACCCTGGTACAGCACAGGCACGTGACACGAGGGAGACCCAGAATGCAGCTGTTGCATAGTTTCCCAGCCTTGCCCAGGGAAGCCCATTAAACATGAAAGGAGCAATTACAAGCTGCAATCAAAGGCACATGAATCAGAGATTCCTTCCCTTTAAATATTTTGACTCACTTGCCACTTATTTGAGTTCTAATCTACATTTTTGTCTCTGTCATTCTGAAACAGATTTCTAAAGGGATAGGAGAAGTGGGCACGGAGATGGAAGTTTCTCTTTCTGGACAGTTAGCTAGCATTGTTTACTGCAGGCTGATTTTTACCCTTAGGTAATTTTGGGCTTCCTTCTTCTTGTTGGCTCTAATAATATTAATTCTGATTTCTTCTGCCAATATTTGGGCTGTCCCTGTAATGATGAGGAATTGTGTGGTGATTCAGAGGCAGCAGCTGTGGCAGTGTCATTTGAATATTAGAACCTGAAATTTGCTCAGATGGGGTCCCTAGTACAGGATGTGACTTTGATGGGTATATGATCCTCATTGTGCTTTCTTTCATAATGGATGGAGGAAAGGTACAAATGACAGTAAGAAAAGGACAACCACTTGGGTCTGACCTAGAGTACATCAAGAGCTCAGACCTGCAAAGGGAAGGTAAACCAATTGGGAACTTGCCTTTTTTTTTTTTTTTTTTGTATTTAAAATATATTTTAATAGAAACACTTTCTCACCATCTTTAAATAAAGATGATTTGCATTTTTTAATATGAAATGCTCTGGCATTAGGACTTAATTGCTCCCTGGTCCACAGGGTTTAGATGCCATGCACTACTAATTCTCCAGTGTTCATGAGGCAGGCGTTACACATGTCCTCCTCTGCTGGAAGTCCTTGTGGCAACTTCAGGGACTTGATTCTTTTTTTGTTTGTTTGTTTGTTTCTAACAGCTTTATTGAGGTATAATAGACATACAACAAAATGCACACATTTGAAAAGCATATGGTGCTAAGTTTGACAAATGTATACACCCATGAATCCATCACCTCAACAGGGACTTGATTCTTAGCAAATGTTTAACCACTTTCGTTTTTGCCTTCACTGAAGGGATATTCTTGTGAACCTGAGGAGTAGGCGCTTTTTCTAATCCAAGCATCTTTATTGTAACCTTTTTCCCAAATGGATGTCTTTTCCTAGTTTTTATTCTGGTAACAATATGCAGTTGATGAAGGTGCTTTGGATCCCCACCATATTTTTCATGGTCTGCAGGTGAAGGCTGAAAAACTTTATCTGGAATTCTTGACCTGGTAAATTTGTGATGAATCAAATCTGTACAGATGAGAGGCTCTATACCTTTTGTCACTGTTTGTAGTCTGCCTGCTGGCCGCTGACCTACCGAGTGCAAAATCCCCGCAGTGAATATGGTGATTATTCTCTTTATAGGCCACTGAGGGAAAACCAAGCAGAAGAAGGACCTTGCCTTTGTCATATTAACAATAGTAACCACCTTTTGAGAGTTTGCTAAGGTAGGTACTGTCATCACCCCCATTTTGTATATTAAAAAAAATGAGGCTCACTGAGGATACATAAGATGTCCCAACTCACTCCTTTGGAAAATGGCAGACCTGGGATCCAATCTCAAACTGTCTAAACTATAGCTCTTATACACTTGACCACTATACCTACAAACTCAGACTTGCAAAGTAAAGTCATCTAAGGTCCCAGGACTGCTGATGGGCATCTTGGGAAAACAGCCCTGCCCAAACCACAGCCATTCACAGGGCTTATGATGAACCATCACTGTACTTAATACACACTTAAATGCATTATTTCATTTAATTCTCACAGTGTTCCTAATGAAGTAGGTACTATTATCATTCCCATTTTATAGGTGAAGAAATTTGGGTTCAGAAAAAAAGAAGTGACATCCTTGTGCCATGCCACTAGTAAATGGTACATCTGTATTTTATTTTACTTTCATTATTCTACTCTCAACATCAATGACTCGGAAACTTTTTATCAACTGGAGATTTAAATTGGGGGCATTTTTATGAATCTAAAAGCAATGTTCTTTTATAAGAAAGCATTTGCTGTCTTCTCCTCTGTAGGAATATATTCTGAGTGAGTCTTTCTTTAGCATCTTAAACCCACATGGCCCTAATAATCATCCATTTCCTGGGCAGCTACAGGGCTTTTTGCTAACTCTAATTCTCTTCCCTTCAGGGCTCAGATCACATCATTCTGTCCTCAGACCCTGTGAGGACTGGCAAATCCAGTGTGGCTCAAATGGAGCCCTTTGTAGTGTCCTCTGCTCACCTGAACCCCAGGCCTTTCCCTCTTTTGAACAACCCTCCCTCCACACCAAACTGCCATCTACCCCCTTCCACCTTCCCTGACTCTCACTTATGCCCTCCATCCCAAATGTCCTAGTCTCCATTCTTCCTCCTGTAAATAGTTTTTAATGGTGCACTGGAAAGAACCTCATGGTCCCTTAAAACCATAGTCAGATTATTGCATTCTTGCCTGGGGCGGGTCTCTTATTCCTTTCCAAAGGAGCTGAGAAATACAGAAAAGAAAAATGGCGAAACACGCTGTGTGATTATGGATAAAAGGAGAAGTCAGCACAATCATTTCCTGATATATATGGTAAAACCTCGACTAAATGAAAACAGCAGAGTGTGGAATTCTGGGTAAAGGAATTTCCTGGCTATTTCAGGATTAATCCTCTACAGTCTACTTTCCTGCTTCTATCAGAGTAGCACGCCAGACGAAATGAGCCTCTGTTGACTGAGGACTTTACACAGTCCTGACATCGTTGTTCTGGGCAGCCATGGCTTCCACAGTTCCTCAGGCAGACCCAAGCCTGCAATTCCCCTCCCCTTGTGAGATGTGCTACATCTAAAGAACTTCGTCTTCTCTCTTCATTCCTGGCAACTGCAGATTTTCTTTCCTGATTTTCAGCCAATACATTTTGTGAAAAATTAAAAATAATATTTAGCTTGGTATTTCTAATGTTGAGGGGGCAGGACTTCTTGCCTCTGTTCACTCTGCCATCTTGACTGAAGTTGACCCCGTGTCTCCCAGTATCTAGTACTCAGCCATCAGGCCATTAACAATGGGGGGAGCTCTCTTATTTGCCAAGATCTGTCTACTAGCCTATTTCACTGAGGTGAATCGGGAGGAGAAGGAAGGCACCTACTACTTACTTCTTATAATCCTTACAAAAATCCAGAAACACAGGCATTTATTATCTACAACTTTAAAGCCTGGGGAAACAGAGGTTCGAAGAGGTTAAGTTGTCCAAGGTCAGTGAGGAAGTGGCTAAGAGAGGATTTGAATTTAGGATTCTCTGCCTTCAGTGCAGTTGCTTTTCCCACTAGCCTCCACTGGCTGGGATACAGTCCAAATCTGGAAAACTAATTCCTCCCAATTTGTAGCAGTCCTTCTTCCCTTAGGCGGTGGCCTTGAGCAAGGGTGGGCTATTGGGTGCCTGGCAAAGGTACATTCTGGAGGCCTCATCCTCCTGTAAGCTCTAACTACACCAACACGGTCATGGAATGGCCTCATCGAGAGCATCCCTCCCTTTCCTGATCTCTTCCACCTGCCCTCCTCCCTCCCCAGCAAATAAACTTTCCTTTAGTAAGGTCAGCTGGGGAGCCATCTTCTTATAATCTCTGAGGTGAGTTCATTTCCCAAACCAGTGATGCCTGGCTATGCAGCTTGGCCAAATCTGGTAACATTTCTGAATTTCATTTACCTCCTTGTATATAGGGACTCATAATTCCTCACAATAATATACAGTGTCCCAAGAACATTACCATTCCTGTGGTTTTATTTTGTTTCCAGGAAGTTAAATTAAAAGTACTTTTTAAAAGCTCACAGTTATTGAGCACTGAAGTGCCAGGGGCCAAATCTGTTTATATTCATGTTCTCATTTATCCTCACAACTCTTCTATAGAGTATGCATTTCATTATTTCCATTTTGCGGACTAGGAAACTGAGATTAAGTAACTCATCCAAAGTCACATACCCAAGAAGTGAATGAGACTGTCTGAATTAACAGCTCAAATACGTGACTTCTATCTTCCGATCTTGATTAGATTATAAAGTGTTCTTTCCATTTTTCAGGTGTCAAGAGATATGTTTAAATTCACACATGAGCAGGATGAGGAGCAGATCTGGCCTGGGGCTTAGCTTTATGGACGGGGCTTTTGTGACACAATCACATGGTTTCATAAGGATGCGGAGACTCGGAAATGTGGTGACTCCATGAACCGAACTGTGTTTGGATGCAGCCTCTAGGCACAGCCTCCTCCCTGCCAAGGTCTGGAGGCTGCCTGAGGTCTTTCCTCAAGCAGTTGGCCCTCCCTGTCCACTGCTCTCTAAGTGAGCTCGCTGGCTCTGTGCCCACGCCCAGGCCTGGGACTTACAGCCTGGGCTGCCCTCACACCCCTGGGGGGCCTCCCACAGCCTCCCGAGCCTGGACTGTGGCTTGTGGCCTGAGGACCTGGCTCCCCCAGAAGGCATTGCTCCCTGCTGGCAAGGTGCCAACTGTGGGTGGGTTGGGCTAAGCCCAGGGCAAGGGAGGAACGAGTAGAGAGACAGCTTGATTCTGTGCCCTGACCTTGGCATAGAGAGATGCCTGGGGGAGTGTGAATCCCAGTGACCAGCCCCAGAAGCTTGCAGGAATTTTAAATTCCTGAGTTGGCCCTGAATAACCCCCTGCTGGAGCTGCAGATGTCTCCATTGCCAAAAAGCCCAAGGATGACCCAAGTCCTCTCCCACGGAGACCTCCCATCCCTGAGCCCCCCTGGACGTATACACTGGGGCCCTCCACACAAGGACAGTGTGCCTCACTCACGGAGGTCAACTGAGGCTGGAAGGACAGCTGGGGTCAACAACACCCAACTCCCAAGTGTTGATGGTTTTGTTTTATGCTTCAACTCCCCCTCCTCCCCTCTTCCTCCAACTTCTTATCTCTTTTCTCTTCTCTCCGATCACAGAGCCAACATAGTCTGGGTTCAAACACCAGTTCCACTTATAATCAGTCATGTGTCTACTGGAAAACTACTTAACCTCTCCGTGGCTCAGCTTTTTTTACCTGTAAAATAAGGGTGATAAAATCTCTGCCATTTCTAAGAATTGGAAATAGAGCATGCTAAATGCCAAATACTTGATAAATGGTAATATGATAATAACTTAGTATTACTATTATGCAGTGTGGTAAGGAAATTAGCTAAAGGGATTTCACTGTATCTCCAAGTATACCTACCAGGTGTGTATAACATTACAGCTCAAGACTTTTAGGAATAAGCCCTTAATCAAGGTTCAAAGACTTTTAAGAATAAAAATATGGGCATTACAGCTATGGAAAACATTGCAGAGACTGCGTGAGGATCAATTGCACAGGTCACCCTCTGTGTGTGCAGATTTTTCTGTTCCTTCGGGTCTCTCTAGGTCCTCAGATACAAGTTCTTTTATCTGTCACTGCACAACACACACACACTTACAGACCACTCCCACTTTGGGTCCTTCAATCTTGAAGAGAGCAGAAAGATGAATTACAAGTTCACTGCTCAAGAGAGAGCAAGAAATCTGCTGTGATGTTGGATGGGCTCAGCATCCCTGTCAGCAGAAGACCCTCCGGCTGATGAAGCTGACCACAGGGACATGATGGAGGTGGGCTAGCTCCACAGAGGCAGTCCTTGGGAAAGAATGGTGTCAACAGTCTCTCGCAGGTATTTTACTGTCCCAGATTAGAGTCTACCCCACATCATGCCAAGCCCTCTCTTCTCCAACCAAATGGCTCTCTGTGTGTCTCACACTAGGAACAGATAACCAGATCTAAACTGGGAGATCAGAAGGCTAGCTCTCCAAACTGGGAGACTTTGCAGGGTCGGGGGAGGGTGCTAAAGCATCAAGTGCAGGAGGCAACAAACAGACTGCATGTTCTTAATGTTCAAGGCTAATTATTCACTAGAGTAAAAAATGAGAGAGAGAGAGAGAAAGAAAACAAGCCCCTGATCTAAAATATCTAAAACTGAAATCCTTCCCCTGAAGAAGCACACATCTGGAATTCATTCCCTATTGCAGCAAGCCATGGACTAGCTCTCCACCAGGACCTGCCCAGCCACCGCACGACGGCGACTGAATGCAGGCTGTGCTGCATGGAGGGCTGATAGAATTTTTCACGGATAAATATTCCTGCCAAAGTTCGTTTTCAAGCCACGGTTCATAAATATACAGTATTCCAGCAAAAAAGTACAGAATGTCCTCCTGGGGTTGACAAGCAAATAGTTTCATAAATAACCCTCTTGACACGTGCAAGATGTTAACATTTTTGAGGTTTTGGGTAGGGGCAGATGCAGATTTAATTGCTCGATTCAGACTGGAGCCACTCTGGACTTGGATGTTACCTCTTGGGCGCCTATGGAAATGTTTTTCTTGGTTTGAGAGAGTTTATGTTGCTTGTCAGCACTGAGGACAAAGGCTTCTTCTCAGAAAATTCTGGGCCAGTGTGCTGCACAGGTGAGTCTGACCAGATCTGTAAGCGAGGGGACCTGCACTGGGGTGTCAAATAAATTGCAATCCCTTATGTAGGAGGAGGGCTAGGCTGAGCCACAGTGTTGACTGTTGTAGAGGCACTGAGTGCCCAGCCCAGGCAATGTGTACATGAAAGAAGGAAAACGTTCCAAAGAAGCCTCATATATATATTTTTAAAATTATATTTGTTGCCTAAAGCATTTTTTTTTATTAATTAATTTATTTATTTTTGGCTGTGTTGGGTCTTTGTTTCTGTGCGAGGGCTTTCTCTAGTTGCGGCGAGTGGGGGCCACTCTTAATCGCGGTGCGTGGGCCTCTCACTATCGTGGCCTCTCTTGTTGTGGAGCACAGGCTCCAGACGCGCAGGCTCAGTAGCTGTGGCGCACGGGCCTAGTTGCTCCGCGGCATGTGGGATCTTCCCAGAACAGGGCTCCAACCCGTGTCCCCTGCATTGGCAGGCAGATTCTCAACCACTGCGCCACCAGGGAAGCCCAAGCCTCATATTTTGATAGTAATTTTTTTTTTTTTGATAGTAATTTTATTTTCTTTTTTAACAGCAAATTTTGGGCAGATCCTGGAGTGGGCCAGATAAACACTGAGTCTAGGGGGATTTTAGTATCAGAAACACCACTGGATCTTAAATTAGTGCGTGGGACAGATTGAGGTTTGTCAAACACGCTTTTCATACTGACCCTAACACACTGCTAGATTTCCCACCTCTGAAGTCCACTGGGGTCCAGCCTATTCACATGCAGAGTGTTATCTGGACTTAATGAGGACATTACACTCCTGAGCATCTCAATGTCATTTATATGGTGCTTTAAAGTTTTCCAAGCCCTCTCACATCCACAATGGCAATTGAACCCCAGAGTAGCCCTGTGAGATAAACAGGGCAGGCACTACAATTCCCGTTTTACAGATGGAAACGCAGAAGCCAGGTGAAAGGAAGAAAATTGCCCAGGGATCCCAGATAGTAAATGGCAGAACAAGGATTCACATTTAGGCCCTTGGCCTCTTGAAGCTCTGTCAACAAATTGCTTGGTTTATCAGACATGCTAGGAAAGCAGAGAGCAGGGCCAGAAGGAAATGAGCACTAGGACAGCAAGATTTTGATGAGGGACAATGAGAGGAAGGCTCATGCCGGGGACTCTGTTCTAACGGGAAGCCCACAGTGTCCGACTTTCATTACACCTTAACCAGAAGTTGGGAAGATAACCAGTCACATCAGTAACCTCTCACTCCAACTCTGTGGCTGAAGCTGGTGACAGGCACAACATCGCCTTGATGTTCTGGGGTGTGAGAAGGGCCTTTGCAGCTCTCAATTACAATATATCGACGGACTGCACGGCAACCTGATTCTGTAGGTAGTTCTGAATTTGCCGGTGAAGATAGGAGCTTCCTAAGTTTTTTAAAGCAGAGTAAGAAATCTCTCCTTCCTCTCACTTACTAGGCGTACTGTGTTTTTGTACATTGACTAAAAGGTCTAAATCAGTTTTCAATGAATGTTAAGATAAAGATAATAGTAGTAATCACTGTCATCTAACAGCTGAGCCAGGCTGCAGTGCCTCAGTTAAGCACTTGACATATGTACCCAATTTATTGAGTGGGCTGAACTCAAGGGAGGCACAACCAAGCAGTGGATGTCTTTTGCCTTCCAAATGCTGCACCCCCAACGCTCCGCAAACTCCCGCCCAGCCCCTTGATGACATCTTGGACAGTTCCATCTGCTGCTTTCTCATCAGTTTAAGTTAAGAAAACAAGTTCTGTTTTGTTTGTTCACACTCAATTCAGGTATTAAATGGTCCCCTTGAGGTGAGATCAGAACTTCAATATCCCATCTCACTCAGACTCTGCCTCCCCCGCAACCTCTCCAACTCTAACTACAGGGATCTGCAGTGGGGATTGTGGGGGGCTGTAATCTCTTTTATCACTTAACTTTCTTTCCTGTCCCTGTGACTGGCTGGCTTTTTCAGAGTCAGGGTAGAGGAGGGGATTAAGGGAAAAGGGACCCTCTTACAGGGCTGCGGGAATCAGTCATCAGTGCCCTCTTTGGCAGGTGCCTGCTTGGTGGCCTCATGAGCACACTTGTAGATTCTCAGAGGCTCTGGTTGTACACTCAGGCTGACCTCTTGTGACATTCTTAGCTCCTGTCCTGGTTGTCTGTGCTAGAGCATCTTATTGCTGGGGGCCCATCATGAGGGCTCAGGCTCTGCTGGCTTCTGCAGCATCCCCTTGGCCCATGGGAAACTCATGCATTCTTGCCTTAGCAATGGGTAGGCTGTTGTCTACCAAGTCCTATCTCCTGGCCCCAGTGTGGTGTGTATCACCACCCTACCTCCTGTCTTTTGTAGACTAGCCTCTGTGGTCACGAATGTCACCAAAAGCATGCCATGCTATCCCAGGAGTCCTCCCACTGTTCTTGGCCCTAGCCCCAAAACAGCTCTGGATCCTGTGGTCCTGCACCTTTGTGAAGATACGGCCAGGTGTTAAGTGCCTGCCTCAGCTTCTTCTAGGCATCCCCAATCTCTGTGAATGTTTCTCTTGGCTGCACTCCCACCTCCAACACATTTGGGTTTTGAAGGGACACTCCTGAGCTGGGGAGGGGACAGGCAACAAAATCCCTTTCTAGGCTCTTCCAACACCCTTTGAACCTCCAGTCTTCTTTACCATTGCTGGTTCATGGGGTTCTTGTGCTGAATTGGTTCTGCTCTCCTATTTTTTAAATTACATCTGCCCCAGGGAACTAGCATCCCTGTTTAGCATATGGGAGTACTTACCGTTTATTGTACTCTGTGTGGGAGATATAACTGAATTTTAGAGACAACAGGAGGAATTTAAATCTAACATCCTATCTATATACCTAAACGTTACAAAAACACATGCCAGCTAGCTCTAATTATTCTTAGAGCTAGGAATACTGAACACGGGGACACTGAGGCTCGGAGAGTTCAGCGAGTTGCCAGACCACACACAGCAAGGCAGTGGACTGGGTCTCACTCTGGTCTGTCTGACCCCGAAGTCAGTGCTCTTAACATGGAACGTGAGGATGGTGAGGAAGTCATTAGCCAAAAAGTCTGCAGACACAGCTAAAGACAGAAGTGGGAAGGACAAATCTCAAACCTGTGTCCTGTTTATACTTGTTTTCTTTCAAATAATTGTCATGTTAGTCCAAACAACAGTATCCAAAAGCCTTGATTTTGGTTGTCTATAAGCCTTGATTTCGGTTGTCTATAAGCAATGGTGGGGCAGTTAATCTTGTGAAAACTCAATCACGCTGGCCTCAATTGATAAGCACAAATGGCTGTGACGAAGGTGAGGGAGCCAAGTGCAAATAACAATGCCATTAGAGTCGACAGCAGAAGTGTGATTAAAGAATGTGCTAACCAGAGTTCCCTGTGTGATGTAAGTCCTCTCACCGATCTCCTGCTTATAGTCAAATGAAAAATTATACTCAACCTGCGAACATGGATTTTCCCTTTCAAAATGCATTCACATCTGTGACCGCTTTTTTTTTTTTCCATTGGCGTATAGTTGCTTTACAATGTTGTGTTAGTTTCTACTGTACGGCAAAGTGAATCAGCTATACGTATACATGTATCCCCCCCTTTTTGGATTTCTTTCCCATTTAGGTCACTGCAGAGCATTAAGTAGAGTTTCCTGTGATATACAGTAGGTTCTCATTAGTTATCTATTTTATACATAGTATCAAAAGTGTATATATATATCAATCCCCATCTCCCAATTCATCCCACCCCCTCCCTTCCCCCTTGGTATCCATACGTTTGTTCTCTACATCTGTGTCTCTATTTCTGCTTTGCAAATAAGATCATCTACACCAGCGGTCCCCAAACTTCTGGGCACCAGGGACCAATTTCATGGAAGACAATTTTTCCATGGATGGAGGGGTGGGAGGGAGATGGTGCAGATGGTAAAGCGAGCGATAGGTGGGATGGTTCAGGCAGTAATGTGATCCATGGGGAGTGCCAGATGAAGCTTCGCTTGCTCGCCCACCACTCACCTCCTGTTGTGCGGCCCGGGGGTTGGGGACCCCTGCTCTATACCATTTTTTTACATTCCACATATATGCGTTAGTATGCAATATCTGTTTTTCTCTTTCTGACTTACTTCACTCTGTATGACAGTCTCTTGGTCCATCTACGTCTCTACAAATGACCCAATTTCATTCCTTTTCATGGCTGAGTAATATTCCATTGTATATATGTACCACATCTTCTTTATCCATTCCTCTGTTGATGGGCATTTAGGTTGCTTCCATGTCCTGGCTATTGTAAATAGTGCTGTAATGAACATTGGGACCGCTTTTAATGTGGCCCCTGCAATACGGCAGTTGGAGCCGGGATTGCGTTATTGTCTGGTTGTCACATAAGAAAGCTGAGACCTGTGAAGATGAAGGCATCACAAGTGCCCCCAGCAGGTGAATGGCAGGGTAAGGACTGGAGTCTTTTGCTCAAGTGACACTCTTCAACAGTATATTCAAAGAGACCTCAAGGAAAGCAACTGTCCTTGGCTGCCTATGAAGCTGAGTTCCTGCCAGCTGCTTCTGTGGGCACAGGGGAGAACCCTTTCCACCTGCCTGAGTCTTGCTTTTGTTCCATCTCGCTGTCTGAACCCTCACGGTATACATTCATTTCCATGCATTTTTTTATTTTTCAGGAGAAAACAGAAGACAAATCAAAGGGCTAAAAACATAGGGACAAACTTGATCCTGTCCTATGTTATCTTCAGGGGACCCACAGACCCTGCCTCCTGAATTCCCTTCCCCTCTGTCCAAGGGAAGCACCGGGATGAACAATAACTTCAGTAATAACTCCTGTTTGTTGAGCACTTACTTTGTGTTAGGTATGGTGCTCAGTGTCTTACAAGCACTTTTTCCTTCCCTTCAGGTCCATAGTGTCTGCTCTAAAATTTTGAGGCCAGGTGTGTTTCGGAAATCAGTTTTTTAGTTGTTAGAAAGCTAAATGGTACACCTGCTATATGTTATTCTAAGCCCAGCAGGGTCTGCAGCAGTGTTTAATTATCAAAACCATTCATATTTCTGTGATGAAACACAGAAATAGTCGTAAGAGGAATAAAATAAAAGCTGTAGACAGCCTCATGTCAATATATGTCAGCTTTTCCTGCCAGGTCACAGTGTGCCAAACAGTGAAGAAACTTACAGTTTCAGAGCTCTTTGGACTGTGGAATCACAGATGACACATGGTGGATCTGTATTATTATGCTCATTTTACAGATTAGATACAGATGTTCAGAGAGTTTCCATAACTCGCCCAAACCACAGAGCTGCTGAGGAGCAGAACTTGGATACCAACCCAGGCCTCCTGATTCTAGCACCTGCTCATCAACCTCCATAGAACATTTGTCTGTGGAAGCATCAGACACAGACACTTCCACCAACAAGCAGCTGTAATTTCCATTCATCGAGGGCAGGGGCAGCAGAACCTTTGCAATCTCTCAATCCAGTTTTAATAATAATCTACCATGTCTGGACACTGATCTAAAATCCTTGCTACTAAGGGATGGTCCATGAACCAGCAATATAGGCATCATTGGGAGCTTGTTGGAAATGCAAGATCTCAGGCCTCATCCAAGACCTATGAATCACAAATACATGTTAACAAGCTCCCTGAGTAGTTTGCTGGCACAGCCTAGTTTAAGCAGCTCTGGCCTAAAACTCTTTTCTTGTATGATTTCATTTAATCCTCACAATAACCCCATAAGGTAGGTGCTATTGTCATCCACCTTATACAGCTGAGGAAAGTGAGGTCCAGAGAGATTAATAACTTGCCCAAGGTCACACAACTGGTAGGTTCCAGACATGAGTGCGGGCTGGCCTGACTCCAGGGCCCAGGCTGTTCACTACTACACTGTCCTTTTTCTGGCAGGCAGGAAGTGAGCCTCAGGACACACTCAGGGACATTGGATAAGCCTGCTCCTCTTGATTAGTAAAGACAGAGACGAAAATCAAATTGCAAATTGGTGGTTCCAAGGAGATTTCCCTCCACTGTCCCCATCCGCCCTCCCTCAGCTCCTTTATCTGACTACAGTAGTCGGCAGAGTTCTTTTCACCTTTTCTCATTCTCTTCCTCCTGGACACATGGTATATCTTCACTTCCTAATCCCACTTCAACACAAGCAGGGCCATGTGACTTGCACTGGCCAATGAAATGCGAGTGAAGGTGCTATGCATCATTTCCAGGCTGGTGCATTCAGTTGTCAGTGCCCGACAGTGCAGCAGCCCCTGACCCCTGTAGTGATCCTGGAAGCACACGGGGAGATGAAGCCTTTATCAGCCTGGGTCCCTGACTGATTACAAGGAGCAGAGCCCCTACTAAACCCACACTGGACAGACAACAGGAATGAGAAACAAACCATTGTGCTTTGAAGCCTCTGAGATTTGAGGGGTTGTTTGTTACCCTGGCATAACCTAGCTTATCCTGGCTGATCCTCTGACTCATCTTCCTCTGCTCTGGAGGGACTGATTTACGCTGTAGGAATGCCAGCCAGCAGCTCTGTGGGTGGGAAAAATGTACCTGTTTTTGGGTACCCAAGCTAATAACCTCTTTCTCCCTATTTCTTGTGAGAGTTCGTCTCCTTCTCCTCCTTTCTTTCTTGGTGCCAAATTTATTTCTGATTTGTTTTCCTTGTTGAACCTCTACAACTCCTTATTTTCCAAGGCTATTTTTAGTGGCTCCATTCTACCCTGAAGGAAATAGTTCACATCTTGGTGCCCAGGGCTTTTTTAGCTCCTTTTAATGGGAGAGGATAGTACATATCAACAATTCTTTTAGCCACCATGTCATTTCCCCAAGAGGCTCAGAGAAGAACACAATGTCTCCAACAGATGAGTTGTGGTTATTAGTCTCCAAACTCCTCACTGTACATAGTTCTCTCCGGTACAAATGAGATACTAACTTTCCGTTGCCTCTTTCCTTTTGGAGGTTAAGCCTATGTTCCTTCTACCTGGTGATTTCCTAGTCCTACTGAATCAGTCTTTGGGAGTGGGGCTCAAAAATCTATGCCTTCTATAAACTCCTTGAGAGATTTATCTACAGACAATTTGGGGACAAGTGTTTGGGAGGCTTTGGGTTGACTATGTATCCTACTTACTGAGCCACATATGTTTGTTGTAACTCATCCTTGCTCATGTAGAAGTCATCATTGATTAGAAATATAATTAGAAACAACATTCCCCATGAATGTTTATAGCAACTTTGTTCATACTTGCCAAAACGTGGAAACAATCAAGATGTCCTTCACCAGGTGAATGGATCAGTAAACTGTGATACATCCAGACAATGGAATATTACTCAGTGCCAAAAAGAAATGAGCTATCCAGCCATGAAAAGACATGGAGAAACTTAAATGCATGTTACTAAGTGAAAGAAGCCAATCAGAAAAGGCTACATACTGTATGATTCCCATTATATGACATTGTGGAAAAGGCAAAACTACGGAGACAGTGAAAGGATCAGTAGTTGCCACGGGTCACAGGGGATGGACGGATGAACAGGTGGAGCACAGAGAATATTTAGGGCAGTGAAACTCTTCTGCATGATACTGTAATGGTGGGTACATGTCAGAATACATTTGTCAAAACCCATAGAATATACAACACCAAGAATGAGCCCTAATGTAAACTACAGACTTTGATGATAAGGATGTATTCATGCAGGTTCATCAACTGTAGCAAATGTTCACTCTGGTGCAGGATGTTGATAGTGGGGGAGGATGGGCATGTGGGGGGATGGGGGTATTCGGGAACCCTGTGTTTCTATTCAACTTCGCTGTGAACTAAAAACTGCTCTAAAAAACAAAGTCTGTTAAAAAAAAATAACATTCTCTTTCATGCTTCTGGAGGAAATTGTGTCCCTGTGAGCAAAGCTGAGGGGATAAGTTGAAACTCCACTTCTATGGATTTGCCATTTTCAGTGTCTTCCATCTTGCCAGGAAGGCCGGTCAGGATAAAAAAGAAGCATCAGAGTGTAGCTGTGATCATGTGAGGAAGAGCTTAGGCCATGGACTGGATAACAAGAATGAGCAAGGCCCTGCTTGCAGCAAGTTGTGACCTATTTCTTGTCCAGCAATTTTCAGCCAGACTGCTAAGTTCTGTCATTTCCAGGGGGTGTTGGGAAAGGTATGGCTCTATATCCTCTGTATTTCTTCTGTGGGGGAAGGCATGGTCATGATGGCTTACAGAGACTAGGTAGGAAGCTAGGAGGAATCAGGCAAAAGGGCAGCATGTATTGAAGGAACATCTGGAGGAGAGAAATCCAAGCAGACCAGGGACGAGGAGTCAAGAAATATATGGAATTCGGAAGGTAGGAGATCAGAAGCCAGGCAAATAGACTGGGTAATGGATAGGAGAAAGGAGCACCTGACCAGTGAGAAAGCCTCTTATCAGCTTTCTTCCACAGGGGAGCCGTGTGAAATGGAGACAGGCGCCCTGGGGCACGGTGGTGGCTGCCGTGGTGAAGAACAAGTAGGGTAACCTCCCTGCAGAGGAGGGAAGTGCTCGGAGGCAAGGATGCTACTGGCTCGTCACTGGAACATGTAACAACGAGCTTAACCAGTTTTTACAAAGTCCTCCAAAACCAGCCACTGAACTGAGGGTCTCCCCTCCATGGGAAGGAGAAGAAACTGGTTAAGAGACAGTCAAAGACATGTGTCTCTATTAGACCACAACTCTATCTTGTGCTTATTACCCCAAAGAAATCCTTTCCTCTTAGTTCCAGTTCTGTTTAAGTTAACTAGCCATCAAAACCTTTCCCTTTGATACAGTTTGTGAATATTTTAAGAGAACATCTGTTGACACTTAGTGAGTAAAAACAAAAGGATCAGCCTCCTTATGAATAGCTGTGAAAACATAATTGACACTTGAGCTTACATGTCACAAAGGAAGCTGAAATTTGCTGGACTCATGTTTAGATAGGAGAAACACACTAATGGTAATAGCAGTAGTAGCTGTTGTAATAATAATAGCAATAATAAAAAGATGTTAGTAACTGATGAACCGCTCTGCTATGGTTCAGAGATTTGTGGCTGGGAAGGTCTGGATGGAGCCAATTATCTGGACTTTCCTGTGCTTTTCCAGCTTTCTTTCCTCTGTGTTATAATCCACCTTCAGCATAGGATCCGGTATAATTTACACTACCGTGTTAGAAAATGTGATTATCAATGTGATGCCTGTTTTAGGGGAGGTAGTCTCTAAATCTTATTATTATTTTTTTTCTAAATCTTATTTTAACATGGAATGAAAGTTTAAATTTGCTGATGCTGGACTTTAAGGTTGAGGGAGTTGGGGTTAGGGGCAGTATTTGGGTGGGAGCAGCCTGGGTGATATTGGGGCTTATTAGGGGTTCTCCCACAGTCCTTGAAACTGTACTTTACATTAATAAGTGAAAACCTTTGCAAGCTGTAAAGGATCACTAGATGCCAAAACAAATTATTTTTCTTAGTACAGGTGACCAAGAGCAGATGCTGACACCAGGGGGAACTGGAGGAGTGATGGCCGAAAGGTGAATTACTAACAATTTCCAAGTATTAGAGTGCAGCAATTAAGAAACAGCTGTTCTCTATAGCCACCAAAGCCAGAAAAATAAGTACTAATGAGCGCAGGAGGAGAAAGTTAAGAAAGATATAGAACGATACTAACTACAGGAGGGGGTGGGAAGTAGGTAGGACTCATTCATGCAGTCATTCAGCAAGCATTTATTAAGCACCTACTACGCAGCAGGAACTGGGCTAGGTGTTGGGAGTATAAAGGCCAAAGCCTCTGCCCTCAAGTGCTCACAGAATCATGAGCTTGCCTGACTGTAAAGCTCCTAAGGGCAGGAGCACAGCAGTCCAGTCACTACATCCCAGATATATGTCTTCCTCCTAGAAGATACCTCATAGATATTCCTTGCATGAACAGCTGAACTAAGATTGAACCAGTAGGCAAGGCAAGGAAGTCATTAGGTATCACAGAATCTTTCCTCTAGCCTGCAGCTGATGTATTTCTGCCTGAAGGCAGGAGGCTGGCTGACAGAGCTATATATTCAACCGAAGCCTCCACTTATCTTTAGGCCTGATTCCCTGGAGTGCTGTTTTTGGATAACACTGCCCAGTCTTTGGAAAAAGCTAAGTTTAACAAGTCAGACCTGAAACTTCACCAACCCTCCAAGTTGAGTTCTTGGGCCGAGCATTTATATTTAATTGTATGTTGTCACCAGTCATCTGCTGCTCCAAGAACACAGAACGCTGCTTCCAAAGCAGATACCTTTTTTGGAGCTGCACTTCTCGAATCCTGACAACTGGAGTCAAAACAGCGCCTGGCAGCGTGAATGACAACTGCACATCGGCGAGCGGCTGGAGTCACTCAACTCTGAGAAAGATCTGGAAAGCTTCCACTTCCCTGCCTGCCTCAATGCAAAGAGCTGGGCTAAGCATGGTTGCCATGAAATACTCACACACCATTTGCATCTGGCTGGACGTCTAACAGGTAGAGGCGGCAGCTTTGTCTGTGAATCCCAGCCTTCTCCCTTTCGCGTATCCTAAGCTGTCCCTGATTCCCTTGAAGCCCACTGGAAGACGCCCACACAAAGGCCTTTCTGCCTACATGAGCTCCTCCCTGCTGCTTTGCCTTCCTTTTTTCTAACATCTCAATAAACCCTTCTCATCTCATATTTATCAAATGCAATCACAAAGGGACCACTTAATTAACAGGCTGCCATTGTGTGGAAGATGACTTGGAAGCTTAAAGCCATTTTAGAAACCTCACACTGTTCCTGACGACAAAAACAGTGGGACGCAATATCTGGGAGGGAGCTTCCGCCGAAACAGATGCCAGTGTTTCCATGATTAAGAACCTAATATTATAACATCATAGTATGTGGTGCCATTTGGTTAGGAGAGACAGCCTTGTGAGCGAGTGTTCTCAGGTCTCGCCTGCTTGGATGCAGCCAAATCATTCAACACCACAATATTTGCTCTGGCAAGGTGCCCCGGTTTATACTGCTCTTGTATGTATTCCCCAATAGACCCTATGTGGGGCTGAGCACCCTGAAAAAACTCAATTAAAACTTGCTGAGGCATTTGTTGGCTGTGACTAGCATACACTGAGGTTATTATGGTCATTCTGTGCTATGATGGTGACTAGAGGTGAATTAACAGTTTCAACAGTTTGTTTCAAGGCTGACTGATTTTTGACATGAGGACCAGAAATTTGTTTCAGAATAAAGTGCCAGACTTGCCCTTCTACCATCCTTAATCCTATCTCAAATTATTTTATCATTTAACTTATTTTATTGAGCACCTACTATGTGCCCAGCATTGTGCTGGGCTCCATAGGACAGTAAAAATAATAAATACGATGTAGATGCTGCCTATGAGAACTGAAAAAGCTTACATGATCCCCTGAAAATATAACTGCTAGTACTTCCCCTATTTATGCAAGAAGCAAATTTTCATCATGGAAAATTAAGAAAACACAGTCAAACAAAAATTAAACAATAAAAATTACCCATAACCCTTAGAGATAAGTTTCTGAGAGCAAACTCTTTGTACTTTTCCTTCCAGTCTTTTTTTCTGCATTATGTTCTATGTAGGCAGTTCCTGCACTGCTTCTCTTTCAGGCCATTCTTTGTTTCATCTCTATACTGCTGATGACTTGCCCTTACAGGGAAAGCCTTTTCACCTCCCTTCTGGCTATCCAAGTCCTACTTTACACTAACTTCTGGCCCAGTCTTCTGGGAGACTAATCTCATTCCCATTAGAAAGATCAGGGGTTACAGAGACTGTTGTTTGGGTCTTCTACTTAGCAAACTGTGGAGGAGGGCAAATCACTTAACTTCTTTGAACCTCAGGTTTCTCACCAAGACACTGGAGATTAAAAACTGGCAGAGTTATTGTCAAAGTTAAATGAGGTCAGATGAATAAAGAATGAGGTCAGTAAGTGATGTGTCTCTGTTTCCTCTCTGGTTCTCTGCACACCCAGAGCACTTGGGGTGTGTTGCCCACAATTTTGCCCAAGTTATACACACTTCACGACCTCTACTGTTGCTAGGATACACTCCCCAGTCGTTACGGTGGTTCATAAGACCCTGCTCCCCAGCCTCATTTTATCCCAAGCTCCCCCTCATTCTCCATCCCAGTCACCCTTCCCTCCCTTCTCTGTCTTGTTACCTATTTATCTTTCAGACCCTGGCTCAATTGTAACACCATTAATATTCTTGCCTGGGCTCTCCAGAATAGAGTAATCCTCTCCTGCCTTTTCATAGCACCACATACCTATTCATGGGTCTTATTCATTTATTTGGGTCTTTTTTTACATTAATATTTTCCCTTCCAGAATTAGTCTCCATGAGGGTAGCCCACGTCCTTTTTTGTTCTCCACTGGATTTCTAATGCCTAACACAGAAACCGCCACATAGTAGGTGCTCCATACACACTGTTGAAGGCTTAAGCAATTCTGTTTTCTCGTTAGTTGCTGGCACCAACGAATGGTAGCCTCTTAAGGAACAGGGCTGTGTCTTCTGCTTTCATGGTGTCATTGTGGGCTACTTCATCCACACCACACACATTCAGGCCTAGAAGTATCATGCTGCATTAGCCCTGGTTCTGTGAATATCTCTCTGGCCTTTCCAGAAGGTCCATAAAGAGCTGGATGAGGTTCTATGTCATCCATCTTGCTTCCAAGATGACTCCTCTTGCTCTCTCCCCTTCCCCTTTCAACAGAAAGTCTATCAACCAGGCACAGCCTAAATGCCTCCTCCACCATGTAGCCTTCTATGGTATCCCTTTCCCATCAGCATGGCATTTTTTTTCTGCCCTCTTTGGCACAAACAGAAATGATATCAATCTGCTCCTCATAAAAGAAGCTGGCTGTGTGCCGAGTTGTTAGCTTGTTTGCCCTCTGGCTGAGTCCCAAGTCCTTAGCGAGTTTCCCTTCCCCACCTGGCTCTTACTTCCTGTTTCTCAACACTCTTGCTCCTTTGCTCTCATTTTTGCAGGTATACTGAATGCTTTTCAGTTCTTCAAATCCAGCATGATCTCTCACATTTCTGGGCTTAGGCACAAGCTGTTCTCTCTGACTGAAACTCTCTTCCCACCTCCTGTCCATATGCCTAACTTCCAATTATCCCACAAGACTTGGCGTCAAGTTTGCTTCACCAGGAAAGCTCCCTTGATTGCCTGGGTTAGGCTGGGTGCTCCCTCTCTGTGTTGTGTCCCTCTAGCACCCGATGTGGCACTTCTTCCACCTTGTTCTCCCATCTTCCCCAGGGGGTGTAAGCTCCATTTGGGCAGCAGCCAGTCAGGGTTACCTTGCTCACCTGGAGCATAGTAGGTGCTTAATAACTACTCAGTGGATGAACAGATGAATGAATTAAGGCTGCCATAGTCACCTTTGTAACCCTCATTCTGTCCCCTCTGCCACTGTGCTCTGCACAGAGTAGGGCTCAGAAATGTTTGTGGAGTAGAAAGGGATGGAATTGAGCTCCCCCAGGTAAACACTTGTGGAAATGGCACAGAAAGAGCATCCGTGAGCTCCACCCAGCAGGGTCCATGCTCATCCATCTCAGTGCCACCAGCACAGACCTGGGCATGCAGCAGGGGTTCCACAGTATCTGTCAAATTACAATTTTACTGAATATATTGAGAGACTTGGTTGTACCAGCTGTGTCATATCTAGCAAGTTCCTTTCTCTCTGGCCTTAGTATCTGATCTGCAAAGGAGAGATAAACAGGTCACCTCCCTTAAGGGCTGTTTTGAGGGTTAAGTGAATTAAGATCAAGAGAGCGCTTAGGAGAACGGAGTGTGAGCCACCTGCCATTTGCCACCTGCCACATGGGGTTCTTTATGCCACAAAGGCTGCCTCTGAGCTCGCAGCGGTAGAACCCAGGCTGGGCGGCCAGGTTGAGGCAGGGGAGTTGCTGCCGGCCCTGGGGACTCCCGGGCTCCCTCCGGACCCTGTGCCACCGTCCTAGCCACCGTGCTTTCGAGCCACACCTGGCCGCAGCCCGGCGCCCCGGGCGCCGCCACAGGCCTCCATCCCCACCCCTGCGCCGCCCGCGCTCGTGGAAGTTTCCGCCGTAAGTCACTGCCCTTTTTTTAGCAGCAGCGCTGGATGTGCATCATAACTCACGGCGGACCCCAGAGAGCCCGCGCCGCGCCGCCGCAGACGTCAATGCAGACGAGCAGGCAAAGGCCAGGCGCTCGGCCGCCGGGTGTGGGGCGAGCGGGTGGGCGGGGCACTGGAGGGGAGAGGGGAGGCGATGCCGGCCCACGCTTCTCTGCACTGCCCCGCGGGTCACAGCACCACGGCCTGCGGGTCCTCAGAGCTCCGGGGCAGCCGGGATGCTCGTCAAGGAAGCTCACCCCTCGGGAGCGCCCTGGCAGGGTCGGTCTGCGTGCTTCGAGGCCTCAGAACTGAGGACGGATGGGCTACGGTGATGGAGGGGGAGAAAAGCAGCCTTCTGTGCGTCTGCCCATCTGTCAATCATCCATCCTGTTACCTGCCCAACTACCAGCCTTCCCATCTATCTGGGCCTTCCCCGCACACGAAGTCACTGAAGACTCTTCCTCCCATCCATCCATCCACTCGCTCATCCACCCATCCACCCATCCCATCATTTATCCACCCTTCTGCTCCACCACTCAACCACCTGCCTTCCCAATCAGGCATTTGACATACTAAGTCACCTAAGGTCCTCCCTCCCCACATCCACCCACCAGTAATGCGCTCATTTACCTCCCACCAATCTATTTGTCTCCGTCCATCTTTCCATCCATCTATCCATCTACCTACTCATCAATTCAAATTAGCATCCACTATACTGGATGCTCAGAATTCAAAGATGATTTGAGCAGCATCTCCACTCTTGCAGAACTCAGAATCAGCATGGTTTAATGTGCCCCAGGAGAAAAACACTTGCCCTTATTATTCTCAGAATTAAAGAAATATGTGTACTAGAATCCTATTACAGCAGGGTGCTAGTATAATAAAAATAGTAGCTAATATTTATTGAGCATGATTTGCCAGGCAATGTTCTAAACTTTTCACATGTAGTATCTCATTTGATCCTCATACCAACCCTGGAGGTAGGTACTACTATTACACCCAATTTTCAGATGAAAGAAAAGAGGCTCACATAAGAAACTTCTGTGGCTACACAACTGTTAAATGACCAAACATTTAGAAACTAAACTCCGACTCTGAAAGCAGTACTTCTAGTCGCTTTAGTGGCATTTGTTACCTGAGAGAGGTAACACATTAAATGGAGTTAAGTTGGATCAGCTTTGGTTTTCTTTTCTGTAAAAGTATTTTCAGAGATATTGTATATATTCAGTCTAGTATCCATTTGCAAGGACTAATGTATCTGATAAACTTGTTACTAGCCAAGATTAGAGAATAAGAGTGGGATCCAGGGGAAATGAGACATATCTATTATTAACCATGCTCATTATAGAACAATTAAAAGTAATTTTTAAAATCTCTTGTGATTCTATTATCTAAAAACAACAGCTGCTAACATTTGGTTTGTGTTCTTTAAAATGTTTGCTATCCATATACACAGATGCATGTGTATATATTTTTTCTTTGCAAAAATTGGATATTTATACACATTTTAAAAAATGTAGTATTTGCCATGGACATCTTTCCATAGGTTTACCATACTTTAAGAAATCTATAAAGAGATTTCTTTAATAAATAAGCTGCCTTCTTGATTGCTGCTCCTCTTGTGCTTATTTTCCTCCTCCGCTCCTCTTTCTGCTTCTTTCCTTCCTCCTCCTTGATATTGGTTAGAGGTCCTGGTTGTAGGCAAAAGAACCCACTCTAGTAAGTTGTAGTAGGAGGAGGTTTATTAATAAATAGATCAATAGTGTTTATTACTATTTTTGTTGTTAGGGTATTATTATTAAATAGTTCACATAATTATTGGGTGGGCTGAATAGAGGGCAACTCTGCAAATGACAGGACAGAAGTGGGCCTCCAACAGAGCTGCAAAATGAGAAACTGCCACCATGGCCACTGACCTTAGAAGCATGCTACCTCTGCTACCATTCACTGGCAAAATTATGTCTCTTACTCTGTCCTCTCTCCTACATTCAGTTCCAGATCAAAGTCTTGTGCACATACATCTAGTGGGCAGAACTTAAACCACATCTGAAGCCTAGCTAAAAGGGAGTCTGTAAAGCATAGATTTTAGCTTTCCAGTTTTTGCACACTAGAGTGAGGTTGAAGAGGGCATCGAGTGAGCCAGTCCACAGGACCAGCTATGGGTTATTTTAGTAGAAGAGTTAGTAGGCCTCATCCTGTTGAGCACCCTCATTTTACCAATAGGGAAACTGAGGCCTATGGGGGGGAGGCTTCCTCATAAGTTTATATTGAAAGATGGCTGGAACCCAGAGCTGAAGCAGGATCACGTCATGGGACCTTGAGGACACTGGGGATCTATCATCTCCCTGGGCTCACATCGAAGACTTCACATGATTGGATCTACCCTGTATTCCTTTTGTCACCACCCCGTCACCATTTTACCTGAAAATTCATCCTTAAAATCCCCAGGGTTGTCAGCATCAGAGGAGCCCATGTGTTAAATGATTGTTATAATTGTTGTTGACATCCTCGTTTCCCATCCTCTTTGTTTCTTTGCCAGGCTGATATCATGGGATGTCCATCTGTACAACAACTCCACAAGGTTGGTACTACTTTCCCCATTTTAAAGATGAGGAGGGCTTCCCTGGTGGCGCAGTGGTTGAGAATCTGCCTGCCAATGCAGGGGACACGGGTTCGAGCCCTGGTATGGGAAGATCCCACATGCCGCGGAGCAACTGGGCCCGTGAGCCACAACTACTGAGCCTGCGCGTCTGGAGCCTGTGCTCCACAACAAGAGAGGCCGCGATAGTGAGAGGCCCCCGCTCGCCGCAACTAGAGAAAGCCCTCGCACAGAAACGAAGACCCAACACAGCCATAAATAAATAAGTAAATAAATAAATTTAAAGATGAGGAAACTGAGGCTCGGAAAGGTGATTTAATTCCTGCAGGATAAAACCACTAATAAGCAGTTGAGTTGGGAGTAAAGCCCAGCTGTGCTAACTGCTGATTCTCATGAAGCTCTGCTCTTGTTAAACACATTTATCTGGCAGGCTCACTCCCAACCTCTGTCTTTGTACATGCCTTTCCCTCTCGTTATACAAACTATCCCTTGCATCTAGATTGAACACTTATCTCTTTCTCTTTGGGGGTGAGGGGGTGGGGGGAGGGCTTATTTATTTTGAATGATAAACAAAAGCATTTGTAAATTGCAAATGCCAACTCAACCATAATGAGATGGGAAAAAAATACCATAGTTGCTCTGTTACAATTTATCTATCAGATATTTATTGAGGGTCTTTTGTGTGTCAGCTACTATGCTAGGCACTGAGATACAAAGTTGAGGATGAATTAGACACAGACCCTGATCTCATGGACAGTGTGTGCTAGTAGGAAAGACAGTAATCAGACAGCTGCAATATAGTAGGACACCTGCTGAGCTATGACAGGGGTACACCAAGCTTGACATGGGAACACAGAGAAAAGGCACCTAACCTACTCTGGAGGTCAGGTGTATTAGTTATTTATTACCAAAATAATTCTGCATAACAAATCACCCCAAAACTCAGTGGCTTCAACAAGCATTCATTTAGTTCATGAGTCTTTGGGTTAGCTGGTTGGTTCTTCTGGTCTTGGTTGGGTTCACTCAAATCTCTGTGGTCAGCTGCAGGTCAGTTAGTTGGTCCAGCTGATCTTGGCTGGGCTCTCTCACACATTTGGGCATGGACTGGCTGTTGGTTGGTCAGTGATGGCCTTGGCTGGGGTCTGCTCTGCTCTAACTCTGTTCTGTTCCAGGTACCTCATCCTCCAACAGGCTAGTCTGGGCAGGCACTCATGGTGAAAGCAGAGAACAAAAAAGTGCAAATGCTTTTGTAAGTTTCTCTTTGTGGGACAACTGTTAAAATTCCATTGCCATTGGCCAAAGCAAGTCACATTGTCATACTAAGAATCAAAACGTGGGGAAGTAGATTCTACCTCTTAACTGGAGGAGCTATTCAGCCGCCTTGCAAAGGGTGAGAATACAGAGAGGAGGGAGGAATTCAGGCCAGTTTTGCCGTCTATCACATCAGGAAGACTTTCTGGAGGAGGTGGTAACTGAGCTAGTTTTAAAGAACGAATTTTCAGGTGAAAAGCTTTCGGGGTGGTGGGAAAGGAAATGCAGGGGAGATGTGCCAGCATGTTCAAATGTCCAAATGCCTTATTAGGGAATTGCTAGTAGTACCATGTGGTTAAAGGCTAAGAGAGCAAGAGGAGGGTATCAGGAGATGAGGTAGGCAGAGGCCAGATCACGAGGGGGCTTACGTTAAGGAGCTTGGATTGTGTCCTGGTAGTGGTAGTGGAACTTTATGAGTTTTAGGAGAATTAATGTTTGTGTTTTCAAAAGAAAACTCTGGACAACAATTGGAGACAAGAGTAGCAGTGAAGAGCTTGTGGTAGTAATCCAGATTAGAAGTAATGATGGCTCAAACCAAGGTATCAGTAGTAGAGGTGGAAAGAAGTGAATTTAGTTGAGAGATAGTAAGAATCAATAGGACAGGCTCATTAACTGGATGGGGGGATGAGAGAAAAGGAGGAGCCAAGGATGATGCCATGTTTCTGGCTGGCCCAGTGGGGCGGATGATGGTTCATCACCAAGATAGAGGCATCTCAGTTCGAAAGAGGTTTGGATATGCTGAGTTTGATTGGTGCTGTAGGCAGAATAATGACTGCCCAAAGATGTCCACATCCTAATTCCCAGAACCTGTGACTATGTTACTTTACATGGCAGATGAGATTTTGCAGATGTAAGTTAAGGATTTTGAGATGGATTATCCTGGATTATCTGGGTGAATCCAATGCAATCACAAGGGTCCTTATAAGAGCAAGGCAGGAGGGTCAGAGTCACGGGAGCTATGACCACAGAAGCATAAGTTGAAGTTTCAGAGTCATAAGCCAAGAAATGCAGGCAGCTATAGAAGATAAAAAGGTAAGGAAATGGATTCTCCCCTGAATCCTCCAGAAGGGACACAGCCCTGCAGACACCTTGATTTCAGCCCACTGAGACTGATTTTGGGCTTCTGACCTCTAGAAATGTAATATTATAAACTTGTGTGTTTTAAACTATTATGTTTGTGGAAATTTGTTACAGCAGCAATAGGAAACCAATGCAAGAGGCTTGTGGGATATCCAGATGGGGATGTACAGGAGTTGAGAAAACATGTGGGATGGAGAATTGAACATGATGCGAGTCACTGGCAAATGGACTGGACCATAGCATAAGATCTTCCAGTAAGACAGCTTCAAGTGAGAGGTTAGGACAGCCTGGAAAGGGCTCAATTCAGGGGAAATCTTTGAAGGAAAGTGAAAAGGAGGACCTGGAGAAATATGAGAAAATCTAGTGATGGGAAATCGAGAGTAGAGTTTCAAGAAGGAAACCCTTCCTGTCCATCATCACAGAGCAAGACTGCTGGATCTGATCATCAAGAATACAGTCATGGTGTGAGCAGTTTCAGAGGCAGAAGAGGAGTGGAACCCGTCTGACTGCAGGGAGAAATAGTGGGGGGTGAGGAATTAAAGGCATAAGGAGAGACAAGTTCCTTAGATCATTGGCTTTGATGGGGAAAGAGATAAGATAATAGCTGGAAAAGGATGGGGGATCAAGGGAGGACTTTATTTTTTAAGATGAGAGAGAGCTGTAAGCTTAGTTGCTTCTGGGAAGGAGCTAGCTAGGGGGCTGGGGGATGGCTGAAGATGAAGGACAGAGGGAGAGTTTATGATGCAGTCAGGTCTCTGAGGAGGTACGTGTTGGGGGTGGGATCCAAAGTGCCCGAGGGATTAGCCTTAGACTGAAGGAGGATGATCCTTCCATCAGGGAAGGAGGCAAAGACAGCTGTGGAGGTATTAAGGCGTGTAAGTAAGGATCGTATGGGGGACAACTTTCCACGTGCTAGTTAAAGCATTCCAACATTTTAGGACAATTCCTTTCTGACTTGCTATAGTGAATTGCCACCAAAATTTCACTACTCAGATCAAGAAAGTAGAATTTAGAGGGAACAAAGAGACTGGGCTAGCGGTCAGTGGATCAGCATAGAAACCAAAGTAATAGCTGAGAAAAATTTTTATCTTAAGAATCATAACACCATAAAATATAGGAATTGCCATACTGGGGCAGACCCGTGGTCCACTCAGACCGACACTCTGCTGCCAACAGAGGTCCCATGGGATGGGCACCCAGAGGGCACAGTCATGCTGTACCCACTCTTGATCTTGCTTAAGAGACAGAGAAACCACTTCCCTCCTGACGTCAACCGTAAAGGTTAGGTATATCCCAGCACCCATTTATGGCCCTGTCATGCATAAATACACCCAAACCCTCTCCAACTGCCTGCACCATCCCCCTTGGGGTTATGTGTTTCATTAGTTTATTTCCCACTGTGTGACACAGAATTTCTAAAAAAATCTATTTCTAGCTTATTTTGTTTGGGGTTTAAAGAGTGGCCATTTATCCCAGTAGGCATGAAATGTAATAGTGCAAATGAAGTACATTTAGCACATCATAAAACCTGACACATTATAAATGATTCATAAAGGCTAGTGATGATGATGATGATGATGATAAAGATAATGATGATGTTTCAATCCTCATTAACTCTCCCTGCTATGCATTACCTTCCCCTTTTACAGAAGGGCAAACTAAGGAAGGCTCAGTGAGGTTACTAGACTTGATAAAGGAGATCGGGGAAGAAAAACATTGGAGATCAGAGAGCGGTTAATTGAAAAGTGGAAGCTTGGGCTGTGGGCTAGAAGCTTAAGGAGAAGCAGCTTGGAAGCACCCTCTGCCGACTTCCTGTAACCCACCCACCCCCTGCCACCCTGTGGCTGCATTTGCTGGTCATCTTCCTTTACCATAGGTGGAAAGGCTGCACGCAGCTCAACCAAGCCTGGGGCCAACCAGCCTGACATGATCCTTCAAGTTCAGAGAGCAAAAGGATCCGGCTTATTTATTCTACCCTCGTGATGGAAACAGCCCCAGAAAATGTCCTTGTGCTTACTAAGCTATTTCCCCGCCAGAGCCAGCCAGAGAATGTTAATTATCTCATCCTTTCTTCCCCCTCCATGACGAATTATTGACTTCCAGTGCACGCTGTCTTTAATTGTGAGGTATTCCAGAATGAGTAGGTTATCAAAAATGTGCAGAGGGGGAGAGCTTTGGTCCAGCCCTGGGAAGCTAAGGTGGGGAAATTTATCCTTATTTATTTACATGGTAATGGGATGAGATTTTGCCAGCTTGCTAATGGGTTCTTAAAGAGAAATAGGCTTCCTGTGGCCTAGTTAGAACGACTGGTTGCCTGCCACCACATAAAATACCAAATCAAGAAGGCAGTGGCTCTTTTTTCTAGAATTGTCTTCTGTTTGGGGGACTATCTGAACTATTTGCATGGGAGAGGGATGTGTAATTTATAGTGGGAGGCAGGGAGGTAGGGTGGACACAGCTGCTGCATGGTTTAAATGCACCAGGCCTTGGCTCTGCAACCAAACAGCTATTTGGACTCAGATGGTGCATTTAATCACCCCTAAGTCTCAGTTTTTCTATCAGTCACATGGGGATGGTTATGATTTGCCCTAAACCAACTTAGCAAGCTTGTTGTAAAGACAAGATGAAAAAAAGTTGGTTTTAGGAGTGCTTAATGATTGTATTTTGTATCTCTGAGAAGCTCACGTGATTTTCCAGAAAACAAGAGAAAGGTCCTAATCACATTTAAAAATAAACCTTAGCATTTTCTAAGTACTTGGCCAATTACTCCAAATAACATTCATTCTAGAGGCTGCTGGGGGTGGGAGGATGGGGGTGTGAGTCACGTGATGAATGTATGGGCTGGCCAAAAATTCGTTCAGGTTTTCCTGTAAGCTCTTACGGAAAAAAAGCCAACCCAAATACTAGACTGTGGAACAGCCAGAGATGGGCTTTGTAGGGTATCATTCCAAAATCAAGGAGGAAGGATCCAGGTCCAGAGACAGCCCCAAATCTCTCTCACTGCAGCCATTGGTTTCTCTTCCCTAGAGATGTCTGGAAACCTCTCTGGGTTCTTCCTACTTTGTCTTCTTTACCCTTTTGGTCTTTTCATTGATTCAGTACGTGTTTGTTGAGCACCTCCTATGAGCCAGGCGCTGGGCTAGGCAATGAGTAGAGATACAGCCTGGGAGGAGGGAAGAATTTAAACTAACCCACAAATAAATATGCAATTACAAAGGGAGGTAGGTCCATGGGCTTTCAGAGAGAAGGTAAGGGGCAGAGACAGTTTACATCAGAGGGTCAGGGAAGGCCTCTCTGAGGTCCTTACATTTGAACGAAGGCACAAAAGATTCACTGGTCAGACAGAGAGCAGGGAGAAGAGCATTCTGGTCAGAGGGAACAGCAGCTGTGAAGGCAGGTGTGCGTGGGAAGAGCTTGGCACGTTGGAGGACTGAAAGTGGAGTGGGTGGTGTGTGTGACTGTGTGTGTGACTGTGTGTGTGTGCAGGTATGTGTGTGTGTGTGTGTGAATGTGGTGTGTGTGAGCATGCACATGCAGATGCATGAATGGACAGTAGTGAGAGAGGGAAGGGCAGAGTCAGGTGAAGGAGAAGGGGCTAGGTAGGACTGGGTTTGAATCCTGGGTCTGCTAACTGTTTTCCGTATAATCCTTGGCCAGTCACATCAGCTCTTTGAGCCTCAGTCCCCTCCTTTGCAAGGGAGAATGGATGACAAGTAGCTCGTGAGTTACCTGAGGTTCAAAGGTCAATCAACCTGAGGTTCAAAGGTCTCCACAATAGCCTACGAGGCCCTCTTAATCTGGCCTATGTTACCTCTTGGACCTTCTCTCTGATTAGTCTCTCCCTCCCTCTTTCAGCTCCAGCCAAGTGGCCTCTTTGCTGCTCTTCATACACACTAGGCACATTCTACCCCAGGGCCTTTGCACTTGCTGCTCTCTCTGTTGGCAGTGCTGTTCATCTGCAAGTCTCACTCCTTCAGATCTTCACTCAAATACTGTGTTTGCAACTAGGCCTTCCTGATCACTTTATTTAAGATCATCACTCTATTCTTTTCCAAACATCCATCCCTGCTCCCTGCTTTATTTTTCTCCATGGCACTTAGCACCATCCAGCCCACTAAATATTTATTTTGTACATTATCTGCTCTCCCCATAAGAAGGGGGGTTCTATGAAGGCGTGGAGTTTGTCCATTTTGTTCATTGCAGTGCCCCTAGCACCAAAAGAGAGTGCCTGGCGTATATTAGGTGCTCAATAAATAATGATGAATGTAAAGATATGTGATAAGTAAACAGAACGGTTGCATCACTTTTAGAAGCATTTTTTGCTTCAAGGTCTCATTCAAGTCCCATCTCCTCCTCAAATCCTTCTTTTACTTCCTTCCCCAGGCCACAGGGATCTCTCCCTCCTCTAGTCACTTTCAGTACTTTCAATTCTTATCTCTTAAATGAGCCTTATTATTGAACGCTTTGTGACATCTCCCGTTCTGTCATTTAACCTTTTGATATATAGGTTCATCTATCTATCTTCATCTACCTTGTAACCAAGACTTAAAACCATGAATTCTAGAATTTTAGAGTGGGGAGGGATCTTAGTGATCCTTTTCTTCAGTTTTACACAGCAGGGCACTTTCTGCAAGCTCCTTGACACACAGGGTTTTATGCTAAATTTCTTGTAACCCTTTTATTAATTTATTTGGCAAGTGTTTGTTGAATGTTGCTGTGTGCCAAGTCATGGATTAGGTACTGTGCTCTGCTGGTGAACCTGACACAGTTTGAACTCTCAATTTCTGACCTGTTGGAGCTCTGCACATACTAGATGATGAATAAATCTGTGCTAAAGGAATGAATAAATGAATGAGTGTTCATAGCCAATTTGAAGTTGACTGCGGTCAAATGACTTACAAATAATGAGGTTACCTTTATAAGTTACAGGAGGTCAGTCTTTTTAGAAGAGTAAATATTACTCCATGAAGATTTGGGATGGATAGAGGTGTGGAGGGTACTTGAATGATATGGAGAGGTCTTGAATTAAGATTCTCAAGAGGGCCAGAAGAGGGAGTTGAATTGACCTCCCTGTGGGAGACCCATCAAAGCTTGGAGGATGGGTGGGTACGGGGTGTGTGGTGGTTACTACTGGCTTAGAGGTGAATCAGCTCTTGATGTTAATAAGGCGAAGGTGAAGGATGCTACATTCTGGCATCTAAGAGCTACTTGGGAAGACCCTGAGATCTACCAGGAGGTTCTAATCTTCTCACTGGGGACCCCTTCTCTAGAGGACAGAATTCTCTTACTGTCTTGCAAGTGATTGCTTATGGGAAACAGTTTTATGCTTGGTAATAGCAAACACTGTCAAGTTCATTTATTTCACTTCCAGTTTGCTTCCCGAGGGGGACGTTGTACTGCCAAGTGGTTCGGCCTATGTGCCAGGCTCCAGTGGCTTCCAGCACCTGGGGGTCTGATTTCCAGTGATGCTACACTCCATCACTCAGCCTGAGAACATCTTAATTTAGCACAAAGTGTGACTGCCAAGGCTGAAAGCTGCTAAGGGCAAAGAGTTGTCATTGGTGGTCGCTGCTAGTTGCAAATGTGGTCAATCGCTGGATCCTGGTTCCTTAGAGCCTGCTACCCATTTGGAGTTATTTCGCATTCCAACACTGTATCCTCATCATCATCATCCATCACCACCATCATTATCATCATCATCAATCACCATTACAAATTAAGCCCCATCAGATAGGTTTGTAATTATCCTATAATAGGGGCAATTTTCTGGGTGAAGAATCGCTAATCAACAAAATCTGCTTGGCCCTACCACAACCTCCAAAATGTTTGTCAGCCAAGAAGGTGCTTCTATTCTACCAAATTCAAACTAGGAATCACAATTCTGAGAACAATGCTACAAAACTGGCAGGTGCAGAAATGAAGTGTGGGGGAAAAGTTGAGGAAGATTTAACAAAAGAACCTGAGCTAAGAAGCAGAAGACCTGGGCTCTAGTCCAGGGATTTTGTTTTAATTTGGGGACTCCCATTGACAGCAACAGTAACTCAGCTTCTTTGGGTTAAAGTTAATGCTTTTATCTACTGGGATCAATAATTCTTACCCTATTCTACTTCAGAAAAGTGTGGTAAGAATTGAGTAAGTTACTGGATGGCCAGGTTTAGGAAGAACAAGTAAAAGGTGATAGTGTGAGATGTTCTTTGTGAAGCGTGTTAGATGTTATAGTCAAGATGTTATACTGAAGTGAGGCTAAGGACTTTAACACTAAGGACTCTTGGTTATAAATGACAGAAACTCAACTCACAATAGATTAATCAAGAAAAGGGACTTGATTGGTGTATGCAATTGAAAAGTCCACAGTTGGAACTTGCTTTAGGCATAGCTGGATTCAGGACTCTGTTTCTGTGTGGTGCCATCATTTTCAGGCTTTGCGCAAAAGGAAGGGAGCTGGAGCAAGTCCAACCTCTCAAGTGCAAGCCTGGTGGGGAAGTGTGCATGCTTCTTTTTTTTCGGTCTTACAAGTGAAGTTCCTCAATGAACTTCAAGTGAGCCTGACTAGTTTGGTGTGGGTCACACATCTATCCCGAAGTCATCGCTGTGGCTAAGGAATGGAGTTGACTTAGACCTCGGTGCTGGGATGAAAGTTTTATCCTTGGAGTAAAAGATGGGGAGGCCAATATGTATCACCATATGAAAATTAAGGTAAATATAGTGATGTTGGGTGGTCAAAACATTTCTAATGTCCACCAGGATGACTAACCAATCAGGAACTCTTTAGAGGAGAAAAAAGTGTTGATCAGTCATTACTACCAGCAAATAGTAATGTAATGTAACTAAAATCTCCTTATTATCTTACTAATCCTGACAGGTGATGTGTTTGCATCTCACATATATGTGCTGTGCATTTCACATCTTAGGTTTTCTAGAAAGGACTCAAACTCACCCAACATTTTCTCCTAATGACAGAAATGATCAAGGCCATAACTAATGTCTTCATGCTCTCTCCATCATTCTAATTCAAAGCACTCATTTGGCAATTAACCATGCAGTGACTGTGATATAGTTTGCATTATTATTTGTATTATTTTAGCTCATATAATTAAAAAAACTTTTAATGGGTTCATGTTTTCCCATCCAGACAGATTTCCTTGAAGGCAGAGACTATATACCTCATGCTCCTTTGCCTAATACTGTATGATCAAAAAGTTGCTTTCCTTTAAATTCAATATTCTAATTAAAGCTATAACCTCTAATAAACAAAAATACCATGTAAATACCACTAGAATTTTAGGCAAAGAAGCTCATTTTCGTATTAAAAGTATAACCATGAAAGCTTATTTGGTGACTATAGAATGGGATGGTAGTTATTCAAATACCCTTGAGAAGATGGCAAAATTATCAAGGGTATTTGATAAGTGCTACTCGTTTTTCCAGGTCCATGGTAGCCAAAACTAATTAATCATGCCACTCTTTAAATCTGGATGTGGCTTTAGAATCTGAATGTGGTTTTAGCACTTTAGGAGGGCATTACTAATTGATGAAGGTGTTGGCCCAAGCAAGAAACCCATTTGTCATCATGGAAATCCTGTTTTCTGTCTTGGGTTGTTGCCCTCTTTGCCCGAATTAAGAGTTTAAGGGGAGCTAGATGGGATGAAAGGGACACTTGCTCAGTTAGCCAGAGAAGTCAATGCAACTCAGCAACTGGAGGTGACAGAGGACAGAGCCAAACCACCCTCACAGTTGACATTAAACTATACACTCTTTATTACCATATAATCCTGAGTACTAAGATAAAGTATCTGGTAGTCTCTAGTAGGACCAAATTCTCTTTTATGTTTAAGAGTCCGATAAGATGCATTCATTCATGTGAGCCTGTCTTAGAAAACTCACTCGTTCATTCACAAATCTGAAGTAGAAATTATCATGTGCTACATTATCCCAGGGAAACTCCTTTCGGAAGGGATCAGGGGAGCTTTTTTCAACTGGTCTTTTCAGGGTGTGTAAAACCTTTCCAGTGAAACAAAGTATGTATGTAGGGAAGGAGGGGTCAGACTGTTGGTGTAGAGAGGATGGTAACATTTTTTTGTAATATTTGCAAAGGAAATACATGAGTATGACAAACAAAATACAGTTTGTGATTAAGGAATAATGAGTCATCAACTGTGGCTACGATGTAGGGTTCATGAAGAGATGTGTCAAGAGGTAAAGCTGAAAGAATAGAGTGAGATCCTATTTTGAAGATCCTTGAATATCATGTTAAGGAGTTTGGATTTATCCTATGAACAATAGGAGCCACTTATATTATTAAGTAGGAGAGGGGATAGAGTGGGAAGTAGTAGATGGGCTTGGATGCAGTGCACAGTATGGCCAGGAGGGGTTGCAAGACCAGGAAAATGGGCAGGGAGAAGCCACTGCACCTGTCCAGATAAGCAATTATGAGAATCTGAGCCAGGACAGTGATCACGGTATAGGGACAAGGGAAAAGAATAAAGAAAGTCATTGAGTTCATGAGATGCCTAAAGGGCAGGGTGGGAATCAATGAAATTATTGAGATTTCTGGGCTTGATGATGCTTTTAATTGAGATAGAAAACACAGGAGGAGGACCATCTTCAGGAAGGAGCTAGTGTGGTTTAAGGCATGTGAGGTTAAGATTTTAATGGGACACCCAAGTGGAGATATCCAGTTAACTGTTAGGTGTGCCAATTTAGGGCTTGTGAGGCATGATGAAATTGGCAGTGGATATCTGGAAGTCAGCATGAATGAGATGAAACCACAGAGTGGATAAGTTCACATAGAACAAGAAGAGTGCTGAAATGTAACCCTGGGAACACCAACATTTATAGTCCAGATTAAAACAGAAGAACTCTCAAGGAGATAGAAAAAGAGTAGTTACAGAGGTAGGAAGAGAAATATAATGGTGTCCTGAGACTACAGAAGATTCCAAAGAAGAAGTAACTGCACAGAGATCAGGTTGGAAGAGGGGAAAGTTGCTAGAGTTCTCAGATTTAATAATAAAAATACAGGACGCCCAGTTAAATGTTCATTTCAGATAAATTATATATATAATTTTATATACCTATGTGTGTGTGTGTGTGTGTGTACCCAAATAATGCATATAACTGGGAATTTTGTATTTTATCTGTGAACCCTACAAGTTGACCAAAGGATGACAGGAAATCACTGGCTTCGACAATCAGGAAGCTGTTGATGTGCTCTGCATGGGCAGTTTCACCACAGCAGTGTGAACAGAATCTGAAAGTTGGTGAGCTCGTGACAAGGAAACAAATATGGTGAGGAAGTGAGGTGGTAAGGAAGCAAGATTAGTGAGGGAGTCAATTCTGTGGAAGATTTTTGTGTCCAAGGAAGGTGAGAAAAAGAAAAGTAGTCTGAGAAGAAAAGAAAATCAGGTAAGATGTTTTCTGTTTTGTTTTAGAAAAAGAGGGAAACTTCCACATTTGTAGGCGGACAGGGAAAAAAATGTAGAGAGAAAAATGAATGAAAGAAACAAAAAAGAGGAGGTAATTGCTGGAGTGGGATTCTGAAGGAGGATTAAGAGAACAGTGGAGAGGTCAGCCTTGGACAGGAGATGGAACAGCTTTTCCATGAGCTGAGAGGCAAGGAGGAAGGATGAACCATGGTATAAATAAATCTGGGAATATAGGAGAGAAGTTGGAGCTCATGCATGACAATCTCTCTTTTTCTTTGTGATCTAGGAAGGTTCATCATTTGATGGAAGCTGGTAGAAGGGCTTCTGAGAGCAGGGTTTTGAATCTAAGGAAAACAGTAAAAGAAAATGTCTTGAGTGCTGGAAAGGGGAAGGCTTAAAGGCATGGGTCTGAAAAATCAGTATCTGTCAGTGAGGCTAAAGCAGACTGGAGTGGATAGACAGGAATGTGTGATGGATAAAAGGGCATCAAATTTGGAGGTATATAGGCCTGGGTAGGGATCTTGGCTCTGTCTGTATTTAGTAGCTTTTACTAGGGCATGGTGTATGACATGCAGCCCCCAAGTCTCAGTGGCTTACAAAAACATTTCCTTCTTTCTCATGTTGCATGGAAATGGCTGCAGGTCAGGTGACACAGCTCTTCTCCAGGCAATGGTTAGGGTACAAATCCATTTCATACTCCAGGATTCATGTTAGCAGAAAAGCAGCTACTGTGGCATGACTCCTCATGGCAGGGGACAAAGGAGCAAGAAACCAAATTGAACCAAGCAATTGCATTTAAATTTTTTTTCTTGGATGATTTATGTCGTGTTTGCTCATGTTCCATTGGCCAAAGCAAGTCAAATGGCCAAGCCCCCCACCTCCTAGAGAAATGGAAATAAAAACAAAAATAAACAAATGGGACCTAATGAAACTTAAAAGCTTTTGCACAGCAAAGGAAACCATAAACAAGACAAAAAGACAACTCTCAGAATGGGAGAAAATATTTGCAAACGAAGCCACTGACAAAGGATTAATCTCCAAAATATACAAGCAGCTCATGCAACTCAATATCAAAAAAACAAACAACCCAATCCAAAAATGGGCGGAAGACCTAAACAGACATTTCTCCAAAGAAGATATACAGATTGCCAACAAACACATGAAAGGATGCTCAACATCACTAATCATGAGAGAAATACAAATCAAAACTACAATGAGGTATCACCTCACACAGGTCAGAATGGCCATCATCAAAAAATCTATAAACAATAAATGCTGGAAAGGGTGTGGAGAAAAGGGAACCCTTTTGCACTGCTGGTGAGAATGTAAATTGATACAGCCACTATGGAAAACAGTATGGAGGTTCCTTAAAAAACTAAAAATAGAACTACCATATGACCCAGCAATCCCACTACTGGGCATATACCTTGAGAAAACCACAATTCAAAAAGAGACATGTACGTACCACAATGTTCATTGCAGCACTATTTACAAAAGCCAGGACATGGAAGCAACCTAAGTGTCCATCGACAGATGAATGGATAAAGAAGATGTGGCACATATATACAATGGAATATTACTCAGCCATAAAAAGAAATGAAACTGAGTTATTTGTAGTGAAGTGGATGGACATAGAGACTGTCATACAGAGTGAAGTAAGTCAGAAAGAGAAAAATAAATACTGTATGCTAACACATATATATGGAATCTAAAAAAAAAAAAAAGGTTCTGAAGAACCTAGGGGTAGGACAGGAATAAAGACGCAGACATAGAGAATGGACTTGAGGACACGGGGGTGGGGGAAGGGTAAGCTGGGACGAAGTGAGAGAGTGGCATGGACATATATACACTACCAAATGTAAAACAGATAGCTAGTGGGAAGCAGCCGCATAACACAGGGAGATCAGCTCGGTGCTTTGTGTCCAAATAGAGGGGTGGGATAGGAAGGGTGGGAGGGAGACGCAAGAGGGAGGAGACATGGGGATATATGTATATGTATAGCTGATTCACTTTGTTATACAAAAGCAACTAACACACCATTGTAAAGCAATTATACTACAATAAAGATGTTAAAAAAAAAAATGGCCAAGCCCAACATGTATGGGATAGGGAAATATTTTCCAATATGGGGAAAGGGAAGTGAATATTTACAAATAATAATACAACTACCATATGATCTAAAGATTTTGTAACTCTGGTCAAGTTACTGCAGCACTCTGGGCTTCAGTTTCCCCACTTGTAATATGGTGATATTAGCATCTGTTTCCTATGATTACTGGGAGGATGAAATAAGATTAATGTGTCTAAAACCTACTATAGTGCCTAATACGTAACAGATACTTTATATGTATGAGATTGACTCACCTTGGTGCTAAAATTCCACAAATTCATGATCATAGAAATCAAATTAAACTTTCTGCTCTACATTTTCCTTCTCCCAACTGACTGGGTGAACTGTAAGACCCTTTCTGGCTCTAAAACCTGTTCTAAAAATCTTATACCAAATAACCAAACAGTCCCTTACCTCCAAAGAACCCTCTGGCTTAAGAGGAAATTACAAGATTCGGTTTATATCTCATTTGGTTTATATCTCCTTGGCTCAGCCAATTACCAAGGGCAGAGAGAAGACTTGCTCAAATAAACATAAATCTATACGAACCAAAGTGTACGGCAGACCATCTCATCATCCATTTGCAACACTGTTTAAAGCTTACAGAAAGGGTGATGCTTCACAGAGAAAGATCAAGATATTCTCACTTCACCCGGAGGAGTTTAGCCACCTTGAATAATAAGCTCTGATGATGAGATGTGAAATCCGACAGCAAGTGAGGAAATAGTTGAAGAGGAGGCATTGGAAATGCCCAGAGGCTTCTCAGGTGCCACCTGCTGCCTTGAAAATGTGTGAAAGCCTTGAAATGGTGTCTGGCAGAGCCCCGGAAACTACCCACCATGTATCACTGACTGTTTCAGACTGGAAGCAGGTAGAGACATGTCTGAACAATGTTTAAGTGACCAATTATATCAATTAGGATTGTGGGTGGCTACAAGGTACAGAGACCAGACCACAATGGCTTATATAAAACAGAGGTTTATTTTCCCAGCTAGCCATCCTTTGGAAGTAAATAGGCAACTATTTCACCATGGTATCAACGTCATGGGAATTTCTGGTGTGCATTAGTCTAGAAGAAGGTTGGCATGGAACGTTTTACTAGTTGGCAGGTTGAAATTCAAGCTCAAACCCAAGGATTTCACAGGTGCATTCCAACTTTAGTGTATAGCTTAAGGGGGTTGACCAGGTGCCCAATTTAAATACCTAGCTTTAAAACCAAGCAGAGTTAATTGGTCAAATGTCTAAGTACCTACCACAGGTCCTATTCTGGTTTGGGTTTGTAAATAATAGAACAAAACACAAGATTCAGTCCAAATTTAACAGCAAGCAGACAACATACAGAGGAAAGAGATTATTACATTCAGGGAAAAGCTGGTTAAAAAAACTATGACAATTTTTCTCCCATCTTTGTCCAAATCTCTATTATTTTTAGTGGAAAAGCTATCACACTCTATCTTTCCAGTTAATCTAGTCTCAACACAGCAGTCAAAAGGATCTTTAATAAACATTAATCAGATATCACTTCTATGCTTAAATCCCTCCAATACTTCAATTGCATTTAGAGCAAACTCCAAACTCCTTATGCTGACATACTTGGTAGGCCAGCCCTTCCTCTCCAGTCCTGTTCTGCACTACTGAATTCTCATCCTCTCTGTTCTAGCTACACTGCTTACAAGACTAGTTTCTGCCTCAGGGCCTTTGCATTTGTGATATCCTTCACCCAGGCTGCTCTTTCTGCAGAGGAGAGGGTTGGACCTTTTCTTTTTTTTCCTTTTTTTAAGTTTGGGGATTTTTTGGATCACCCATGTTTTATGTTCCTAAATGCTATCAAGCTAAACACAATTATTCTTCCATTTTTCATGGATGTAATAAACAAATGTTCAGGACCAGACGGCTTCACAGGCGAGTTCTATCAAACATTTAGAGAAGAGTTAACACCTATCCTTCTCAAACTCTTCCAAAAAATTGCAGAGGGAGGAACACTCCCAAATTCGTTCTACAAGGCCACCATCACCCTGATAGCAACACCAGACAAAGATATCACACAAAAAAAGAAAATTACAGACCAATATCACTGATGAACATAGACGTAAAAATCCTCAACAAAATACTAGCAAAAAGAATCCAACAACACGTTAAAAGGATCATATACCATGATCAAGTGGGATTTATCCCAGGAATGCAAGGATTCTTGCAAGGATTCTATATGCAAATCAATCAATGTGATACATATTAACAAATTAAGGAATAACAATCATATGATCATCTCAATAGATGCAGAAAAAGCTTTCGACAAAATTCAACTCCCATTTATGATAAAAACTCTTCAGAAAATGGGCATAGAGGGAACCTACCTCAACATAACAAAGGCCATATATGACAAACCCACAGCAAACATCATTCTCAATGGTGAAAACTGAAAGCATTTCCACTAAGATCAGGAGCAAAACAAGGATTTCCACTCTCATCACTCTTATTCAGCATAGTTTTGGAAGTTTTAGCCACGGCAATCAGAGAAGAAAAAGAAATAAAAGGAATACAAATTGGAAAAGAAGAAGTAAAACTGTCACTGTTTGCAGGTGACATGATACTATACATAGAAAATCCTAAAGATGCCATCAGAAGACTACTAGAACTAATCAATGAATTTGGTAAGGTTGCAGGATACAAAATTAATGCACAGAAATCTCTTGCATTCCTATACACTAACAATGAAAAATCAGAAAGAGAAATTAAGTAAACAAGCCCATTTACCATTGCAACAGAAAGAATAAAATACCTACCTAAATGGGAAGGAAATCCAAAAAAGAGGGGATATATGTATATGTATAGCTGATTCACTGTGCTGTACAGCAGAAACTAACACAACATTGTAAAGCAAATATACTCCAATAAAAATTAATTTAAAAAAGAATAAAATACCTAGGAATAAACCTACCTAAGGAGGCAAAAGACCTGTACTCAGAAAACTGTAAGATACTGATGAAAGAAATCAAAGACAACACAAACAGATGGAGAGACATACCATGTTCCTGGGTTGGAAGAATCAATATTGTGAAAATTACTATACTACCCAAAGCAATCTACAGATTCAGAGCAATCCCTATCAAGTTACCAATGGCATTCTACACAGAATTAGAACAAAAATGTGTATGGAAACACAAAAGACCCTGACTAGCCAAAGCAATCTTGAGAACAAAAAACGGAGCTGGAGGAATCAGGCCCCCTGACTTCAAACTATACTACAAAGCTACAGTAATCCAGACAGTATAGTACTGGCACAAAAACAGAAATATAGATCAATGGTACAGAATAGAAAGCCCAGAGATAAACCCACGCACCTATGGTAACCTAATTTATGACAAAGGAGGCAAGAACATACAATGGAGAAAAGACAGCCTCTTCAATAAGTGGTGCTGGGAAAACAGGACAGCTACATGTAAAAGAATGAAATTAGAACGCTACCTAACACCATACACACAAATATACTCAAAATGGATTAAAGACCTAAATGTAAGACCACATACTATGAAACTGTTAGAGGAAAACATAGCCACAGCAAGATCTTTTTTGACCCACCTCCTAGAGTAATGAAAATAAAAACAAAAATAAACAAATGGAACCTAATTAAACTTAAAAGCTTTTGCACAGCAAAGGAAACCATAAACAAGATGAAAAGACAACCCTCAGAATGGGAGAAAATATTTGCAAATGAAGCAACAGACAAAAGATTAATCTCCAAAATATACAAACAGCTCTTGGAGCTCCATATCAAAAAAACAAACAACCCAATCCAAAAATGGGCAGAAGACCTAAATAGACATTTCACTAAAGAAGACATACAGATGGCCAAGAAGCTCATGAAAAGATGCTCAACATCACTAATTATTAGAAAAATACAAATCACAACTACCAGTATCACCTCACACCAGTCAGAATGGCCATCACCAAAAAATCTACAAACAATAAATGCTGGAGAGGGTGTGGAGAAAAGGGAACCCTTTTGCACTGTTGGTGGGAATGTAAAGTGATACAGCCACTGTGGAGAACAGTATGGAGGTTCCTTAAAAAACTAAAAATAGAACTATCATATGACCCAGCTCTCCCACTACTGGGCATATACCCTGAGAAAACCATAATTCAAAGGACACATGTACCCCAGTATTCATTGCAGCACTATTTACAATAGCCAGGACATGGAAACTACCTGAATATCCAACAACAGATGAATGGATAAAGAAGATTTGGTACATATATACAATGGAATATTACTCAGCCATAAAAAGGAACAAAATTGGGTGATTTGCAGAGATGTGGATGGACCTAGAGTCTGTCATACAGAGCGAAGTAAGCCAGAAAGACAAAAACAAATATCGTATATTATATGTGGAATCTAGAAAAATGGTACAGATGAATCTATTTGCAGGGCAGGAATAGAGAAGCAGACATAGAGAACGGACGTGTGGACACAGCAGGGGAAGGGGAGGGTGGGACGAATTGGGAGATTAGGATTGACATATATACACTACCGTGTGTAAAACAGATAGCTAGCAGGAACATGCTATAAAGCACAGGAAGCTCAGCTCAGTGCTCTGTGACGACCTATGGGTGGGATGTCGGGGGTGGGAGGGAGGTCCAAGAGGGAGGGGATATAGGTGTACATATAGCTGATTCACTTCACTGTACAGCAGAAACTAACACAACACAACACTGTAAAGCAATTATACTCCAATAAAAAAAATTCAGTTTTTTTGAGGTATAATGACATAAAATTGTGAGATATTTAAAGATGCATCGTGGTGACTTGATATGTGTATGCAATGTGAAAGGATTCCCCCCAAGAAGTTAATTAACATTCATCACCTCACATATTTCCCTTTTCTTCCACCCTCCTTCCCTCCTTTCCTTTTGTGAGAATATTTAGGATTTTCCCTCTTATCAAATTTCAAATATATAAAACATATTAACCATAATCACCATGTCTTACATTAGATCCTCAGATCTTTGTTTTTTTACGTCTTTATTAGATTATAATTGCTTTACAATGTTGGGTTAGTTTCTGCTGTACAACAAAGTGAACCAGCTATATGTATATCTATAGCCCCTCCCTGTTGGCCCTCCCTCCTACCCTCCCTATCCTACCTCTCTAGGTCATCACAAAGCACCAAGCTGATCTCCCTGTGCTATACAGCAGCTTCCCACTAGCTATCTACTTTACACATGGTAGTTTATATATGTCAATGTTACTCTCTCAATTCGGGTTGGATCTTTTCAACACAAATGTCACCTTCCTAGAGATCTTTTCCCCCATCACCTTATATGAAGCAGCCCTCTGATCCTCCTATCATTCTATTCCATTATCCTATTTTTAAAATTATTATTATTACTACCTGACTATATCTTATTTATTTGTTTGTGGCTTCACTATCCTTAGTAGACTGTAAGCTCTCTGCAGGTAGAGCCTGGCACATGTATACACTCAGGTAGTATGTGCTAAATAATTTCATAATCAAGTGTTTCAGACTCTAATCATTCAGAAAAGAGGGATATTGTCATGATCCCTGAATCAGGGAACTCTTCATGGAGGAGAAGCAAATGGGTTGGCCTTGGAAGAAGAGAAGGATTTGGATTAGAGGTACCCAGGTGATGCCATGGGTAGGGTTTGTGGGGAGTGGAGGCAAGGCCTTAGTCTGTGGCAGTGTCATTTCAGAACTGACAGCAAACAGCGTCCACACCCCTGCCCCTGGCAGATCAGAGACGCCAACCTTTCTTAAGGAAATACGATCAAGGGCCTAGAAGCAAAATACTCTGATGACTTAATCAAAAGAAAACATGTGACTCTTGCATAGACCAAAATAAATTCCCAGACCGAGGGGGTGTGGCTGAGCAACAGTTCTTGAGCTGAAGAGAAAAGCAGGACCTTCCAAAGCATTCTGTGAAAAATGCTCTTTGGATATAACTGCAACTTAAAAATAACTTCTGTTGGGTGTGGAGAAAACAACTCAAATATTGGGCCCAGAAACCCAGAATGAGGGCCAAATTTGGGCTAAGAAAATGCTAGATTCTTGAGATCTTTGGAAGGCAATTCCCCTCCCATCATTTATTTACAATGAACAAAGTTGCTTAGAAACAAATATGAGGAAATTGACAATTTGTGATTTTTTTAAGTGTGAAACCAATATGCTAATAAATAGATCATCTTCCAGTGTGATGAGGGAAGAAAAATATCTGAGAAAGACAGGTCTATGATCCAAGATAAACAAATATGACACCATTGGAGAACAAGATGGTATCTAGAATAAGGCCAAGGGGTGTGGTTCTGACCTTGGGAGCAAGGGGCATAATGCAGCCAAATACAGCAGAAATTGAGAACTGTCATGGGAAGCAGGCTCACCTGGGGGAGAATTCACTTCTGCCACTCTTTCCGTGTGACCTTAGGTAACTTACTTCACCCCTCTTGCCTCAGTTTCTTCATCTGTAGAATGGAAAAATGTCTATCTACCTGCCAAGGATATTGTGGAGATTAAATGAAGTACTTCATAAAAACTGCTTCACAGAGTACCTAAACGTTAGAAAGCTTTAAAAATCTTGGAATTCTATTTCTCTCCCTTCTCCTGAGAGGGTTGGGGAAATTGGAGAGCTTCAGAATTACAATGGATAAGATATAAGACAAGATTTTTCCTTTCCTTGTTAGGGAGTATAATGCTTATCTTTTGCCACAATAATGATGTGGAACAAACCAATAGTAAATTCGGTGGCTTAAAACAGAGAGCATTTATTTAGCTCACAAATCTGCCAGTTGGCAGTTTAGTCTGGACTCAGCTGGGCAGTTCTTCTGGTTTAGGCTCATCTGTCTGGGGGGTTGACTGACTATTGGTTGGTCTAGGGTGGCCTCGCCTGGGGTAACTTACTGGTTGACCTGGCTCTCCTCCAGGAGGCTAGCCCAGGCATGCTCTCATGGTGAAGGCAGAGGAGCAAAAGTGAGCAAGGCCAGTTGTGCAAGTGTTTTTCAAGGCTCCGTTTATGTCACATCTGCTAACATACTACTGGCCAAAGCAAGGCACACAGTGAAATCCAGAGGCAGAGCTGGAGGGCACTACAAGGTTGCATGTTATAGGATGCAGATATAGGACAGATAAAGAAATGAGGCCATCGATGCAATTAACCTACTGCAGGGAGACTGGACAGATGCATGCACAGATAATTAAATTTTATATAAACACATAATAAAATACATATATAATTAACACAAGATGGAAGATAATGGCTTGTAATCCCATAGCATTTCACTGATTCTAAAGAACTTTTTCCCAAAATCTTCTGCCTTAATCACCCCCTGTGATTAGGGAACAGGCATCACTGTCCCATCTTACAGACAGTAAAGAGAGAAACCTAGACGTGAACTTCTGATGACGAAACTCCCCTTTACTCCATGGCCTCTTAAACCAAGACTCAAACAAGTGGAACGCACACAAAAGGGGCAGGGATCTCCATGAGCTTGGGTAGCCAAGAAGACTTTGTAGAGACCAGATCTACCTGGGACGTGGATATATGCACAATGATGAGTTTTCAACCTTTTAAATGCAGCAAACCCACTCTTTTTGGACAAATTTTTATGTAGAAATTGCCAACTGTACTGTATAAACTAAAAAAAGAGCTATTTCATTAGCATACATTTACTTTTAGATTCACATGTATAACATTTACTTATTACCAAATCAATATATAAGTATGATGAGGTCATTTTTGGGGAACTCAGGAGTTTGAAATCAGGGACTGGTATCAAAGGGAGACAGTGAAGTCTTGGGGGAGTTTGCTTAGTCTGCCCAGTAGGATGGACTTCTGTTGTTTTGCTGCCCAGTCCCTATTCCTCATTTCCCATCTCACTTCTGGTCAAGTGGCTCTAGAGTGGCTGGTCCCACTCCCAGCTACAAAGGTGGGTCTGGGAGGTAGGGCCAGGGAGTGCTGGAAATGGAAGTGCTTCCCAGAAACTGGAAGAGTGTCAGCCTGGAGTTTCTGGGGACTATTGCACACAGACAACCCTGTCAAGGAGGCCAACCCAGGGGAAAGCTCTGCTAAGGGAAGGAGGACGTGGTGTCACCATCAAAGTGTCTGGATCTAGCTGGAACTTAATCCAGCCTGACCCTTGGACTTTTCTGTTATGTAAAAGACAATATCCCTTTTGTCTTTCAGGCCAGTTTGACTTGGATTTCTGTCTCTTGCAACCAAAACATTTCTGACTATTATCCAGTATTAAGGAAATCTGATTCAAACAGATAAGTAGTTGCAAGAAGTAATGGTTTTAAAAGCAGTTCATCTTGCAATATCAGGACATTCCTTCTAAAAAAAATAGGAGAAGCTTCATTCCAAATCTCTACCCACTCACCCATGAATGTTTAACCCAACAGCACAATTTTATATTATAGACTCAAAGGGCTAAAATTTAGTATATAGCACATTTGAGGAGATGTTTGTTTATTACATATTTTACAGTTGATTATATGTATTTAAAAATGAAACGATGAATTTTTTAAGGACTCAAGATGTCCTTTAAATCCCTTCGGTTGCCAGGATGTGGTTGAAAAACTATTGATAGAGCAGAACAGAAGGGGTCTATGAGAATATTCTAGGCCTCTGACAGTTGCCTTTTAGCACCAGAATGAAACTAACAATGCCACCTAAGAAATATTAATTCACTGACAAGTCCCACTTAGTTGTTCTGATTGAAGCCAGAGCAGTTCTGTAATCATCTGGTGGACCGGATGCAGGGTGGTGGGGGACATAACCACTGCCCACGCCTTCACCTTTCTTTCATTTCACCAACTCTCATGTCCTGTCCCAGGACAGCACACTCCTTCTGCCCCTGGGGGGCGGGGGTGGGTGGGTTTCTAGCAGCGAGAGCAAGTGACTAACTGGTATGGCTCTGACCCCAAACCCTGTGAATCATCAAATAGGGGGTAAAAAGGACTGAATCTCCAGGGATGGGAACAACCTCATAACCTGTGAGATTGTTAAGAAATGTCCAATGGTAATTGGGTGCAGGTAGAGAAAGCCCCGTGCTGTTCTAAGCTTTGCTGTGTGATTAAATCCCATCCTACCTGGACGTGGAGGCAGGTGGTGCATCCTCCTCACCTTCCCAGGGACGGGCTAGAACCTGTCCTTCTCTTTCTTCCCTCCACCTGGTCTCCCTACACTCTCCTGTGGACAAAGTCTGGCTTCTCTGTTTCTCCTGATCAGTGGTCCTTCTCCTCATACCACTTTCCTGCTACTTAGCATCCCTACCCTGCTGAGATCTGCCTGCCCTCCTGACCCCTGGATCCTTGCTTACTGCTTTTTCTTCACCAAAACTTAGCTCCCCTCTGTCCCATGCCCTCCAGGTCTTACTAGGTGAGGGAAGTTAGTTCACAGTGCTTTCATTGATATCACAACATTTGATCACCACACCAATCCTGAAGGCAGGTAAGGCAACTATGATGGTTTTCCACCCCACCTTACAGATGAGGAAATTGAGATTTTGACTCATAAGCCACAGAGCAGGGAAGTGAGAGAACTGACTCAAATCCCAAGTGTTACGATTCCCACCCCCTGCCATTAGTATAGATAATAAGACACTAAGTACAAATAACCAGTTAATAGTCTATGTTTTTAGGATAGCTTTTTATAGTGAAATGGTACTTTGCATACAGTTGGTAGTCAATAAATATTTCTTGTCTGATTCTAAAGATCGGCCACACCCTTAACTCATTAATTCAGTCACATAGTAAACTTTTATGGAGCATTTATAATATCCTAGGCACTGTAATAAGCACTGGGGAACCCAAAACCTGGCCCGTCATCACCAGCCTTAAGGAGGCACTAATCTGTTCAGGGGATGGATGGGAGCGAATCCCTAAAAGAAGGAGGAATATTAATGGAGCTCCCAGGAGAGAGGAATAAATCCACCCCACTTCCCCACCTCTAGGGATGGTATTGGTGACAAGGAACCAGGGGAAGAGTTCATGGAAAAGGTAACTTGTGAGTTATATTTGGAAGGAATTTCTGGAAGCAGAAAGGAAAATTCCTGGCAGAGGGCACAGCTTGAAAGAAGGAATGGAGGTGTGAAAGCACATGTGTGCTTTAGGGTTGCAAGCAGCACAGAATGGCTACAGCACAGTGTATATGGAGATGGAGGGTGTGGGGTGACAGGAAATAAAGCTGAAAACATAGGTTGGAGTCTGAGTAAGAGGATAACTGAATGCCATGCTCATAATACAAGACTTGACCTCCTAGGGAATGAGACCATTAAAGCTTTGCTTATGGTCTGCTTTTCAGAAGTAGAAAGTGGGCATGATTCTATCTGTGCTTCAAAAAACAAAAATTGTCCAGGTAGCAATACGAAGGTTACATGAAAGACACAGTGAGTGGGAAGGAGGCACGTGCAGGGAGAGAGAGAAAATATGCCCCAAGTCATGTATGCAGTTACTTTCTTTGCCCACCAACCAGATAGCAAAGTAACTGAGAGGCTAGAAGTAACTGTGTGGTTAGATGTGCTGTTACTATCAGACCAGAGGCTCAGTGATACCACTCCTCCTACACACAAGGGTCTAGGTTAAATGGGAAACGCATGTACCACTTGATTATTAGCTGGTCTTGGGCCTGACACCCCTGCGCAAGCTCTTTGACAAACTGGGCTGGAACACTGAGCTTAGGCTCAAGACCAAAGCTTTCTAGCACACATACAAGGACTTTGCCTACTGTTATTGGGACCCAATTAGCCTCCTCAAATGGAATCCATTAGATAATTCTTTCCTCCTGGAAAAAGGTGGACAGGGAGGTGCTGGGAGAAAATGGCTAAGACCTTCTCCTTCCCTCCTCCCCCCAAACCAGTAAAACCAGTGTTCTAAAAAGGTTTGACTTTTTTATTTTTGCAAAATATAGCTGGAAGCAGTGTTTGTAAGAACAGCAACAAAACCTTTGTTGCACAAGCTTTTCTTTTTCTTTTAAAATAAAGATACAGAAGTTTCTCTCCATTAATGCACATATCCAAAAAAAAAAGAGAAATTGTCTCCTTGAGGCGAATATTATTTTCGGGGTTCCTGAAGAATATGAGATGAAATAAATATAAAATCATGACAACCAATGCTGTTGACTCAGAGTATGAGTTCATGGAAAGCAGGAGCAATGATTGCCACTTTGGACGGTGTCTAATGCAGTCAAGCAAAAATGGAACTTCTTTTATAATAGCATTTGCATGTCTATAATTATGAATATGTGAGTAGAGGATTCCAGTCTCGTTCTGGTGACCTCTGGAAGTCTCAAATTCAAAGGCATGGTGATTCAAACGCCAGGGATGCTTACTGCTATCTTAAGATAAGATTGATTAAAAGAAGCTGGGAGTTCTTGGGGAGTTCTTCCTGAGTCAGGTCTTAAGACACTAGAGATGGAAGGGATTTTAAATCTGTAGTCCAACTTCCTTCCACTATGGGATTCTTTGATCTCTTTTCAGCTCTGTTCATTGCTAAATGTTTTAAAATGATCTCTTACGTTGAGGTAAACCCTGTTGTGAAGACATATAGACCCATCTTGCCAGAGCATACCGATTGTTTCCACCCCCAGAGACAGAAAGTGGGGTTGGGTGGATCACGAGGCAGGCGCCTGTGGGATACATTTGGTGGTCTTCCATGCATAAGGGAGAAGCCAGGTCTGGACAGGGTCCTGTGATCAAAGGAGGACTCAAGAGTTCTAGGGGATTTGGGAAGATGAGAGTGGTGATAGAATCATTTTGAATTTACCCCAATCTCCACATAAAAACAAACAGAGCAAATACATAACAAAATCAAACCAGAATTAGATGGTGTTCCCATGAATCCCAAAATATAAGCTAAGGGGACAATGCAGCAACTGCCCCCAGGCTCACATGGTATCAGTGCCTGTTGGTGAGGAAGGAAGAAAGCGATGGGGTATCTGACAGCCCTGAGAATAGGGGAAATCCAACATAGGCAGCAGGTACTTACTGGAAAACACATGAATCAATCTGAGAGTGGCAGCGGAACCTGGGAGGATTTTGCCCAAGCCAGCAGTGGAGGAGTACAAGGGGTCCAGAGACAGGCTGGAGGGCTGGAGTAGTCTAGCCATCATGGGCTCCCAAAATTGACCACCAGGGATCCCCTTCCAGGACAGGGACCCACATGAGAGAGAAACTGCTGGGAGCAGAACAAGAATTGAGCAGGAAATGGACAACAGAGGTGAAAAAAAAGAAGTCTAGTTAAAAGTTGGGGGTGAGGAAAGAGTTGGGAAACCTCAGAAAACAAGCTAGAAAAAGTGTAAGAGAAAGAACTGGAAGTGGAGGTGAAGTGGGGGCAGAAGCCTATAGATTAAAAGAGACAGAAAGCATCCTAACGGATAAGCAAAGCTAGCTATACTGTCTAAGGATGCACAATGGGTTAGAAAACTAAAAGGAAATTCAGCAAAATTATTGCAATGGACCAAATGTTTGTATCTCAACCTCCGCCCCCCCTCCAATTCCTATGTTGAAATGTTACCTGGCAATGTGATGGTATAAGGTGTGGCCTTTGATACATGGTTAGGTCATGAGGGTGGAGCCCTCATGAATGAGATTGGTGGATTATGAAAAGGATCCCAGAGAGCTCTCTTGCTCTCTTTCCACCATGCAAGGACACAACGGGAAGTTAACAATTTGCACCCTGGAAGAGGGCCCTCTCCAGAACCCAACCATGCTGGCACCCTGATCTCAGACTTCCAGCTTCCAGAACCATAAGAAATAAATTTCTGTTGTTTATAAGCCACCCAATCTATAGCACTTTGTTATAGCAGCCTGAACTGACTAAGACAGGTACTTCCACAGAAGTCAAGAGCGCAGTTACTTTTGGTGGGCATCTGTGATTGGATGGGGCCTTTGGTGCTTTATTTATTTTATTTATATCTGTGCTTTATTTTACCATAAACAAGTAATAAAAGGAAAGAAGGATTAGGGGACCTGAGGTCCCAACTAAATACTGAACATTAATACTAAAGCCAATGTAATTCTAGCTCATATCTATTGAACATGTTCCCATACGCAAGGTGCTGTGCTAAGTACTTCACCACAGTGGTTATGTGTGCTGAGTCTACATCAAGTGGCTTGGTTAGTTTCCTATACTAGCTGTGTGACTTTAGGCAAGTAACTAATTCTCTTTGAGCTTCTGTATCCTCATCTGTAAAATGGGATAACAGTAGTATATCTCTCATAAGGCTGTTGGGATAAGTGAGTTTTGCTTGTAAAGCCCTTAACACAGTGCCTAATTCATAGAACATGCTCCATCAGTCGTAACCACTGCTACACCCCAGTGAGGTTGCTGTTATTACTCTCATATTATGGGTGAAAAAAATCAAGGCTCAGAGAGGTTAAGTCGTAGAATTATTCAGTGTTGAAGCTAGGCTCTCAACCTTTTCCTTTTGCTTTCCCAACTCATTAACTTCCTTCAAAAGAAAGATAGTGAAATGGCAAATGACAGTGACCTGGCCTGGTTCCACAGCTCTGTTTTGAAGGATATCTGGGGTCTTGTTCCCTCCCTTGCCCTAACACATGATGTTGCAATTTCACTACAAGACAGAGAATCCAGCAGTGCTGTCTGAAGCACGTCTTTCTGAAGCAATCTTGGAAAAGGGAGTAAGGGCGAGAAGGATGCAGGGCTATGAGCCCCCTTCAGCAGAGCCATAAACAATCCCCCATTCCCAGAGGGGGTCAGGAGCCCAGCGAGGCAGCTGGCTGGATGCGTCCCACACATCATGCCGAAAGAGAAAATAAGTGGCATTCCTCAGTGCTAAAGTTTAAGCGTAAACAAGGAGCAAGTAGTTTTCATGATAATTACCAAATATTAGAAATGTATTGTTCCTTTCCCACTCCCAAGACACTTATAGGAGCTCCAGCTGTGCTGATAATGTTACGTGCACCACTTCTGGGGCCAGAAGTATTGTTCCAAGACAAAGGCTCTTCATCTGTGTTTGTTCTTGTTTTCCATCAACACTTGAAACCTAGTTCACCTAGATTTTCTTAGGGCTCTGTGTTTTGTTTGGTAAAACAAACAAACAAACAAACAGCATTTGGAGTTAAGATCTTAATTTGGAGTTAAGGTCTTAATTTCTCTGATCCCCATCTATCAGAAGGGGAAGTAATATTTACGTGATAGAACTGACCGGAAGAGCCTAGCATATAGCTTGGCATATAGTAGGCACCATAAATGAAGGTGCCTCCCTCACTCCCATGCCAGCACACCTTGAAAACAAGAGCCAGTATGGCAGATACGTAGCACATGTGCTTCCTTCCCCTACGGTATCCATGGTAGACATTATTAATTGATCACAATATTCTTTCCTGCTTGGATTAGTTTGCTACTGCTGTGGTAGCAACTTACCACCAACTTAATGGATTAAAACAGCGCAAGTTTATTACCTTACAGTTCTATAGGTCTGAAGTCCAACAGTTCTCACTGGACTAAACTCAGTTTTGGCCGGGTTGCTTTCCTTTTTGGAAATGCAAGGGGAGAATTCATTTCCTTGCCTTTTCCAACTTCTAGAAGCCTCTCTCCAGTCCACGAACATAGCTCCCTACATCTCGGAATCAGCAACAAGGCATCAAATGCTTCTCATGCTGCTATCACTCTCTGACCATAGCCAGGAAATGTTCTCCACTTTTAAGGACCCGTGTGATTAGATTGGGCCCACCAGATAATCCAGGGTTATCTCCCCATCTCAAGATCCATAACCTTCATCAATCAGCAAAGTCCCTTTTGCCGTGTCAGGAAGCATAGTACATGTTTCCGGGATTAGGATGAGGACACCTTTGGGGTCTATTGTTCTACTTACCCCACTTCTCAATGCACTGCAGCCACTACCTATGGATGAGAATTTGACCTGTGAGATCAAATCTATTTATCCTGTGAGATCAAAGTTGTCCCTACTTTAGAGATTCACCAGGAAAGAAAGAAAGAAAGAAAAAAGCAAAGCCAATCAGAGGATAATTGGAATCAAAAGAAAGTACCTACCACATGCTAAATACTTAAAAAAAAAAAAAATCTGCCTGGATTCTCTTACTGCCACAGTCAGGAGTAGAAGCAGTAGCAGACCAGTCCTCAGCAGCTACAGAAGGGGGAATGTTCTTTTGGGGTTGCCTTTCTACCAATGGGGTCCTAGAGTGCCACCTCCAGGTCTCTCAGCTTGGGGTCCCCTTCATGTGGGATCATGAGTGGTTGCACATTGGCCTAAACTTTTTAAAAAACAGCTTCACTGAGGTATAAATGACATACAACAATTTGTACATGTTCAAAGTGTACAAAGTGATATGTTTTGACACATCTATACCTGTGAAACTATTACCTTATTCAGGATTATGAACATATCCATCCTTACCAAAGTCTGCTTGTGCCCTTTTGGAATCCCTTCCTATCCCCACCTGTTCCCAGATAACCACTGATCTGCTACTGTCACTTTAGATTAGTTTCCATTTTCTAGAATTTTATATAAATGATATCATATAATAAGTACCCTTGTTTGGCCTGGTTTCTTATAGTTAGTGTAATGATTTTGAGATTCATCCATGTTGTATGTATCAATAGTTCACTGTTTTTACCGCTGAGTAGCATTTCAATGTAAACTGCAGTTTTGTTTATCTTTTCACCAACTATCAGAAATTTTCAGTTTTTGGCTATTACAAATAAACTCTTATGAATATTCATGTACAAGTCTTTGTATTGGGCATACACTTTCATTTTTCTTGGGTAAATATCTAGGAGTGCAATCACTGGGTCATACAGTAGGTATATGCTTAACTTTATAAGAAACTGCCAAACTGTTTTTCAAAATGGTTGTACCATTTTATATCCTCATCAGCAGTGTATGAGAGCTTCAGTACTTCCATGTCCTTGGCAGTACTTAGTATGGTTAGTCTTTTTAATTTTGGCCATTCTAACGGGTGTATGGTAGTATCTCATTGTTTTATTTGCATTTACTTAATGACAATGATGTTGAGCATATTTGTAATTTGCTTATCTGCCATCCATGTATCTTCTTCAGTGAAGTGTAAGTTCAATCTTTTATCCATTTTTAAAATTAGATTGTTTTCTTATTATCAGGTTTTAGAGTTCTTTATATATTCTGAATACAATTCTCTTGACACATATATGATTTACAAATATTGTCTCTCATTTTGTGGTTTGTCTTTCCATTCTCTTAACAGTGTAATTCAAAGAGGAGAAGTTCTTAATTTTGATGTAGTATAAGATATTGATTTTTCTTCATGAACTGTGCTTTGTGTTATATTTAAGAAATCTTGCCCAAACCAGGGTCATAAAGATTTACTCCGATGTTTTCTTCTAGGAGTTTTATGGCTTCAGGTTTTACATTTAGGTCTATGAGCCATTTTGAGTTAATTTTTGTATATGGTGCAATGTATGAATTAAAGTTCTGTCTCCCTAACCCCATACTCATATTCAACTGTTCTAGCACTATTTGTTGAAAAGACTTTCCTTTCTCCACTAAACTGCTTCTGCACATTTACTGAAAAACAGTTGTCCATATGTCTCTGGACCTATTTCTGGATGCTCTATTCTGATCCATTTATTTATTTATCATGACACTAACATCACACTGATGGTTAGTGTATCATTATAATAAGTGTTGAAATTAGGTAGTGATTCATCTGTAATGGTGGGCTCACAGAATGAATTGATAAGTATTCCTTCCTCTTCAATTTTTTCAGAGTTTGTATATTATTTCTTTCTTAAATATTTGATAGAATTCTCCAAGGAAACTGCCAAATCCTTGAGTTTTGTTTTTTTTCTGAGAAAGTTGTTAACTACAAATCCAGGTTATTTCTTCTTGAGTGAACTATGGTAGATTATGTCTTTCAAGGAATTTGTCCATTTCATTTAAGTTGTCGAATTTATATGCATTTATTAGTTATTTTATAGGCATGTTCATAATATCCGCTTATTATTGCTTTAATAGCCATAGAATCTGTAGGGTTGTCACTTTTTTCATTCAAGATATTTAGCAATGTATGTCTTCTCTCTTTTATCCTATTCAATTTGGTTAGAGGTTTATGAATTTTATTGATCTCAAAGAACAGCTTTTGATTTTAACAATTTTCTTGTTTTTCTATTTCACTGACATGTTCATTTTTATTTATTATTTCCTTTCTTCTGCTTACCTTGGCTTTAACTTACACTTCTTTTTTTTTAGTTTCTTAAAGTGGGAGCTCATATCATTGATTTAAGACCTTTCTTCTTTAAAGCATAGGCATTTTAGTGCTATAAATTTCCCCTTAAGCACTGCTTTAGCAGCTTCCTGTAAATTCTGATATGCTATGTTTTTGTTTTCATTCAGTTAAAAAGACTTTGGGCTTCCCTGGTGGCGCAGTGGTTGAGAATCTGCCTGCCAATGCAAGGGACACAGGTTCGAGCCCTGATCTGGGAAGATCCCACATGCCGCGGAGCAACTAGGCCCGTGAGCCACAACTACTGAACCTGCGCGTCTGGAGCCTGTGCTCCGCAACAAGAGAGGCCACGATAGTGAGAGGCCCGCACACCACGATGAAGAGTGGCCCCCACTTGCCCCAACTAGAGAAGCCCTCGCACAGAAACGAAGACCCAACACAGCCAAAAATAAATAAATAAATAACTTAATTAATTTTTTAAAAAAAGAGTTTATTTCCCTTCGATTTCTTCTTTAACTCAAGGGTTATTAAGAAGTGTTTTATATAATTTCCAAACACTTGGGGATTTTATAGATAGCTATCTGTTATTGATCTCTAACTTAATTCCATTTTGTTCAGAAAATATACTTTGTATGACTTGAATCCTTTTAAATGTATTAAGACTTGTTTTTTGTCCCAGAATATGGCCTATTTTTGTAAATGTTCCAAAGAGTATTGAGCACTTTAAATATTTTTTCATATATAATCTTCACAACAATGCTTACTGTTTTATCTCCATTTTAATGAAGAGGAAATAGGTGATATTTGATACCTGTTTTAAAGAGAAAAGGCTGAGGGTTAATCAATTTAAATAACAATTTAGGGCCAGACAGCCATTAAGTAGTAAAACCAGGATATGCTCCCAGATCTGACACCAAAGCCAAGCTATTGGTATCACTCTTGTATAATTCCTCCATACCCATCCCTCATCCTGATAGGCAGGGAGAACCACTTGTGGTCAAGAGGCTGAGTTTAGAAGTTAATTTCCTCTTTCTGAAAGTGTGGGGATCTATCTCCTCAATTGCTCCTTCCTAGCATAAACACAATTGCTTCAACTGTTGATGCAAACATAAAGGTGGGTTCTGTCTGATGGTAAGAAATGCCCCAACCCACAACTGCTAATCTGAGTCAGAACCTTGCTACTGAGCCCTGCTGCTGACTGATGCTCAATCACTCCAATAACACCCAAAACCAAAGACTGACATCAGGTGCTTTTGCCTCTTCCTAGCAGAGAGCAGGGGATGGCTGATTATCCTTCAGAGCCCAGTGATAACTCAGGAAGCCTCTGGACTAACAGACTCTATTTATATGTTCCTTGAATTTGCATAATAGTCTTCAAGTCAACCTGGATGGAAATGACTATTTTCTTACTCCTTTCTTGAATTTAACTGTCAGGTATCAAAGGCATGATCTTATTGCTAGTAAATGTGATTACAGTTCTTGTTCACTGGGACTGATGCCAATTTGGGACCTATAATTCAATTCAACAAAAGAGTTTTTGATCATCTGCAGCTCCAATTATCTAAGTGATCCAGTCCCTTTCTTCCTCCTATTACCACAGTCATTTGACTGGCCTGTTAATGATCTTTTTGGCTGCATCCATGGTCCTGCACAATGGTTATTTGAATAGATGTCTTCCAGGAGTTTATTTGTCTTACAAAGTCAATTTAACTTCCACAGTTATTTGCAGGATCCCAAATTGTCCATAATTGACTGCTTCCTAATGCCAATTAGCCTAAAATCTGAAAGGAAAAGAGTGTGCTGCCTAAGTGAGCTATTCATTCCGAGTGCCATTTCTTCACCACTTGAAATGCTAAATGGTCAGCACCAAAGGAAGGAAAAGAACTCCTGGGGATTTTCTTTGAGTACCTAAGCATCTAACCTTTCACTGAAGTAGACTGGCTTCTACACGCTAATTATTAGCCTGCAGATTACTAAGGAGTTAAAACTCTTTGGTAAGAGTATGCAGTCCCCAAAAGTTAATCTGTGGTGTGCAGTATCTGACTTTTTAAATTTCTTCTGATGAGTGATGTAAAGGATGTAGAATGGAAGAGTTCTGCAGCAACGTCAAAGCCTAAAGCAGCCACTATTCTGGTTGATAGATAATATCTAGTTGATAGATAACTGCTTAAGTCTCTACTTTCTCCTAAATGGAAACTGCATGGTTAAAGAAATCTTTCCATGAGATTCTGCAAACCTTTGACAAACTACTATAGTTAGAAATAGCAAATCAGTTTTAACGTATGTGTCAATTGATTGGCTGGCCTTAGATTCTTGGGATTCTGAGACCACACTCTTTTTTTAAATGAAATATAGTTGATTTACAATATTATATTAGTTTCAGGTGTACAGCATAGTGACTTAGTATTTTTATAGATTATATTCTATTAAAAGTTATTATAAAATAATGGCTATAATTCCCTCTGCTATACAATATATCCATATATATATATCCATGTGTGATTGATATATATATATGGATATATATATCACATCTTCTTTATCCATTTGTCTGTTGATGGACACTTGGGCTGCTTCCATAGCTTGCCTATTGTAAATAGTGCTGCTATGAACACTGAGGTGGCATATATCTTTTTGAATTAGTGTTTTCATTTTCTCTGGATACATATCCAGGAGTGGAATTGCTGGTTCACATGGTAGTTCTATTTTTAGTTTTTTGAGGAACCTCCATACTGTTTTCCATAGTGGCTGTACCAATTGACATTCCCACCAAAAGTGTACAAGGGTTCCCCTTTCTCCACATGCTCACCAACATTTTTTATTTGTATTCTTTTTGATGACAGCCATTCTGAGAGGTGTGAGGTGATATCTCATTGTTGTTTTGATTTGCATTTCTCTAGTCATTAGCGATGTTGAGCATCTTTTCATGTGCCTGTTAGCAATCTGTATGTCTTCTTTGAAAAAATGTCTATTTAGATCTTCTGCCCATTTTTTAATTGGGTCATTTGTTTTCTTGATAGAGTTGTTTATATATTTTGGATTTTAACTCCTTGTCAGTCATATCATTTGCAAATATTTTCTCCCATTCAGTAGACTTTTTGTTTTGTCAATGGTTTCCTTTGCTGTGCAAAAGCTTAAGTAGGTCCTATTTGTTTCTTTTTGTTTTTATTTCTTTTGCCTTAGGGGAGAGATGAAAAAAAATACTGCTGTGATTTATGTCAAAGTGTGTTCTGCCTATGTTCTCTTCCAGAAGTTTTATGGTTTCAGGTCTACTTTAGGTCTTTAATCTATTTTGAGTTTATTTTTCTATATGGTGTGAAGAAATGTTCTAGTCTCATTCTTTTACATGTAGCTACCCAGTATCCCCAACACTTTTAAAAAAAATAATTTATTTATTTTATTTATTTAATTTTGGCTGTGTTAGGTCTTTGTTGCTGTGTGCGGGCTTTCTCTAGTTACAGCGAGCAGGGGCTATTCTTCGTTGTGGTGCGTGAGCTTCTCATTGCAGTGGCATCTCTTGTTGCGGAGCATGGGTTCTAGGCATGTGGGCTTCAGTAGTTGTGGCTCATGGGCTCTAGAGCGCAGGCTCAGTACAGTAACTGGGGTGCATGGGCTTAGTTGTTCTGCAGCATGTGGGATCCTCCTGGACCAGGGATCGAACCCATGTTCCCTGCATTGGCAGGCGGATTCTTAACCACTGTGCCACCAGGGAAGTCCCAACACCACTTATTGAAGAGACTGTCTTTTCTCCATTGTATATTCTTGCCTCCTTTATCGTAGATTAATTAACCATGGGTGCGTGGGCTTATCTCTGGGCTCTCTATTTTCTTCCACTGATATATGTGTCTATTTTTGTGCCAGTACTATGCTGTTTTGATTACCATAGCTTTGTAGTACAGTCTGAAGTCAGGAAGGGTGATACCTCCAGTTTTGTTCTTTTTTCTCAAGACTGCTTTGGCAGTTTGGGGTCTCTTGTGGTTCCATATAAATTTTGGGATTATTTGTTCTAGTTCTGTGAAAAATGTCATGGATATTTTGATAGGGATTGCATTAAATCTGTAGATTGCTTTAGGTAGCATAACCACTTTAATAATATTAATTCTTCCATTCCAAGACCCCAGGGTCTTTCCATTTCTTTGTGTCATCTTCAATTTCCTTCATCAATGTTTTATAGTTTTCCAGAGTGTAGGTCTTTCACCTCTTTGGTGAAGTTTATTCCTAGGCATTTTATTCTTTTCAATGCAACTTTAAATGGGATTTTTTTTTTAACTTTCTCTTTCTGATGGTCCATTATTAGTGTATAGAAAAACAACATATTTCTGTATATTAATCTTGTATCCTGCAACTTCACTGAACTTATTAGTGCTAATAGTTTTTTGGTGGAGACTTCAGGGTCTTCTATATAAAGTATCATGTCAGGTGTAAATACTGGCAGTTTTACTTCTTCTCCTGCCATCTGGATGCCTTTTATTTCTTTTTCTTGTCTGACTGCTGTGGCTAGGACTTCCAATACTATGTTAAATAGAAGTGGTGAGAGTCGGCATCCTTGTCTTGTTCCTGAATTTAGAGGAAAGGCCTTCAGCTTTTCACTGCTGAGTATGATGTTAACTGTGGGTTTGTCATAAATGGGCTTTATTATGTTGAGATATGTATACCAACTTTGATGAGAGCTTTTACCATGAACGGATGTTGAATTTTGTCAAATACTTTTTTTGGATCTATTGAGATGATCATGTGATTTTTATTCTTCCTTTTGTTAATTTGGTGTATTGCATGGATTTATTTGAGAATATTGAACCATCCTTGTGTCCTTGGAATAAATTCCATTTGATCACAGTATATGATCCTTTTTATATATTGTTGGATTTGGTTTGCTAATATTTTGTTGAGGATTTTTGCATCAAAGATACTGGCCTATAATTTTCTTTTTTTGTAGTGTCTTTGTCTGGTTTTTGTATCAGGGTAATGGTGGCCTCGTAGAATGAACTTGGGAGTGTTCCATCTTCTTCAATTTTTTTGTAATGGTTTGAGGAGGATAAGTATTACCTCTTCTCCATATGTTTGGTAGAATTCCCCTGTGAAGCTGTCCAGTCTTGGCCTTTTGTTTGCTGGGTTTCTTTTTTTTAATTGCCAAGTCAGTTTCACTGCTAGTGATTGGTCTGTTTAAATTGTCTGTTTCTTCTTGATTCAGTCTTGGCAGATTGTATATTTCTAGAAATTTGTCCATTTCTTCTGGGTTGTCCAATTTGTTGGCATATAATTGTTTGTGGTACTCTCTTATGATTTTTTTATATCTTGGTATTGGTTGTTATTTCTCCTCTTTCATTTTTTTTTCCTCTTTCATTTTTTACTTTATTTGGGTCCTCTTTCTTCTTCTTGGTGAGCCTGGCTAAAGATTTATCTATTTTGTTTATGTCTTCAAAAAAACCAGCTCTTGATTTTACTGATCTTTTCTATATATATATAGGTCTCTGTTTTATTTATTTCCTCTCTGATCTTTATTATTTCTTTCTTTCTGCTAACTTCTGGGCTTTTTTTGTTCTTCTTTTTCTAATTCCTTTAGGTGGTAGTTAGGTTATTTCTTCTGAGACCATAATCTTGGATCAATGGAAAAGTAAGGTGATTGATCAGTGATGCCTGCCACAAACAGTAATAAGGAATGTGTGCTAGACACTATGCCAGACACTGGGAATATAGCAGTGAACAAGATGGATTCAGCTGATGAACTCACAAAGCTACAGGGTGGGAATGATAAAGTCACTTTTTATTTTGTTATTCTAAAATTTGATGGTCCTTGTTCTGCCCACCACTGTTAATGGATTATTATAAAATAGCCACAATGTCAATTAAGACCTCTTAGTACAGTTCTTGCAGGAAAATGTAACAAGAGGAAAGGTGTTTATCACAGCAAGTAAGATGTGTCTTTCAGTTGTATTTTCTTTCTCTTCAAGAGCACACTGGCCAAGAAGACCTTCATCTTCATGAAGATGCTCCTTGCCAAACCAGTACATTTCTCCATGGTGGTAGGTAGCTGCAATCCTGGCCAGGGTCAACTCTTGCTAATGGAGAATGGAAAAAAATTGACAGGAAAAGATCAAGTGCAGGCGTGGAATGGTGAACTACTGTCTTTTCTGGGGTCACATGAAAAGGTAATTCCTGAGACAGAGCAAGCAGATTGAGCAAAGGGCATTCACCTTCTTGCTAACTGACCAGCAGTTGTCCCCAGATGTTCCCCCATGCTGGTTATGTAAAAGGTGTTCAGTCACATGCAGAGTTTCTCTTAACCTAGTCAGCAGATGCCATCAATGGCTCTTCAGTCTGGTGGGGACAGGCTCTCTCTGTGCGGGCCTCATAAGTGCAACTTTGAAATGCTAGCACCGAAGTCAGAGTCCTGAGTTTGCTGCAAAAGGCCCCCCTCCATGCACAGATGATGCAATGGATTGGTATCCTTCTCACCATGGTGACAGCAGTTGACATGGAAACAGTTGTTCCTGCTTCTACACATAATCATTGTCCCTTACTTAGGCTTGCAAAATACCAAAAATATTTGCCTGCCCAGTACCCATTTCTTCTATCTCTCGGAACTGTATAAAGATTACCTTTTCGGAAATCATCCTTTCCGAACATCCAAACCAGTGGTGTTGGATAATATCTGTCCCACCCTATGCCTAAGCTCAGTAGGTAACCAATACCTGATCAAGCTGAGTCACAGGAATTGGTTTGGGTATAGACATGTGGCCCATTCTGAGTCTATGAGTGTCAGGTCCAGATTCTGTTAAAATGATTGGGAAAGTGACAGGGTTTTGCCTTTTGTTGTTAAGCTGACAGAACATAAGCCTGAAGCTGTTGGCAGCTCCTTGCCACCAGCTGTGTAGAACATGCTTGAAAATTTAGAAGGAAAACAGAGTCAAGGGACTGAGAGAGACATATTCCTGCTGATAAAATTTGAGCACCTGGATCCAGCTTTACCTGAATTTAACTATACCTTTGGACTTTTTCAGTTATATGAACCAATTTCTGCCCTTTTTTGCTTAAGAAAGTTTGAGTTAGGTTTCTGTCACTTATACCCTCAAAAGTCTTGATGAATATATAATTTTTTCCCTTTAGAGAGATTTTCATAGGAACTGGGCAAAACTATAGACATGCCTCTGAAATTTCTAGCATTTGAACAACATATATTTTTCTATAAGCATTGCTGATGAAATATAAGCCTAAAGCTGTTAGGCCTGATATCAGTTCATCAGCACATGACTAGTTAACAACAGCTACATGCCAACCACTATGCTGGGTACCATGATGGGGAGGGAAGAAGTCAGCCAGGGTCCCTGTCCTCACAGAGTTTACAGTCTAACCAGGAAGGCAGAACTAACACAAGTGAAAACTTGAGCAGAAGTTCTCACCTTCAGGGCCACAGCGCACTGGTGAGTCACCATATATTATGAGGTCTGCCACATGGAATGTGTGACTCATGAAGCTACAGTACCAATGTTGGCAGATGATTAAAAAATAAACATGAATTAGAGTGGATTCAAGGTTATCACAATAATAATGTCACATTCATTCACTTAGTTCCCCAGAATGTTTTCCTCAGGGGAAGAGAAAGGGTTGGTATAACAGCTAACGCCCACGCACCCACATCCCCAGCAGTGTGTTGTTCCCAAGGATGCCATCCACCATGTGTCCCCAAGCAGCGACAATAATATCGATGTGAAGGAGGAGGAGGAACAGCAGCAGGAGAACTGCCAGCGCTTACTGTGCACTGATTAGGTGCCAGGTACTGTGCTGAGTGCTTATAAGAGTTCTTTCATTTACTCTACATGAAAAACTTTAGAGCAGTCATCCTCCCTGGTTGGCAGAGTAAAGAATAACTTCAGTGCTAAACAGTTTGAGTCTGTCTCTAGCACAACCTGAATTCAGAGAAGGGAGAGATCAGCATAGGCTGGAGTTGCTGGAAAAGGTTCCAAGCAGGGCATGAGCTTGAACAGGGCCATGGAGGACAAATAGGCTCCACACAACCAGGCGAGAAGGGAGGGCATGCAGGCTCCGGTATAAATGAGACAAATGCACTACACTGGTGCCAGTCTCACATTCTGGGCACCTCTGAGCAGGGACCAGGGCGTTGCAAGACAAGTGCAATTGCCCGCTACCCACTTGGCTATTGCATGCACTGCATCCTACCTCTGGACCTTTGTCTGTGCTCTTTCCTCCACCCTTGTCCCCTTCAGTTAAGAAGCTCCCGAGGGATACTCTGGAAGCTCTGAGGTCCTCTCTACCCTCTCTTGAGAAGAGGAACTGCTTCCCTGAGACAACTAAAGCAAACTATTCCTCCCTTGGCTGCCGACAAAGTTCAGCTTCCCTTCAGGCTCCCCAGTGCAGTGCTGCCTGTAGGCCCAACCCCACCTGCAGACTTGCCCCCATCCTTCCCCTCAGCCTACCCCAAATTCTGGACCAGCACCTCCTTATGCCAGAATGCAGCCACCCTGCCTTCCACTCCCTCAGTTTCCTTCACTCAGCCAGGCAGCGTGTCTGGGTAGCCACAAGCTGTACCCTGAAAAAAACCAACCCACCAACAAACCAAGCACCCCTCAACTTAATCACTTCCCTTACCAGAACATTTATAGTTAATAATGAGCATTTATTAACTGCTTAGTGTGTGCCCAGCGCTGTTCTAAGCAGTTATATGCATTACTTTATGAAAATTTTACAAGGAGGCTGTGAAATAGGACAAGTGCCACCTACATTTTATAGACCAGGAGACTGTGGTTCTGGGAAGTAATTTCAGTGATGCCCTGAGCAAGGACAGCAGCATGAGGCCAGGCAGACCGGTGCCCCTAAGCATGCTGCTCTCCTGCATCAGCCGCGGCCTTCAGGATCAACCCTCACAGCCTCAAGCTGGCAGTCCAGGCCCTCCACCACCAAGACTGGGTTTAGTTCTCGAGTCTTAAATTCCCACGTGGCCTCACAGCATGTTCCAACCACCAGGCCAGATAACACGTAGCTGCTGGGCATACTCTGCCTTTCCCCAACACCATGCCTTTGCTTATGCTGGGTCCTCTGTCTGGAATGCCATCCCTCGTGACCTCCACATGTAGGTTCACCCTTTAAAAGCTGCCTATTCCTCGAGGTTTTTCAATTTACCCTATCGTCTCATTGCCATCAAAATTAATCCCTGCCTTTCCCATGTACATCCTTCATATCCATTTCATAGTGCACTTCCCTTGCTTTACTGTTATTTGTGTGCAGTTACTTTATCATGAATCCCTGACAGGCAGGAACTGGGATTTCTCTTAGTGAGTTCCACTTGGGCATTTAGATCAGTGCCCTGCATGTGGGAGCTGCTCAAGAAATGTTAGCAGACTTAAGCTGAATGGCCACAGTTCTACCTTTCTCCAAACAGCTTCCCACAGCAGCCTACCAAAATATGTGAAAGTTCCACCGTTAGAGTCACTCCCTTGATTTAAAACCTTGCCTCCAGAAGGTCTCTGCTGAAATGTAGATATAATAGCTAGAAATGTAATGGATTGATTCATTAATACCTCAGGTTATTAGTTACTCAACCACTGGAGTTAAATCACCACTGGTCTGGAAAGAATGGACTCATTTTCCAAGGTAAGCAATGCCTCATTTCTTGGTGGTGGACACAGGTGAGGAAACTCTCAAACCTGCCTCCTTCACCAGCAAAATGATTCCCAAGTGGTTGTAGGCTTCTAGCGCATTCCTTGTGATGATTCAATAGCTATTTACAGAGAGGCAGCATGACCTTTCTGGTTCTAGAGGTGATACAGGTGAAACAAGGGGGATGCAATGCTCTCCAGGTTCTGACTATGAAGCCTGCTATATCTCACTCAAAAATCTTTGCTCAGAAACCCTGCAATGGAGGAGAGAGGTTAGGAAGGAACTGTAGTGAGTTGAATAGCGTCCCTCCCAAATTCATGTCCACCTGGAAGCTTGGAATGTGACCTTACTTGAAAAAAGGGTCTTAGCTGATATAATTAAGATGAGGACATACTGGATTAGGATGGGCTCTAAATCCAATGACTGGTGTCCTTATAAGAAGAGGAGAGGAGGGATTTCCCTGGTGGCGCAGTGGTCGAGAGTCTGCCTGCCGATGCAGGGGACATGGGTTCGAGCCCTGGTCCAGGAAGATCCCACATGCTGTGGAGCAACTAAGCCCGTGTGCCACAACTATTGAGCCTGTGCTCTAGAGCCCGTGAGCCACAACTACTGAGCCCACATGCCACAACCACTGAAGCCCGTGCACCTAGAGCCTGTGCTGCTCCGCAATGAGAGAAGCCACCACAATGAGAAGCCCACGCACCACAACAAAGAGTAGCTCCCGCTCACCGCAACTAGAGAAAGCCCGCAAACAGCAACGAAGACCCAACACAGCCAAGAATAATTAATTAATTAATTAAAATGAAATAAAATAAAAATTACTGGCTTAAAAAAAAAAAAAGAGGAGAGGACATGCAGACACATGGAGTAGAACAGGTGGAAATGGGGGCAGAGATCAGAGGGATGTGGCTAGAAGCCAAAGAATGCCAAGCGTTGCCTACAACTAGTTCTCATTCAGAAGCCAGAACCAGGGGCAGGGAACAGATTTTCCCTCTGAGCCTCTAGAAGGAACCATTTCTGCCAACACCTTGATTTTGGACTTCTGACCTTTAGAACTACGAGAGAATACATTTTTGCTATTTTAAGCCACCAAGTTTGTTATGGCAGCCCTAGGCAACTAATACAGTAGCCAACTTGCAGAGATGGCCTAACATGTACCAGGCACTTTACTTTGGTACTACAGGACCCTCAAGAAGGGAGTTGTTACCACTTTTTTACAGATGAGAAAGACTGACACCCAGAGAGGTTAAGAACTTGTCCAATGTCACAAAGCTGGGAAAATGGCAAATATGGGTTTTGAGTCTATGAAGCTGTATTAGGTTGTAGGTGGTCTTCTTCTGTCACTGACACTCTCTTCATTTCTTTCCCTGAGGGCTTATTAAGTGCCAGGAACTCCTCTAGAAAGCCTGCATGTTGGCTCCTAGCACAGGTATCTCGACCTATTTCATTCACAGATGTATCCCAAGTGCACAGGGCAGCTCCTGGCACATAACAGTTGCTTAATAAATATTTGCTGAATAAATGAATCCTCTCCTAAATCCCATGGGATAGATATAATTATTATACTCCTTCTGCAGAAGGTGAAAATGAGGCACAGAGGGGGTCAGGGACTTTCCCAGAGTCCTGACCCTTGGTATCAGATAACGTGATGTGATTCATTCCCTGACCCACAACCCAAGTGACATTGACATTTATAAACCCAGTTCCTTAGAATTAACTGCACTTCATCATCTTCACCATACCATTTATTGAGCATTGCTCAGGGCCAGCCCCAGGCTAGGTGTTTTGTAGACAGTCTCACCTTTAACCCTTATTATACTCCTATGCACTAGTTACTATTAGCATCCTGATTTAACATACTGGAATCTGAGACACAGAGAAATGAAGTAATGTTTTTGGTGTCACACAACCAGTAGGTGACAGGATCAGTGTTCAAGGTCAAGTCTCTCTGATTCCAAAGCCTGTACTCAAAGCCATTAAGTAGACTGCCTCTCTTAGCAGGAGCCCCACCCAATGTGAACAATGTCCAAAGAATGGAAGCTGACGCTGGTGATGGGCTCCGCTGCCCTGCCCTCCTGTCCCCCTCCAGGTTTCCTCCTTCTGTGGCCTGTGGATGGGACCTCCAACTCTAAGCAGCTCTGAATTGTCTCTGCTCACTCAACTTATCTTGGGTTGGTTCTGTTCACCCTCTGCCAGAAAGCATGAAGCTCTTCCCAGGACTTCTACCTTCCTTCATCCAAAGCTAAGGACTGTTCATTCACTTCTCTGTCAAATAAAGATGGGCTTAAAGATAGAAGAGGACCGTGGATATACCAGGAATATAGCAGTGAAAAGACAAATGCTGTTTCTCCTCCCCAGATACTTCATCTAATGTTTTCTCCCTGCTAGTTCCCAAAAGCCCTTATTTATTCCCCTTGGCAACTGCCAGCTTCACACCACAGTGAAAGTTTTTTAATGCAATCCCAAGATGCATTCCTCTTTAGAGCTAAGGATACTTAAAGCTAAGATTCTGTAATGATACTGCATTTTAACATGGATTCAGCCTTCCTAAATGATTATAATTTGGGAGAGTTTCTGTCATCAGGAAGGTGGAAGGGCCTCCCATTCCTGGAATTACACCATAGAGGTAGATGTCTATCCTGCTTGTAAGAAATCCTGGCTTTGCCTAGAGTGACCCTGTATCCCCTTCCATCTGTCTTAGTGTCTAAGAAGATCTTTTGAATATGATAGTGATAACAGTAAGGAAACCCAGAGAACATCTTGACCAGCCTTCCCAGTTCACTCATGGAGAAAATGGGACTCCCCAGAGGGAAGTCACTCTCCCAGCTGACAAGCACCAGCTGGCCTGAATCCCAGTACCTTCCCATACACACTATTGGGCCATCACATCACTGGTCTTTCTGGATGTCCTTGAAATGCCCCAAAGTAGGAGGAAAGAGTTTGTCCTGTGAGAAGAGAAGGGAAGCAGGTTCATCCAGGCCCTCTCCTAGAACTTGCCATTTATAATCATGTCAAGGTGACCTGTCATGGACTTGCCCCTGGACCCAGGAACAGGAATGTGAGGAGGAAAGAGAGTCTGGGAAGGGGCCTTAGTGCAGAGCAGGCAAAGGCAGCAAAGGTGGTGCTGAGTGACACAACGGCTTGAGAATTTATCATCCACTCACAGGCAGACAACAGATTGAGCAGAGGACCTCAGCAGTCCTGCAAAGCATGGGGGCCCTCAGGGCAGGCTCTTACCACTGAACTGTGCATTCTCTGGAAAGAACCACCTAGCTTAAGAACAAAGCCAAGTGGTGTGCCTAGTCTAGGGCCATGTGGTAGGAGGAGGGGGCACTCTTCATCTCTCATGACCCCACTTTGGACTGAGTCTTGGAGGTTCTAGAACTTCCTACATGCATCCCTACATCCAGGGTGAAATAGTGAATGCTCAATCAATATTTATTGAGTGAATGAGTCCCCTGGGAAGGGTAATATATTAACATATTATCTGCTGCTAATAGCTTTGTGCAAATTAGTTTAAAATTAAAATGAACACTTCTTCAGTACTTTGCATCTTATTAATGTAGCACATGAAGAATCCCATTTAGTTTTCAAAGTATTCTTGGGAAAGGTGTATTTGTGACCTTGGGTAAAATATTTAACCTTTCTTTGCCTTAGTTCCCCCATCTATAAAATGAAATTAATAGTACCTACCCTATAGAGGAAGAATTAATGGATAATACCTGTAAAGCATTAGAGTCTTTCCATAGGGACTGTTATTTCTATGTACTGTGGCCTGTTCTATATTTCTGGGAGACAGGCTATTTAAATGGTACCTTGGGATGTGGGGACAGAGCTGTGACTAATGTCAGCTCCTTCTCAAGGTCGCCATCCTGGACCCTGACCACTAGCAGACAGTTTCCCACCAAGACAGAATGTGGACTGGTGTCCACTCTGGCCTCACAACTTTAGCCCAGAATTTTGCTTTGGAAGGCATTAGAAATTCTTTCTTTGGTTGTTTACTTATTGTTCTCAGATCGTGTGGAAAGCTCTCTGGAAACTTCGGACAATGTTATCATGAGACTGGAGAACTGATGAGGGAGAAGCTGAGAGGAAAATAAGAGAAGAGCATGGGGGTTGCTGGGGCCCCTGCCTTGGTGTTTATTTGCCACATTTTTCTAAGCTGGATCTTCATAAGTACTCAGGGGCTACAGCCAAGCCAAGTTCCCTCACTGCACTCTGTTGCCTTCCACCACAAGCCCCCAGTCTGAGCCTGGTAACCGGGTCCCCACTCTTCCTTGCCCCACCTTTCTTCTCTCTACTAACTCTGCCTTGTGAGGGAACGCAACTCTGTAAACATCAGAGCACAGAGAGAGCAAAAGAGAGAGAAACTAAACTAAAAAAAAAAAAAAAGGAGTACATGCTGGGCTGTGTGTGTGTTTGGGGGGCGGGGGGGTGGGAACTGAGGAGGAGAGTAAGACAGGAAGATGAGGTCCCAGGAGGTGGAGTGGGTTCAGCCATCGATAAGGACTCTGAGCCAAGTACACTTAACATCAAGTTTGCAAATAGCCAGCCTGTGGGCTGAATCCAGCCCTAAAAAAGTTGGGGGCTTTAAAATTTGAAAAATTTCCCATAAAAACCCAAATATCCAGCTTGAAGAACCTGGTCATGCAGGGTTCACATTTCATGGCAACAATGGACTGGAGCTGTGGAGTCACTCTCTCCTCTAGAAGGGGCACATGCCAGCCCTATTTGCCATAGTCTCCACCACTCTCTATTGTGTGGCATTCAGCCTGGTTCACTTACTTAAATTATCTAAGTCCCTGAGTTTGGGAGTCTTAGTTTTTATGTATCATTTTTTAGTACCAGTTGGTGAAACCACCTCCTTCTTACCCAGCTACCCCCAAAATACAGACCTGAGGGCAAAGGCAATAAGTGAAAGATGGTTTTGAAAGGCAGAGTAGAGAAGGGTGGAGATGGGGAGTACAGCTGAAAAGGGAGAGAAAATTTGCAAGTGGGAAAGGAAAAAAATCCAGGATGAGGAGAGGAAGGTTTGACAAATGGAGAGAGAGGGAGGAGTCAGAATTCTGCTTTCTCATCCATCCCCACTGGCTCCCTGGATTTCCTTAAACAAGGCATGTAATCTTTGTGGGTCAGTAACTCTCCTCATTAGTACAAGGTTGCATCACCATGTTCATCATCAAATAATGAAATTTCCATGGAGCTCCTCTGAGAGTAAATCAGATGGTGATTCTTAAATAAATTAATCAACGATAATACACTGTTTATATTGGCTTCCCTGGATGATTGATTTAATATTTATCAAGCCTAGAATTTGTGCACCCGTATAAATGTTACCATTACTACCTTCTTCCAGCTTGCATTAATTTCACAAAACAAGGCACTTGGTCTCAAGCATTTCTAGGTTAAAGCTTTCAAAAGGGTGGTCGAGTTGTGTGGGTGGGGTAAGGAGAGAGAGAAAGGTGAAGGTTATTGTATGTTGTTTCATTAAAGCATCGATCTTAACCACCCTTTAAACAGCTCTCATCTCCCTGACTACCGGTGTTTACCAATACTGCAGCTGATTTGCTGTAAAAATGCTGAAATTGTATGTTATTTCTGAAAGAAAGAGCTCTTATGCTAGAGAGATTTAAGGACTTCCTGTTTATTTGTTTGCATCTATCAGTATTAACTCTGATCGGCTTTTCCTAACCCAGACACCAAGTTGGTCTAGACACCGCACATTTCATTGATTCACTGAATAACTCCTGAGCACCAGCTACATACCAGGCATTGTTCCAGATGCTGGAACAAAGCAGGAGAGGCCTTCCTCTCATGAAGCCTCCAGCCTAGAAGGTGGAGACAGGCATTAAATACACCCACACAGGTCCAGATTAATTCCCAATGGGGGTTGGGAATGAAGTAGTTTAAACCAAGCCGAGTGAGGTAGTGTGAGGGGAGAGGGCTCTTTTAGCAAGGTGCACACTGAGGAATGAACGTGCCCTGGCACCAGTAATGAGAAGGAAACTTCTCTGTGAAGATCTGGGGGAGGGTGCTCCTGGCAATGGGAACAGCAAATGCAAAGGTCTGGAGGCATGGAAGAGCTTGCTCTGTGCAAAGAAATGGCAGCACCGGAGCTGGGCGACATGGGCTTGCTGGAACCAGTGAGAATATCAATTACAAAATTTTTTTTTAATTAATTAATTTATTTATTTTTGGCTGTGTCGGGTCTTCGTTTCTGTGTGAGGGCTTTCTCTAGTTGCAGCAAGCGGGGGCCACTCTTCATCGCCGTGCGCGGGCCTCTCACTATCGTGGCCTCTCTTGTTGCGGAACACAGGCTCCAGACGCGCAGGCTCAGTAGTTGTGGCTCACAGGCCTAGTTGCTCCGCGGCATGTGGGATCTTCCCAGACCAGGGCTCGAACCCGCGTCCCCTGCATTAGCAGGCAGATTCTCAACCACTGCGCCACCAGGGAAGCCCCACAAAATATTTTAAGGGACATGCAGTGTTGTTACTTTTAAGCACCAATACTATTTGGAAGCAGGCTAATAAATAACTGTACCATAGAAACCCCTTAGGGAACCTACTTTAATGAATAGAGAAGAAGTGTTTGCAATTATCATAACAGGGCTGTCTGTAAATAAATGCTTCTAAAAACGCCTAATTTGACATTTTAAAAACAATTTGTCCTTTTAAGTAATTTAAACACACTGTTTCCCAAATGTTGTTAAGACCTTCCATTTGCATTCTAAATCTTTTGTCTCTTCTTTCCCTCTTCCCCTCAAATAAGTTCTGAAGAGCTCTTAAGAGCTTAGAGTTCTTCATAGTTTTTACCTGAACTATCACAAATTTTTAATTCATAAAGTCTAGAATTTTTGAGGCATTCCTAGAGTGGTAATAGTTGATAGTTATTATATTAGTTATATCGATTTACAATGTGGGTACATTATTAACTCCATTTTGCAAATGAAGAAAATGAGGCTTAGAAAAGTTATGTTACTTCATCAAGGTTACAAGGCAAGGAAATGGAAGAGTCAAGATTAAAACCCAGGTCCTCTGAACTACATACATATAAGTATAGTAAGTATGCTGTATTAGAAGTTAAGTGGCCTAGTTTCTAGTCTCTGCTCTGCCGTTAACTAGCTCATGACCTTGGGTGAGGTGCTTAACCTCTCTAAGGGCTTAGTTACTTTATGGGGAAAAATGCTGCTCATGATACCTGCTTAGTCTAACTAGACTGCATCCATTCCACAGATGTCTCCTTCTGCCATGAAGTGTGCTGGGGGCTGCAGATAGCAGGGAACCAGTGTAGAGAAGCTGGCTTCATGGAGATTACCATCATGGGAAAGGAATAGATACTATTCAAATGATCCCACAAATAAGTATAAAATTACAGTGAAAGCAGGTGTTCTGAGTCCTTACATAGGTGGGCCCTGCCTTGCCCAAAAGCCCAGGCATGGCAACCTGAGTCTGTGACTTTAGAACTAAGAGCTGAGTGTTAAGTGCAGTTAGATAGATAAAGGGCAGGTTGTACCAGAGGTGCGGTGTGGGATGTTCCAGGAGCTAAGACAGCTTGTGCAAAAGGCCCTGTGGAGGGAGGGAACTTGGCCCTGAAATAAGGCAAGTGTGTCTAGGGAACAGGGTGTGAGGGGGTGTGAAGGGAGAGGAAGCTGAAGAATTAGAGGTCAACTATGCAGGGCCTTGAAGGACATGTAAAGAGTCCTTAGGTATCTAACATTTTCCTGATTTTATGACTTCTTTGTGTTGACTTCTGCCTTTCTCCTTTCCAAGCACCCGGTTCCCCTAACCATGCTATCCTCTTTTCTTTCAAAAGAATGGGAAGGCCTGACTAAAGGGGTACCATGCTGAGGGCCTTGGCATAGCTTCAGGCCAATCTTCATTGCAACTAGTCAACAACCAGCACATACAAGGCTCTGACCTGGCATCTGGTGTCTCAGGAACCTGCTGCAGGCCAGTGAGACAGCACATTCCCTTCTAAGACAAGAAAGTCCCTGACATTTGTTCTTTGGCAAAAAAAAGCCAGATCTGTCAGGAAGACTCGGTGGCCAAGGCCTCAAATGCTAGAAAGGAAATTAGTTTCAGCAAAAACACAGGGCTGAACATTAGGCCTTTCCACTACCTGCCTCAGATGCTAATCTGGCTGGTGACACTGGTCTACAGGAGACAAAAGGTCACATAGATACTCTGTAATGTATGCCTCCCCCCACCCCCCAAACACCTTTTTTATTTCTAATGGTGTGATGAAGGATTGGGGATGCTGGGATCCTGCGTTAATCAGATTCATTCCACTCTGTTAGGGAGGGCTGTTCTCTGGTGTCTCTGAGGAAATAAAGATGATAAATAGAGGGAAGTCTCATACTTTACTAGCATGGATGGGCAGAGAGATCCCAGTAGTAATTAATCCCAGGATGTTTACAAATTTTTTCTTCTTTGTCAACCAAGAGTCACAGTTTGCAGGTGTTGCCATAAAGGAAGAATGGAAGCTAAACAACTATGTCCTCCTCATGGAGTTGAAAAGAGAGATGGCAAAATACTGATTAATCATCCCATGATGCTTAACAAATAGCAGCATCCTACAAGTCAAGACCCTAGGTCCTTAAGGAAAAACAAGTTTTAGGCATGCAGGACCCTCTTAGGACAGCTTAGAAAATCCTGTGGCTTAAGCCTGAGTTAGCAAAGACTTTTTTTTTTTTTTTTTTTTTTGATAGGGCAAAAGGGGATACAGAGAATGTAAGGGCCCCCCAGTGATGCAAAACAGCAATGAATGCTTATGGAAATTGGGTTGTTTGGGAACTTTTGTGTGTAATTAAGGGTGAGGTAAAAAATCCTTTTGCTCCAATCCTGGGATAGTTCAACATCTTTCCAGAATGTCCATGTTCTCTTTCTTACCTAGTAAGGACTGCAGAATGGCTAAAGGTCAGTCATTCCAGGACAGTCATTCTGGGATGATCTGAGCTGTTGTGAGGCTTTGGGAACAGTACTGTGAATATTAATTCTTTTTATGCTCTGACCTGAGAACAGGAGATTCAAGTTTTGGTTCTGGCTCCATAAAGCATGAATCATGTGACCTTGGGTAAATCACTTCACCTTTCTGAACCTCAGTTTACTCATCTGAAAAATCAAGGTATTATGCTCTGGAGAGCTTGAAATTTCTATGTTCCTGACTTTAAAAGTCTGCACTTACAGCAATTTTAGAATACTGGGCTAAGTATGAAATCAAACCAGGACAGACACCTCTCAGGCTTTTAAAATGTATTTTAGCTGTGAGATGTATATTTGTGGAGTGGCGGTGGTGGGAGGGCATTTATCTCTTTCTTCTTAAAGATTTTGGGGAATCATTAAAAATAAACAACTAAGTATCTCTCAAACTCTTCCAAAAGATGTAAGAGAAGGGAACACTCCCAAAGTCATTCTCTAAATCCACCATCGTCCTGATACCAAAACTAGACAATACCAAAAAAGAAAACTACAGGCCAATATCTTTGATGAATATAGATGCAAAAATTCTCAATAAAATGTTATCAAAATGAAGCCAACAACACATAAAAAAGATCATACACCATGATCAAGTTGGATTCATCCCACGGTCACAAGGATGGTTCAACATATGCAAATCAATCAATGTGATAACCATATTAACAAAAGAAAAAACCAAAAATCATGTGATCATCTCTAGATGCAGAAAAATCATTTGATAAAATTCAGCATCCATTCATGATAAGAACTCTTACCAAAGTGGGTATAGAGGGAACATATGTCAATATAATAAAAGGTATTTATGACAAACATAATACTCAACACTGAAAAGCTGAAAGACTTCCTGATAAAATCTGGAACAAGACAAGGATGTCCACTCTCACCACTTCTATTCAACAGAGTACTGGAAGACCTAGCCACAGCAATCAAACAAGAAAAAGAAATAAAAGGTATCCAAACTGGAAGAGAAGAGGTAAAACTGTCATTGTATGCAGATGCCATGATACTATATATAGAAAACCCTAACGACTCCACACAAAAACTACTAGAACTGATCAATTCAGCAAGGTAGCAGGATACAAGATTAACATACAGAAACCTGTTGCATTTCTTTATACTAACAATGAAATATCACAAAGGGAAAGTTTAAGAAAAACCCTTTTAAAATCACATAAAATAAAATAAAATACTTAGGAATAAACTTGACCAAGGAGGTGAAAGACATATGCTGAGAACTATAAAACATTGATAAAGGAAACTAAAGATGATTCAAAGAAATGGAAAGATATCCCATGCTCTTAGACTGGGAGAATTAATACTGTTGAAATGGCCATACTACCCAAAGCAATCTACAGATTTAATGTGATCCCTATCAAATTACCCACGACATTTTTCACGGATCTAGAACAAATAATCCTAAAATTTATGTGAAAGCATAAAAGACCCAGAATTGCCAAGCAATACTGAGGAAAAAGAAAGCTGGAGGCATAACCCTCCCAGATTTCAGACAGTACTACAAAGTTACAGCAATCAAAATGGCATGGTATTGGCACAAAAACAGACATATGGATCAATGGAACAGAATAGAGAGCCCAGAAATAAACCCACACACCTAGAGTCAATTTATCTTTGACAAAGGAGGCAAGAATATACAATGGAGAAAAGACAGTCTCTTCAGCAAGTGGTGTTGGAAAAGCTGGACAGCCAAATGTAAATCAATGAAGTTAGAACACACCTACAAACTGTACACATAAATAAACTCAAAATGGCATAAAGACTTAAATATTAAGACACCATAAAACTCCTGGAAAGAGAACGCAGGCAAAATATTCTCTGACATAAATCATACCAATGTTTTCTTAGGTCACTCTCCCAAGGCAATAGAAATAAAAGCAAAAATAGACAAATGGGATCTAATCAAGCTTACAAGCTTTTGCACAGCAAAGGAAACCATAAACAAAACAAAAAAACAACCTACGGACTGGGAGTAAATATTTGCAAACAGTGTGACAAACAAGGCCTTAATTTCTAAAACATACAAATAGCTCATACAACTCAATAAAAAACAAAACAAAACAAAAACAAACAAACAACCCAATCAAAAAATGGGCAGAAGACCGAAATAGACTTTTCTCCAAAGGCAACATACAGATAACCAAGAGGCACATGAAAAGATACTCAACATCACTAATTATTAGAGAAATGCAAATCAAAACTGCAATGAGTTACCACCTCATACTGGTCAGAATGGCCATCATTAAAAAGCCTACAAATAACAAATGCAGGAGACGGAGAGGAATTCCCTCCTACACTGTTGGTGGGAATGTATATTGCTACAACCACTACGGAAAACAGTATCAAGGATGCCTAAAAATGAAAAATAGAACTACCATATGATCTAGCAATCTCACTCCTGAGGAAACTATAATTTGAAAAGATATATGCACCCCAAGGTTCACAGCAGTACTATTTACAATAGCCAAGACATGGAAGTAACCTAAATGTCCATTGACAAATAAAAGGATAAAGAAGATGTGGTACGTATATACAATGGAATACCACTTAAGCATAAAAAAGAATGAAATAAGGCCATTTGCAGTAACATGGATGGACTTAGAGATTATCATACTCAGTGCAGTAAGTCAGAAAGAAAAACAAGGAGATTGGTTCAAGATGGCAGAGTAGAAGGATGTATGATCACTCCCTCTTGCAAGAGCACTGGAATCACAACTAACTGCTGAACAATCATCAACAGGAAGACACTGGAACTCACCAAAAAAGATACCCGACATCCAAAGACAAAGGAGAAACCGCAATGAGATGGTAGGAGGGGCACAATCACAATAAAATCAAACCCCATAACCGTTGGGTGGATGACTCACAAACTGGAGAACAATTATACCACAGAAGTCCGCCCACTGGAGTGAAGGTTCTGAGCCCCATGTCAGGCTTCCCAACCTGGGGGTTCAGCAACGAGAGGAGGAATTCCCAGAGAATCAGACTTTAATGGCTACTGGGATTTGATTGAAGGACTTCGACAGGACTTGGGGGAACAGAGACTCCACTATTGGAAGGCACACACAAAGTGGTGTGTGCATCAGGACCCAGGGGGAAGGAGCAGTGACCCCAGAGGAGACTGAAGCAGACCTACCTGCTAGAGTTACAGGGTCTTCTGCAGAGGCGGGGGGTGGCTGAAGCTCACAGTGGGGACAAGGACACTGGCAGCATAGGTTCTGGGAAGTGCTCCTTGTTGTGAGCCCTTCCAGAGCCCAAGGAGTCTGCAGGCTCCAGTGCAGGGTTGCCTCAGGCCAAACAACCAACAGGGAGGAAACTCAGCCCCACCCATCAGCAGACAAGCACATTAAACTTTTACTAAGCTCTGGCCACCAGAGCAACACCCAGCTCTACCCACTGCCAGTCCCTTCCATCAGGAAGCTTGCACAAGCCTCTCAGATAGCCTCATCCACCAGAGGGCAGACAGCAGAAGCAAGAACAACTACAATCCTGAAGCCTGTGGAATGAAAACCACATTCACAGAAAGATAGACAAAATGAAAAGGCAGAGGACTATGTACCAGATGAAGGAACAAGACAAAGCCCCAGAAAAACAACTAAATGAAGTGGAGATAGGCAACCGCCCAGAAAAAGAATTCAGAGTAATGATAATGAAGATCATCCAGGACCTCAGAAAAAGAATGGAGGTAAAGATCGAGAAGATGCAAGAAATGTTTAACAAAGATCTAGAAGAATTAAAGAACAAATACCTAGAAGAATTAAAGAACAAACAGAGATGAACAATACAATAACTGAAATGAAAACTACACTAAAAGCAATCAATAGCAGAATAACTGAGGCAGAAGAACGGATAAGGGACCTGGAAGACAGAATGGTGGAATTCACTGCCACAGAACAAAATAAGGAAAAAGGAATGAAAAGAAATGAAGACAGCTTAGGAGACCTCTGGGACAACATTAAATGCATGAGCATTCACATCATAGGGGTCGCAGAAGGAGGAGAGAGAGAGAAAGGACCAGAGAAAATATTTGAAGAGATTATAGTCGAAAACTTCCCTAACGTGGGAAAGGAAATAGCCACCCAAGTCCAGGAAGCACAGAGAGTCCCATACAGGATAAACCCAAGGGGAAACACGCCGAGACACACAGTTATCAAATTGGCAAAAATTAAAGACAAAGAAAAATTATTGAAAGCAGCAAGGGAAAAATGACAAATAACATACAAGGGAACTCCCATAAGGTTAACAGCTGATTTGTCAGCAGAAACTCCACAAGCCAGAAGGGAGTGGCATAATATACTTAAAGTGATGAAAAGGAAGTACCTACAACCAATATTACTCCAGCCGGCAAGGATCTCATTTAGACTTGATGGAGAAATCAAAAGCTTTACAGACAAGCAAAAGCTAAGAGAATTCAGCACCACCAAACCAGCTCTACAACAAATGCTAAAGGAACTTCCCTAAGTGGGAAACACAAGAGAAGAAAAAGACCTACAAAAACAAACCCAAAACAATTAAGAAAATGGGAATAGGAACATACATGTCTATAATTACCTTAAGCGTGAATGGATTAAATGCTACAACCAAAAGACACAGGCTCGCTGAAGGGACACAAAAACAAGACCCATCTTTGTGCTGTCTACAAGAGACCCACTTCAGACCTAGGGACACATACAGACTGAAAGTCAGGGGATGGAAAAAGATATTCCATGTAAATGGAAATCAAAAGAAAGCTGGAGTAGCAATACTCATATCAGATAAAATAGACTTTAAAATAAAATATGTTACAAGGCACAAGGAAGGACACTACATAATGATCAAGGGATCAATCCAAGAAGAACATATAACAATTATAAATATATATGCACCCAACATAGGAGCACCTCAATACATAACACAACTGCTAACAGCTATAAAAGAGGAAATCGACAGTAACACAATAATAGTGGGGGAGTTTAACACCTCACGTACACCAATGGACAGATGATCCAAACAGAAAACTAATAAGGAAACACAAGCTTTAAATGACACAATAGACCAGATAGATTTAATTGATATTTATAGGACATGCCATCCAAAAACAGATTACACTTTCTTCTCAAGTGCACATGGAACACTGTCCAGGATAGACCACATCTTGGATCACAAATCAAGCCCCAGTAAATTTAGGAAAACTGAAATCATATCAAGCATCTTTTCCGACCACAATGCTATGAGATTAGAAATCAATTACAGGGAAAAAAACGTAAAAAACACAAACACATGGAGGCTAAACAATACGTTACTAAATAACCAAGAGACCACTGAAGAAGCCAAAGCGGAAATCAAAATATACCTAGAGACAAATTACAATGAAAACACGATGATCCAAAACCTATGGGATGCAGCAAAAGCAATTCTAAGACGGAAGTTTATAGCAACACAATCCTACCTCAAGAAACAAGAAAAACCTCAAATAAAGAATCTAACCTTGCACCTAAAGGAACTAGAGAAAGAAGAACAAACAAAACCCAAAGTTAGCAGAAGGAAAGAAATCATAAAGATCAGAGCAGAGATAAATAAAATAGAAACAAAGAAAACAATAGCAAAGATCAATGAAACTAAAAGCTGGTTCTTTGAGAAGATAAACAAAATTGATAAACCTTTAGCCAGACTCATCAAGGAAAAGAGGGAGAGGACTCAAATCAATAAAATTAGAAATGAAAAAGAAGTTACAATGGACACTGCAGAAATACAAAGCATCCTAAGAGACTACTACAAGCAACTCTATGCCAATAAAATGGACAACCTGGAAGAAATGGACAAACTCTTAGAAAGGTAGAAACTTCCAAGACTGAACCAGGAAGAAATAGAAAATATGAACAGACCAATCACAAGTAATGAAATAGAAACTGTGATTAAAAATCTTCCAACAAACAAAAGGCGAGGACTAGATGGCTTCACAGGCGAATTCTATCAAATGTTTAGAGAAGAGCTAACACCCATCCTTCTCAAACTCTTCCAAAAAGTTGCGGAGGAAGGAACACTCCCAAACTCATTCTACGAGGCCACCATCATCCCAATTCCAAAACCAGACAAAGCTATTACAAAAAAAGAAAATTACAGACCTATATCACTGATGAATATAAATGCAAAAATCCTCAACAAAATACTAGGAAACAGAATCCAACAACACATTAAAAGGATCATACACCATAATCAAGTGGGATTTATCCCAGGGATGCAAGGATTCTTCAATATACACAAATCAATCAATGTGATACACCATATTAACAAACTGAATAAAAACCATATGATCATCTCAATAGATGCAGAAAAAGCTTCTGACAAAATTCAACACCAATTTATGATAAAAACTCTCCAGAAAGTAGGCACAGAGGAAACCTACCTCAACATAATAAAGGCCATATACGACAAACCCACAGCAAAAATCATTCTCAATGGTGAAAAACTGAAAGCATTTCCTCTAAGATCAGGAACAAGACAAGGATGTCCACTCTCGCCACTATCATTCAACATAGTTCTCTAAGTCCTAGCCACAGTAATCAGAGAAGAAAAAGAAATAAAAGGAGTACAAATTGGAAAAGAAGTAAAACTGTCACTGTTTGCAGATGACATGATACTATACATAGAGAATCCTAAAGATGCCACCAGAAAACTACTAGAGCTAATCAATGAATTTGGTAAAGTAGCAGGATACAGAATTAATGCACAGAAATCTCTTGCATTCCTATACACTAACAATGAAAGATCAGAAAGAGAAATTAAGGAAGCAATCTCATTCACCATTGCAACAAAAAGACTAAAATACCTAGGAATAAACCTACCTAATGAGGTAAAAGAGCTGTACTCAGAAAACTATAAGACACTGATGAAAGAAATCAAAGATGACACAAACAGATGGAGAGATATACCATGTTCTTGGACTGGAAGAATCAATATTGTGAAAATGACTATACTACCCAAAGGAATCTACAGATTCAATGTAATCCCTATCATATTACCAGTGGCATTTTTTACAGAACTAGAAGAAGAAATCTTAAAATTTGTATGGAGACACCAAAGACGCCGAACAGCCAATGCAATCTTGAGGGAAAAAAACAGAGCTGGATGAATCAGGCTCCCTGACTTCAGACTATACTACAAAGCTACAGTAATCAAGACAGTATGGTACTGGCACAAAAACAGAAACATAGATCAATGGAACAGGAGAGAAAGCCCAGAGATAAACGCATGCTCCTATGGTCAACTAATCTATGACAAAGGAGGCAAGGATATACAATGGAGAAAAGACAGTGTCTTCAATAAGTGGTCCTGGGAAAACTGGACAGCTACATGTAAAAGAATGAAATTAGAACACTCCCTAACACCATACACAAAAAATAAACTCAAAATGGATTAAAGACCTAAATGTAAGGCCACACACTATAGAACTCTTACAGGAAAACATAGGCAGAACACTCTATGACATAAATCACAGCAAGATCCTTTTTGACTCACCTCCTAGAGTAATGGAAATAAAAACAAAAATAAACAAATGGCACCTAATGAAACTTAAAATCTGTTGCACAGCAAAGGAAACCATAAACAAGATGAAACACAACCCTCAGAATGGGAGAAAATGTTTGAAACGAATCAACGGACAAAGGATTAATCTCCAAAATATATAAACAGCTCATGCAGCTCAATAGTAAAAAAACAAACAACCCAATCCAAAAATGGGCAGAAGATCTAAATAGACATTTCTCCAAAGAAGACATACAGATGGCCAAGAAGCACATGAAAAGCTGCTCAACATCACTAATTATTAGAGAAATGCAAATCAAAACTACAATGAAGTATCACCTCACACCAGTTAGAATGGGCACCACCCGAAAATCTATAAATGACAAATGCTGGAAGAGGGTGTGGAGAAAAGGGAACCCTCTTGCACTGTTGGTGGGAATGTAAACTGATACAGCCACTATGGAGAACAGTATGGAGGTTCCTTAAAAAACTAAAAATAGAATTACCATGTGACTCAGGAATCCCACTACTGGGCGTATACCCAGAGAAAACCATAATTCGAAAAGATACATGCACCCCAATGTTCACTGCAGCACTATTTACAATAGCCAGGTCATGGACGCAACCTAGATGCCCATCAACAGACAAATGGATCAAGAAGATGTGGTATATATATACAATGGAATATTACTCAGCTATGAAAAGGAACGAAATTGGGTCATTTTTAGAGACGTGGATGGACCTAGAGACTGTCATACAGAGTGAAGGAAGTCAGAAAGAGAAAAACAGATATCATATATTAACGCATATATGTGGAACCTAGACAAATGGTACAGATGAACCAGTTTGCAAGGCAGAAATAGAGACCCATATATAGAGAACAAACGTATGGACACCAAGGGGGGAAAGTGGGGTGGAGGTGGTGGTGGTGGTGGGATGAATTGGGAGATTGGGATTGACATATATACACTAATATGTATAAAATATATCTATTTTTACTAATATACAAATATATTTTTACTAATTAGTAAAATAATATATCTATTTTACTAATAAGAACCTGCTGTATAAAAAATAAATAGAATAAAAATTTTTTAAAAAGACAAATACCATATGATATCACTTATATGTGGAATCTAATATATGACACAAATGAATTTATTTACAAAACGTAAACAGAGTCACAGACATAGAAAACAAACTTGTGGTTACCAAAAGGGAAAGGGGGTGGGGAGGGATAAATTATGAGTTTGGGAGTAGCAGATATAAACTACTATGTATAAAATAGATAAACAACAAGGTGCTACTGTATAGCATGAGGAAGTATATTCAATATCCTGTAATAAACCATAACGGAAAAGAATATGTATATATATGCATAACTGAATCACTTTGCTGTACAACAGCAAAATAACACAACATTGTAAGTCAACTATATTTCATTTAAAAAATTAAAATAAACAACTAAGAATTGTTTGTAATTTGTACACTGAATATTTAGGTGTTTCTAAAGAGTTTTACGGTGTTAAAATATTTGCTCTCTTGGACACTTTAAACGTTCCTTTTTTTAAAAAAATTAATTAATTAATTAATTTTTTGGCTGTGTTGGGTCTTCGTTTCTGTGCGAGGGCTTTCTCTAGTTGCGGCGAGCGGGGGCCCCTCTTCATCGCGGTGCGCGGGCCTCTCACTGTCGCTGCCTCTCTTGTTGCGGAGCACAGGCTCCAGACGCGCAGGCTCAGTAGTTGTGGCTCACGGGCCTAGTTGCTCCGCGGCACGTGGGATCTTCCCAGACCAGGGCTCGAACCCGTGTCCCCTGCATTGGCAGGCAGATTCTCAACCACTGCGCCACCAGGGAAGCCCCCTGGACACTTTAATTTTATCCCTCCAAAGAGTTTTTGTTTGGGGGTTTTTTTTGCATACATTCTCACTTTGTTTTCAGATATTTTATCCTTAAAAACATGGAGAGGTCAACCTCAGCCAACAGATTATATATGTGTACTGCATGAATTAAGGAAAGCTTCTTATTCTTTCTGGAGCTTTGAGCATCTCATGTTGAATCTTCTGAGTTCTGGAAAGCTCCAAATCCATTTGCTGAGGCAAGAAGAAGAAAAAATTGCTTGGAGGGTATCCAAAATAGAATTAGACTGCATTTCCAGTGGTCTTATGTTCAACGCTAGCCTTTTTGACTTGCTGTGGTTCCTGCCCATCACACTCTACTAATGAGGAAATGGCCAAGAAACACCCATAAGTTTTTAGCAAACAAACTCTACTTCACTGGAGATGTGCTATTATGCATTAGACCACAGGGCAAAGCTACCAGTGCCAAACAATCAGTCAATCAATCAATGGAAACAAGAGGTCTTTTTTTAAAGATGTGAAGTGGGGGAGAACATCATTTTCTCTCTCTTGGGACTCAACCTCCACTGTGAACCAAAAACCAGAGTTCACCACCCTAACACTCTAAACCTATTGAACCAGATCAAAATCTCTGTATCTAAATATGCTGCCAGCTGAACCTGAACAGAGCCAATATTTCATCTGGTTCAAATTCATGTTCTTTTTTCTGCTCACAGAATTACCAAAGTGATTTAGTAGCCAGCATTTCTCACTTGAAGAGTCTTCAGAAATGGTGCGTGCATGCGTGTGTGTGTGTGTGCTATGTGGTCGTGACCAGGATGAGTGCTTTTATTTTTCTTAACGTGAAATATCTATTTCCAAAGCTGTAGTTCAGGTTCCTCCTATCTTTGGTATGTGGTAGAACAAAATTTTGTGGATTTGAGGGTTTTCTTGTTGTTGTTTTTTTTGTTACAAAACCAACACAGCTTCAAGACTTTCACATACAATAACCCAAGATAGTTCCTGCTTGCCCAGTTCCCAGATAAAAGAAAAACAAAACAAGTGCGGGGCAGTTGATCATTTTTTTGAAACAGGATACATTTTTCCCACGTTCAGATCTGAAAATACTCAACTGTAATTTAATCTACCTTTATTAGATTACACAGTTATGTCCACAAAATTGTGGAAACCATCCTAAATTAGTAAGGGCAGGGAAGAAGCAGGCTGGATGTGAGAATTCCTGCTGCTCTTGCCTGACATGTCTTCCGAATAGAGAGGCAAGTCGTGGGCAAAGCACTCGATATATCAGGGACAGGAGAGCTCAGCACCCTTTGAGTGTCCCCAGTGGGAAGCCCACCTTCTACTTCAGAGTAACCCCAGCTCTCAAAGAGTATGTTGGATGGCTGTACAACAGGTCAGAAATGGCCAGGTCATCCAAAAGTCACCCTTTACTGGTCCAAATATGCTTTATGCTTACAGAGCCCTACATACTGGTATTGAATAAAATATAGCACACCCAATTATATTTGTACTTTAGAGAAATAAAGAATAATTTTTAGTATGTCTCAAATATTGCCTAGGATATACTAATACTAAAAACAATTATTTGTTGTTCATCTGAAACACAAATTTAGTTGGGTATCTGTATTTTGATTTACTAAATCTGGCAACAAACTTCAAATCACCCCAAAAGTTCATAACATCATTTATAACAGCAAATAAAATAACCCATGTGGTAGGTAAGAATCTTAGGCTGTAAAAACAGTTGTGCAACTTATATAATCTTTTTCATCTTTTAAAGAGCAACCTTTTCTTCTTCCAAGTGCCCAAGCCAGCAGGAAATTCAGCCTCAGTCATTATGGACCCTGCACCTTTCCAGGGCCCCATGTCAATCCAGAACCTCAGGTGGTGTCCAAAGAGTAGGGGTAGTGTTCCAAACTCCAGGCTATCATGGTGTCCAGTCGCTCAGTGGTCACTTTAGGTATGGGGGCTCTATTGTGAGCTCCCTGTGGGGCTAGGGGAACTTTTTTTTTTTTTTTGAGGCACAGCATCTCTGTACTTAGGAGCCACGTTTTGGCCAATGATTTTTCCATCCTCACTGACTTCTACTTAAATTCTGTGAACTCTCTTCCTTTTTCCTCTGGTTAACTTCAAAGGCATTCTCTCACTTCCGGTTGACCTCAAACATATATATATAGTTGCTTCAGTAATTTTTAGGCTTTTATGACGAACAGGAAAAGTTTCTGTCTTCAAGTATTTCTACTCCTGCTGCCTCTTAGACACAAAATAATCCCTGAGGAAGTAATCCCTTATGGGGCTGAATACCTGCTTGAAATAGAAGAAGGTAAGAACATGGAGACTGTCCAAGATGGGTTATTGCCCAGTGAATATTCTCTTCCCCTACCTCTATTCCACCTCCACTGGAGGAGTCTTCTTCCCTTACCCATTGATGTTGGGATTTGTCATGTGACTTGCTTCATCCAGTGGGATGTTAATGGACTTGACCAAGCTAGCCTTGAAATGTACTTGTGTGGTTAGGTGTGCTCTTTTGTACTCTGCCATTATCAATGTCACGTGTCCAAGGAGGATAAGAGACATGTAGAGCAGACCTGGAACAACTCACAGCTTAGAGCCAAACCCAGCCAAGTCCAGCCCAGATCAGCTGAATCGCAGGCAATCTTCAGACACACAAACAAGAAATAAATATTGATTATTGTATGCCACTGGGTTTTGGGGTAATTTGTTATATAAAATAACAAATACAGGTACAAATGAAAAATTCATATTTCATCAGATTAGTAAATTGTCTTGACACACTTAATGTTCAACTGTGATATTAAAATATTTATGGTATCCAAAAATCACGGCTATAAGCCTGTGATCCTATGGCTTGCGTGCTCTCTCTCCTAAACATCTGACATCATTTTCTAAGTTATTTATTCCTTCTAAAAGCTAATATTCATATAATGCCTTGCAATTCACAAAGTGCCCTCACATCCATTACCCTATTAGATCTTTTTAACAATCCAGTTGTAAGGTGAGGTCCATATTACTAGCCCCATTTGGGAGACAAAGAAATTGATTCAGAATGAGGTCAAGGATTACCCATGTGAACAAAGCCAGTTCTGAGTTCCAGATCAGAGCTGGGGCTCTAACCAGGTCTTCTCACTCCTCCTACAAGCCTCCTTCCACCATACCATGGCTGCCTCTAGAACACCCAGCACAGGGCTGGGCACATTACAGTTCTCAGTAAACACCTGAGGAATGATGGAGAGGCCAGATCTCTTTACCAGAGAGGTGTGAGTGTAAAGTCAAAGTTCCCAGGAAACATCTCACTAGCAGTTGTCTCCCCATAGTTTCTATTAATATGTGTTAATAGGTGTTTTGAGAGGTGGGTAGAGGGATGGAGGTGGAGAAGATTGGATGCTATTTAATACATTTTAGAAATTCTGCTTAAGCAAATTAAATGCCTTTACTGCTGGGCTTTTAAGTGAGTTTGAGGGGCTTATTTGCATGACTTTCTAGGTAAGGAATAGAGTATACTGCATTTCTCCAACTGATTTGACCATGGAATCTTTTAAATCAGAAATCATTTTGCTGGATTAGGGTCCCACGGAACCCAGTTTAAGAAATACTGGCCTACAGCCTTGAACTGCAATGGTTCTGTCCTTTGGCATCTTCATTTTGCATCATCCAGAGCTGTTTGTGTAGCGGGCACCCTCCAGGCCCTTTGAGCTTTTGTTAATGATTCAGTTCTAATTCCAAGAAGCTTTTAATTAATGGGATGATAACTTGGTGTATTAATTAAAGTTCTTTTGGTTGCAAACACAAAAAGCAACTCTGGCTAACTTCCTTTAAGATATTAGGAAAACCCACAGAATCCTAAGAGTTGCCAAACACTTAGGCTTTGAAAGGAGCGGGGACGAGGGCAGCTTGGGGGATTTCACCCCTGGGAGTCACTGAAGCTGCCACTCAAATAACTCTGCTGTGGAGATGTCTCTGTCTGCATCTCTTCACTCAGATTTCAGGTTCCTGGGATGGTGAGTCTGGTTGTCCTTGCTTAGGCCATGTCTTTGCCCCAGGATTATTCAGCCAGGGAAGACGGGACAGAAGGTGCTACTGAGGAAACTGCTACAATCTGGGCAGCCACACTGATTCATGTCTCCTACATCTGGCTTGCAGTAGAGTCCCACCTTTGTGGGGGTTGGTTTGAAGTTGGTGCATAAAGCTGTAACTACCCTTCAAAGTCCATTACGTTTCTTTCTAGGAGTGGAAGATATTGCTTTTTCTTCTTTTTATTACCAAATAAAGAAGTTTTAAGACCACACTATAAAAAAATTTGAGTTTCCAGAACTAAACTCACACTTAGTCTGGAGAAGAACTTTTGCAATTAGTGCATCCCATGAAACCAATAATCATTTGCTCACGGGCCAATGGAATAGAGGGTGGACTTGCTCACACTTTTCAAATCCTGTCTGCTTCTCTCCTCTTTTGCCAAATGCAGGCAGCTGAATTCACAGAGTTTAATGTGTATTTGATGCAACTCCACTGTACACCAGAGATGGACTAATACAATGACCTAAACAATAAAACAGCCCTACACAAACCTTAGAAGTAGGAGGCTAGTATCCCCCTTGTTAAACAAAATTGGTGAGGGACTTCCCTGGTGGCGCAGTGGTTAAGAATCCGCCTGCCAATGCAGGGGACACGGGTTTGATCCCCAGTCTGGGAAGATCCCACATGCCGCAGAGCAACTAAGCCCGTGCGCCACAACTACTGAGCCTGCACTCTAGAGTCCACGAGCCACAACTACTGAGCCTGCACGCCACAACTACTGAAGCCCGCACACTCTAGGGCCTGCGTGCCGCAACTACTGAGCCCACGTGCCACAACTACTGAGCCTGCGTGCTGCAACTACTTAAGACCGCGCACCTAGAACCCGTGCTCTGCAACGAGAAGCTACTGTAATGAGAAGCCCGTGCACCGCAACGAAGAGTAGCCCCAGCTCACCACAACTAGAGAAAGCCTGCATGCAGCAACAAAGACCCAATGCAGCCAAAAAATAAATAAACAAATAATTTTTAAAAAATAAAATAAAAAATTGGGTGAGATAATAATCAAGAATCGTGTCCTGGAAGAGAGCTTTGAGGGGGCATTTTTTGGTCTTGATTCAAAAGCAATCTAAGCTATTTTTTTAAAAAGTCAAAACTGAGGTTTTCTTCTGCCTTCTGAAATTTCAAATTCAGAAGCAAATGAAGCATTTAAAAAAAATTAAGCCCCCAAGGGCTTCACCACCTACTACTATGCTACACTGTGGGGCTTTATTTGAACATATTTTGCTTTTATTGCTTTGTTCTTTTCCCTCTCTATGATTTACAAAGCAGTGTGGGAAAATGGTTAATACCGAATAAAAGTTAAAATTAAAACCACTTTTTCCACTATGGTGCTGTCTCCTTCCCACCCCCTCATCCCTGGGGGCCTGTTCAACTGAGTTTAGTAGCACAAAGGCTACTGAGTTCCAGAACTATAGTCATAATCTACCTAAAATGGACTGATTTCTTAGCTCTAGGACAAGATAAATTAGTTGACTACATACAGTTGATAATGTGGAGAGAACTGATAAATAATGAAACAAGCTCATTTTAAGATACCTGTAGAACTCTGGAAATTTGTGGCATTTATTAAACAATTCAGGTTAGTTCAAATAATTTTATGTTTGGAGCTGAGCTTGCTTTGGGGCCCAAATAGTTTCCAAGGAGAACAACTACTGTTTATAGCCCTCTGACATGAGACTTATTAGACTGGCAGGAAAAGCTTGTTTCTCTCTGCCCACCTGAGGAATGACACCTAAATCTTTTCAACCTGAGGAGAAGAATCTGTCAGAGAGACATACACCATCCCAATCGGTGACCCAGCCCAGGCTCTGACAATCCCCCAAGTCTTTGTCAAATACTTATTATGTGCCAGGCACAGTGCTGGTCACTTTTATATCCATTTTTTGGTTTAACCCACAAAACGTTTTACACATATTAAAATCCCATTTTACACCTGAGAATATTGAGACTCACAATGATCAAGAATCTTTCCTTTGTCAGACAGTTCTACTCCCTATAATAATAATAACCAAAGCAGACAGGAAAGAGGGTTCAGAGCACGGGGTAAATGTGGAAGACAAAATTGGCATCCATGAGATGAGTTAATGCAGTAACAAGTGTGTCTGAGACATAGTGCTAGGTATCTTTAGGTACCATCTTTAATCATCACATCAAGGCTAGAAAGTATGTGGTAAAATGGGCTCTATTTTAGAGCTGGGAAAATGGAGTTCTGAGAGAGGTTAGGAAAATTGCCAGTAACTGAGCATTGCATGGTAACTCCTACAGACACGCTTGTACAATAAAACAGATATTGGTGCAAAGGACATTGAGATAAGTCAGGATAGCTTCAGGCTGCAAGTAATGACAATGAAGACTCCAAGTGGGAAGAAAGGCCTTCCACTTCAGCAAGTAAATAGGCTGTAACACACTCAGTCCAAGTATTTGGTGGCATGAGCAGAAAGTTATATCTGAGTCACAGCTCAGTGGGAAGTCAAAAAGGAGAGGCTGACTGGTTGCCACGAGTCAGGGAGCTTCTCTAGGAGAAACGACATGCCACGTGCCCTGCGGCACAAGGGCACTTGGTTATGGCTTCTACTGCCAACCACACTGCAGTGTTTTCATGGGGAAGTCAGGAGGAGCGTTTCTGGATGAATAAGTCACCTTTATACCTGAGCTTTTTCTCCACTACTACCATCCAGCAAGCAAAGGGATTCCATTTTTAAGTCAAACTGTGCATTGGGTATCTCTGTGAAACACAAGCTGTGTTGAATTTTTTAAGGGATCAAAGCCTTACAATAAAGCAATGAACTTTAATGAGTCAGTTAGAGTGGCAGGTATCAGAGAAAGGAACAGAGGGATTTGGATAACAATGTCTCCCCAAGGTGCTGGAAAATACTGAACAGAGAGATAAAATGACAAGATTCCCAGTATTTGCTTCAAAATATTGTTAGGGGTGGGGGAGGGTGATAAGAGTAGCTGGGAGTATAGATAAAATTAGGTAGGCCATAGGTTGATCATTGTTGGATCTCTGTGATTAGTATGTTGGAGTTCAGTATACTCTTCTAGTTTATGTATGTTTGAAATTTTCTATTATAACTTTTTTTAAAAAAGAAAAGAGTATAGATATGGTCTAGGATTCTATTCCATAGAAAATTGCATCCCACTGGGAATATAAATGTGACCAGGGTGATGGCCTGGATTTTCTGCACAAAGTTGTGGGTTCCACCTACATCCAAACAACCTCTAGGTCCTGTACCTCCAACCTCCAAAATTTATCTCCAATCTGTCCACTTCTCTCCGTCTCCACTGCCACTACCCTAGTCCTGACCACCACCAACATTGCTTGTTTAGACAACTGCTGTGGCCTCCAAATTTGCCTCCCTATTTCCAGTAGGATGTCCGTTTCCAATCTCTTCTGCCTACAGGAGGTGGAGTGATCTTTTCAAAATGCTACTCTGATATTCTCATGAGAAACAAGCAAGATGCAGAACAGTACACATAACTTTGTGTAAGAAAGGGGAAACCACATACATGCCTACACACACATATGTATATACTATTTGTTTATATTTGCAAAGGTAAATTCTGGAAGATAAACCAAAAACTTATAAAAATACAAGAGAAGGAAGTGCACAATTGAGGACACAGGTTGGCAGCAAAACTTCTCTGAATGTGTCCTCTTATAAATCTTGACTTTGGAATCATGTAAATGTTTACATATTCAAAAAATAACATTAAGTAAAAGTAAAATAAAATAAGAGATTTCTAAAAATTAAAATGAAAAAAATAAAAACAACTGTTTATTAACCACACGAAGAAAATAATTATTTCAAGTAAGTTTCATAAAAGTATTTTGACTTTACATTCTTATAAAATATATTTTAAGAACCAAGAAAAGTTGCAAATAAATCTTAAACTTCATTCAGTAGTCTTATTGTTAGTATTAGGTTGAACCATATGAAATTGCCAATATTTTACCATTTTTGACCTATAAAATGACAATTTCTTATATTGCAAATATACTAATATGTTATTATAAATATAGTAATATTATTTTACACTATAAATCTAACATATTTTACATGTAATATAATTCATATAAATATATTCTAAATATAGTATAAGTTATAGCAATATTGGTATTACTTTTAGAAATATTTTGTATATATTGTAGGATAAAACAAATTATTAATCATATTAATGTTGTTAGAACAAAGATTTTTAGCAAAATAAGACAACTATTATTTTAGAAGTTAATAAATACCTTAATTTTTAGAGATATAATTGACATATAACATTATGTAAGTTTGAGGTGTACAACGTGTTGGTTTGGTACATTTATATATTGCAATATGATTACTACAGTGACATAGTAATCATCATCTCTTCTTTGTGCTGAGAACAGTAAAAATCTAGTCTAATTAGCAATATTGAAGTTTACACTAAGCACTGTTGACTACAATCACTACGCTGTGCATTAGATCTCCAGAACCTACTTGTCTACTAGTTGCAAATTTGTACCCTTAAATGACATCTCCCAATTTCCCCACCCCCCAACCCCTGGTAACCATCATTCTACTCTGTTTTTACACATTCAACTTTTTTAGGTTGCACATGTAAGTGATAGCATACAGTACCTGTCTTTCTCTTTCTATCTCACTTATCATAATGCTCTAAAAATAAATTGCAAATATCAGTGTGAACTCATGATTCTTTTTCAAAAATACTTATTCCTAATTGTCCACTAAAAAGGCCTAGAAGCAATGGTGACCCAGGAATAATGAGTAAGCCCAGGACCCAGATTGTGGGCTCTAAATACCTTCCCACTAAAAGGAAGCAGAAATGCATGTAGAAATGGCAGGAAATAGAACAACTGAGTTGGGGATATGTTATTGTATAAGGAAGCAAGGAAACTATCAAAGAGTAATGAGGTCCAGTTAAAAAAACAAAGATCTGACATGAGGGACTTCGCACTGGCTAAAACAAGACATTTTATGCCTCAATAGAATTATGACTAAAATTGATTAAAACACATTGAATATATAAAAACCATACATTCAAAATGATACTCAAAAAAAGAGAAAGTGAAAAGAAAAGGAAGGGGATAAAAAAGGAAAGAAGGAGAAAAAGACATCATTGGACACAATTAGCAGTAACTAGGTCACCAACACCTTACTCTGCAAACTTGCAATTAAAGGGAAAGAAACAAATATATATCCTGCCTTTCCTGGAGGAAGTGTATTCCAGAGTAGCATAATAGTCCTAGTTGATGCGGGAAATTTTTTTATCTTTTACAGAGGGATTCTAACTAACAAATGTGTTAGGAAGGATAGCATTAGAAATTCATCATTCTGCAATTCTTAATGAAATAATTGATTCAGACAATGATCATCAGTGGATGAAATCATTGGATTAAAGATTGATGAGGAAATTTACAATGGAGGGATGTAGGCTTTTACCCCCTTGAATGTTAAACCAATTTTGCTTTCCTGGGATAATTCTCACTTGATCATAATGTCTAACCTTTTATGACATTGGACTTGGTTTGCTAATATTTTGAGGATTTTTATGTCTATATTGAGGACATTGGCCTAAATTTTTTATTTGTGTTATGCCTTTGGCTTTGGTATCCGAGTAATACTGGTTTCATAAAGTGAGTTGGGAAGTGTTCCTTCCTCCAGTATGTTCTGGAAGAATTTGTGAAGGATTGCTATTATATCTTTAAATGTTTGATAGGATTCACCAATGAAGCCACCTAGGCTTAGGCTTATTTTCCAGGAAGATTTTTAATTACTAATTCAATTTCTTTACTTGTTATAGATCTATTCAGATTTTTTATTTCTTCTTGGGTCAGTTTTGGTAATTTGTGTCTTTCTAAGAATTTAAAATTTTTTCATTTGGTCTATTTTTTGGTATAAAGCTATTCATGGTTTTCCCTTATCTTTTTAATTTCTGTAGAGTTAATGGTGATATCCTCTATTTCATTCCTGATTTGATGATATGTGTCTTTTCCTTACTCTAGCTAAAGGTTTGGTCAATTTTGATCATCTTTTCAGACATTCAACTTATGATTTCATTGATTTCCTTAACTTTTTGTTGTGTATTTCATTGACTTGCCCTCTAATCTTTATTATTTACTTTCTTCTCCTTACTTTGTGTTTACTTTGCTCTTCACTTTCTAGATTCTTAAGGTGGAAGATTTGGTTACTGATTTGAGATTATTTTTGTTTAACATAGGTATTTAAAGCTATATATTTCCCTCTTAGCACTGCTTTAGTTGCATCCCATAAATTTTGATATATTTTGCTTTCATTTTAAATCAATTCAAATTTCCCTTGTGGTTTCTTCTTTGATCCATGAATTATTTAGAAATGTGTTGTTTAATTTCCAAACATTCGTGGTTTCTCAAATTTCCTTCCACTGTTGATTTCTAATTTAATTCTGTTGTGGTTGGAGAACATACTTCCTGTTATTTCAATTATTTTAAATTTATTGAGACATTTTATGGCCTAGTATATGATCTATTCTGGAGAATGTTCCATGTATGCTTGAAAAGCATGAATATACCAACCAATTACTACAAGTGGGACAACTAGACATTATGCACCTTATGATCTGATGCAATATGTTAGTCAAAATGGACAAGGTTATGCTGCAATAACAAATATACCTAAATTTCAGTGATTACTTACCTAATCAGGGCCCAGGCTGATAGAAGAGCATCTCAACATGCCCTCCCATGATCACACTGGCAGAGGAAAAGGAAAAAGGCAAATCATATACTGGCTCTTAGAGCTCTTCCCAGGAACATACACGTTTTGCTTCCACTCATTTAATTAACCAAAACAAGTCACATGATCATAGTTAATTTTAATGTGGCAAGGAAGTGCTATTCTACCATACACCGGGAAGGAGACCTGAACATTTTTGGTGAAAAGTGCTTATAATTGGCACACTACTATGAAATATTCCTGCCAAAATCTGCTGAACCCAAATCTAATCAAAATTTTAGAGTTACATTCCAATTTATAGGAAAACTGTGGTATAGAGGAACAAGTTAAATGACACCATAAATAAGCAAAAAGACAAATCTAATTCTTTTCAGAAAACCTGTGGTATGAAAAAAAAAAGGATTAAAAAGACCAAGAGGCTTAAAATTGAATGTAATATGTAGGCATTTTTTAGGTCCTGATTTCAACCAACTAAGAAGACATTTGAGACAACTATAGAAATCTGAATATAGAGTGAGTGTTAGATAACACCAAGGGATCAGTAATGGTAAGAATGATAATGTCATGGTAGTCTTGTTAAGAAAATATCCATATTTTTACAAGATGCATTCATAGGCATGTAAAGATTCAGTTATGTCTGTGATTGTTTTATAATACTTTAAAATTCTTAAGCAGAGAAAAAATTGATAGATGAGGCAAATGTGGCAAAATCTAGATATTTATGGAATCTAAGTGGTATGTATATGAGAGTATATTAAAGTATGCTCTCTGCTTTTGTGTATATTTTAAATTTATTTAATAAAAATATTTTTAAAATTTAACCTGATCATGTCACTTCTTTGATTAAAACCTTTTATTGGCTTTGGTAGTTGAAGAGGAAGTCCAAATTCATCACAACGCTCTTCATATTCAGCATCTGTTTATCATCCTCCTCCTCATCATCTTCTTCATGGTAACACTTTTATTGAACACTTACCATGTGTCCAGCACTAAGTTGAGCCCTTTGCCTGCTTTATTGTTTTTAATAACACAATAACCAGAGTTATTTTGTCATCCACTTTTTGCAGATGAGGAAACTAAAGTACGGAGAGGTTCAACAACTAGTCCAAAAATCTCATAGCTAACAGGTTGGGAAACTGGGATTTGAACCCAGGCAGGCTGACTCCATCACCCATGCCATTAACCCCTTGATTTTATGCCCACCTGGTATTTCTCTCTCTTGTATGCCCACAAATTAGTATGGTGCTTAACACATGGTAGAGGCTTAAAATTTTTTTTGTTAAATGGATGTTGTTAGCTAGGTTTCTATCACTTTTTCAGTTTCCTTATCTTCTCATTAATTATCTTATAAATAGTTATTTTCCTGTGGATATTGCATTGCTGTCATGATGACCCATAAGTACTTGCTGAAAAGGAGCATTACAAACATAGAGAGAAAACACCCCCTGAGTCCTTTCCTCAACATGGCCTTTCCTTATGACCCTCTTGGGTTCTCTCAATGACTCTTGCTCTCAACATATTGCAATGTAATTCTTTGTTTATATATTTACCTCTTGTCTAGTCTATGAGTTCTGAGAGGCCAGGGACTCTCTCTTACGTATCTCACCCTCCAATGCCGAACACAGTAATTGGCATGCCCTGAGCTATTAAGTTTATTGAGTGGATCAGTGCACAAGAGCTACTAAAGAACTCCTGTTTATCCTTCAAAGCCTAGCTCAGATGTTGTCTCTGTAAAAACTTCCTGCTGCCTCCCAAAGTTAATCTGTCCCTCCTCTGTGCCATTATTTTACCCTCTGAACACATTTATAATTTCCTTCATATTGCACTGTACTTTTTTTTTTTTGGTCCACTTGTCTTCCCAACCAGACCACGAGCTTTGCAAATCTGGGACTGTGCTTTATTCATCTCTGTCTTCCTAACACTCAGCAACATTCTTGGCACAGAGCAGGGGCTCATTTTTTGTTCAAATGGAAAACTATCAAAACTTTCAAAATTACCAAAATGTACAATTATTAATATATTCATATATTGTCTTTAGCAGATATTACAAATAAAGGAATGTTTTACATTCTGTCTTAGAAAAAATTTCTGATGTGACTTAGGAAATGGGACACACTCCTTAGTAGAATAATACTATCACCACCATTTCAAGTCTTCTGTCACTTTCTGCTACTTGCCTTTGAAATATAAGTTAGTCATGGTCACTTTGTATTTACGTTGCTTCTTCTCTGCTAAAGTTGCAGTATGTCACATGCCATTAATTTATTTGTTATTTTTCAAAAGATTCCCATGTGGGAAATTTGATGACCATAACTGGGGAGATAAGGTTGGAGAAAGAATAAAGCAAATGAATACGGATGGCGCTGTGGAAAGACTGGCAGCCTGCTTTTCCCTCTGTAACTTTGGACAAGCCATTTCCCTCCTTTGGGCCTCAGTTTCCTCATCTGTAAAATCTGATTTCACCAGATGATCCCAGAAGCCTCTCTTATGTTCTAGAATCTATGATATCTTTACCTCAAAGAAGTCAAAGAAAAGGCAACAATAGACTTCTGCAGCAGTCTGGTCTCGTGCACTGGAGAGATATCTGTTTGACCAGGTGATCACCCCTCTGGAAGAGGAAAAACAAACACAAAGATGTTATCTGGCTAGCCCAGGACCTGACTTTGCAGCTTATCTTCTTATCACAGGTAGGATGGGGAGTAATCTGGAGTGATGATTCACAGTCATTCTGACCATGTGCAAAATCAAATACACCATGGAATAAACAGAAATACAGGGCCTGTCTAGGAAGAAGGAGAGAAAGTACAATAGGTCCAACTTAACACTGGACCTTCCCACCCCTACCGCTGCTGCAACTACCTGTTGGCCCAGTCTTCAAGGTCAGCAAACTTCCTCTGCCTGTTGTCCATGGCAGACACTGCTAATTGATTACAGTACTATTTTCTCCTAAAACCAGACTGGGAATCTTTCACAACACAGTGCTGCTCCAAACGCCAACAACTGTTTGGAGTTGGAATGTCAGCTGAGATCTATTTGCCATCCTGGGCTCAAATTTCCTCCTTATCCTGGCAAAGAAAAGTACTACAAACAGGGTTGTAATTTCAACTAAATAAGGGACCTTGGGCAAGTTCCTTACTTTGGGCTCTGATTTGTAAATGGAGAATTGCCTAGTCCTCTCCATTCAAGCATTCTGTGTTGTGGGGATTCTAGAAGTTCTCATCTCTTTTGGAAAATAGGAGCATTTATGTGACACTGCTATCCCAAAGCTCAGCTTCTCCATGACATGGTAGCATTTAGGCAACCTGGACTGTATCTGGACACATCCAACATGACAAGTGTTAGGTGTCCACACAACTGCAGGGGCCATGAAGTATGGTTTATTAACCCTCCCCGACTCCCAGACAAGTTCTCTGGAGTCGTAACAATCAGATTAAGCTCAAGTGAAGCTTGACTGACAGAGTCAAAGAAAACCCACAGGGCTGTCACCTGTTAAGCAGTCAATGCTAGCATCTTCCTTGGCAAGAAACTACATTTTCTCGTCTGGTTTCAGCCTTAAATTGCTTGTATTTGTCCTGGAAACTAGATCAATCATCTCAATCTCTCTCTCTCTCTCTCTCTCTCTCTCCCTGCTTGTAGATCTGAAATAATTTTATATGAAGAAAAGTAAGGCAAATGGCAGAGCAGCAGAGGGTAGAAAAGTCAGTATGTAAGAATGCTAATAGGAAGAATAATACATAATATTTATTGTATGCTTTCTGTGTGTCAAGCGCTGCATTATCACATTTAATCTTGACAACCTAGGAGATATGTACCATCATTAATCTCCATTTTACAGAGGAGGAAATTTAGGCACAGGGTGTTAATGAATTTTTCTAGGGTGCTATAGTGTTTTTGTTATAGAGGGAAATCTGAGTCAGGTCTCTCTGACTTCTTCCATCACACCACACTGACTCTCCCAATTCAACACCGAAGAACTTTCTCAAACCACCTCAGGTGCATTAGTCAAGTCTCGTTCAGTGTAAATAACAGAATATTCAGTATCAGGAAACTGTTCTTCTTCATCTATTGGCTCTGCTTTCACTCTATTCTTAGGCAATCTGTCCCTTCATGGTGGCAAGATGGCCACCATCAGCCCAGACCTAGATCCTATGCCTTCAGCAACCCCAATAGGAGAAATGATTCTCTCTCTCCTTGGTCTTAGTAAAAACCTGGGATTGTGTCTTTTTGGCCTGGCTTCCAGAGTCCCTACCTCTGAAGCATCACTATCGCCAACTGAAAAGAAATGACTTGATTGTCCAGACCTGGGTCAACTGTGCATCCCTGGAGGCAATGGGAGAAAAACGCTTCCAAATTGCAGGGGCTAAAAATTCGGAGGGGATATTCTCCTAAGCAAACTTCAGGTATGGTGTCTTGAAGAAAAGTGGATGGGTATCACCAAGCAGGCAAAAACATTAGATGTCCACTCACTAAACTTGTATCTATGCAACACCACAATATTCCCAAAGAATTGGCCTTGTGGTCATGCTGTATATAGCAGCAGTTAGAAGCTTTGTTCTGGTCAAATTCTAGAAGTTTAGAATTTCTCTTGGTACCGGAACTTGGGCCCAGGTGTAATGTATTAATACTGTCATCCTGGGCAGCCTCTCCATTGTTCCTCCTTTTGCACCTCCGGCCAGCGCTTCATAAAGCCCCCACAGGCAGAAACAAGGGCAGGTTTCTCTCATTCTGGAAAAGGTTGCACATTTGCCCTAAGAAAGTTTTAAGTACTGCCTTGTCACTACACTGGGTGGTAGGAGGGACTCTACCTCCCCTTCAGTCACTTGCTACTCAGATTAGTTTCATTGTTCTTCAAATCCTATTTGTAATTCAAGGCCAGGTTCTCATCCACCTTCTCCATGAAGCTCTTTCCAGTCTTTCCACTGTAGCACTTATCCAGTATCTCTCATGATGCAGGATTTTCTTTCTTTAAAAAGATTTTTTAAATTTCAAAATGTTTGACACATACAAAAAAGAGTACTTGTAATATATGTGCAACTTGTAAAGCATAATTATAAAAAAAAAGTCCATGAACCTACCACCTGATGTAAGAATTCTCTCTGTTTTGGCTGGTGTTTAGGAATGCAATTGATTTTTACATTTTAATCTCATGTCCGGCCACTTTCTTATTTACTTGTTATTATCTTCCTATAACTCTGTTTTCTTCATGTCTTATGGCTTTGCTTAGATGTATAGAATATGTAAGTTTCATGTGTAAAACATTATATTTCAACTTCTGTATACACTACAGCGTGTGCACCACCAAAAATTTAGTTTTCACCCATCAGCATGCAGTTGACCCCTTTTACCCATTTTGCCCTCCGCCGCCCTTCCCCACTGGTAACAACTACTCTGTTCTCTGTATCTATGTGTTTGTTTGTTTGGTTTGGTTTGTTTATTTATTTATTTATTTTTGGTTGGTTTATTTTTTATAATTTACATATAAATGAAATCATATGGTATTTGTCATTTTCCATCTGACTTATTTCACTTAGCATAATACCCTCTGGGTCCAACCATGTTGTTGCAAACAGCAAGATTTTATTCTTATTTATGGCTGAGGAATATTATATATGTATATACCACATCTTCTTTATCCATTCATCTATTGATGGGCATTTATATTGTTTTCATATCTTGGCTATTGTAAGTAATGTTGTGATGAACATAAGGGTGCATATATCTTTTCGAATTAGTGTTTCATATTCTCCAGGGAAATACCAAGATGTGGAATACCTGAATCATATGGTAGTTCTATTCTTAATTTTTTGAGGAATCTTAATACTGTTTTCCATAGTGGCTGCTCTAATGTACATTCCCACCAACAGTGTATGAGGGGTCCTTTTTCTCCACATCCTCACCAACACTTGCTATTTCTTGTCTTTTGGATAATAGCCATTCTCATGGGCGTAAGATAAGGATATCTTGTTGTTTTGTTTTTCACTAATAATTAGAGATGTTGAACATTTTTTCATGTGCCTATTGGCCATCTGTATATCTTCTTTGGAACAATTCCAGACAATATTGAATAGAAACTGTGTTAATAGGTAGACTGTGGTGGATGATGTAATGTACTATCCAGACAACCCTTTGAGAATCAAAGATTCATTTTCACAGCTGCTGGGAGTGCTGCTGGAAAATGGCCCTCAGTTGTGAGTCCTTTCTGGGGACCGCCTTGGTTGAAGAAACCTGTCACACTCAAGGTACGGTTCCTCCTAGGACCAACCCTCATCCAATGACTGACTGACAAGATGGTATAAAGGCCTAGCCTCTTTGTCCCAATTGGGTACACTTCTAAAGGGCCATCCTGGCTCCAGAACTCTGTGAGTTTGGTTGAGGTCTTCATTAGAAATGTTTCCTAGCTCAATTTGTCCCTCTGCCTAAGCCAGCTTTCTTCCTCTCCCTTCCACATATATCGATCTCAGGAGAACTCTTCAACAAGCATTTTGTAGGCTGATCTCTCTCTCAGGTTCTGCTTCCTGTGGAACACAGCCTGTGACAGCTTCCTCACCTGGGTCCTCACTTGCAAGAGAATGTTAGTATATCACCACGAAGAATAAGATTGCAGTAGGGGTTTTGAGAGGTATCCTTTATTGCTTAAGGGAATTCCCTTCTATCTCTCATATGCTGAAAGTTTTTATTATGAATGGGGTCATTTTTCTTCCCCCCTGAAAGACAACAGAAGTTCTGTGATGAGGATGTGCTGGAGGTAAATTTCCCCAGTTTATCTGAAAATATTTTTTGTTTATCCCTCATTCTTGAAAGATAGTTTTTAACTAGCACAAAATTTTAGTCTGATAGTATTTACTCTCAGCACTTTGAAAACTGTTTTCCTCTGTGATTTGATACCCACTGTTACTATTAAGAAATCAACATCAGTCTTTATGGGGGGCACATATTTTCTCTCTCTGGCCATTTTTAAGATTTTTTCTTTGTCTTTGATTTTTCTTCAGCTTCACCGTAGTACATGTAGATATGGGTTTCTTTTTATTTATCCTACTTATTATACACTGTGCTTCCTGCATCTGTAGACTCAGGTTGGTTATCAATTCTCGGAAATTCTCAGCCATTATCTCTATGAATAATCCCCTCCTCTATTCTCTTGTCCTGGGTCTCTGTTAGACAATGCAAGCAATGATACTTTCTCTTTCTATTTTCCGTTTCTCTTAATCACTTATATTTCCCATCTCCTTGTCCCATTTTATTTATTTATTTATTTTTATTTTATTTTTGGCTGCATCAGGTCTTAGTTGTGGCTCACAGGATCTTCATTGCGGCACACAGGCTCTTTGTTGCAGTGTGTGGGCTTCTCTCTAGTTGTGGCGTGCGGGTTTTCCCTCTCTAGTGGAGCACAGGCTCCAGGGCTCGTGGGCTCCATAGTTGTGGCACACAGGTTCCAGAGCACGTGGGCTCTGTAGTTTGTAGCACATGGGCTCTCTCGTTAAGGCTTGCGGGCTCAGTAGTTGTGGTACGTGGGCTTAGTTGCGCCACGGCACATGGGATCTTAGTTCCCCGACCAGGGATCGAACCTGCGTGCCCAGCATTGGAAAGCAGATTCTTTACCACTGGACCACCAGGGAAGTCCCTCCTTGTCTCTTTACAGTGTATTCTAGGTAATTTCTTCAGCTCCATCGTCTGTAAGATAAGTTTACTTATTGTCTTTCAAGCTATACTTACTATGCTATTTAGCCCTAACACAGGCTTAATAGCAATTATAATCTCTAAAATGTTCACTTTTTTCATAATGGCTTGGTCACACTGATAGCTAATTCATCAAATAAAAATATTTCATTTAAAATATATTTTACACATAGTTATTTTATAACCTATATTTGGTAATTTCAAAATCTGAAGTCCTTGGGAATCTAATTAAAATAAAATTTGGTGATTTTGATTACTTTTTCCTCATGGTGGCTTATCTCTTGTGTTTTTGGTGATTTTTTAAATTGTGAGCTTATATTTCATTTAATTTAATGGGAATCATGGGATTAGTAAAGAGAGAAAGAGACAAGAGCTCTCTTTTAAAAAGAGGGAGAGACACGAGATCTTGTGCATGCACCAAGGAAAGGCCATATAAGAATATAACCCCGAAGAGAGCCTTCACCAAGAACCTAACCATGCTGGTACCCTGATCTCAGATTGCCAGCCTTCAAAACCAAGAGAAATAAATGCTGTTTAAGCCACTGTCTATGGTATTTCATTACAGCAGCCCAAATTGCCTGAGATGTATATATATGCTCAGAAACTATTTTCTGTTTTTGTTATCATCCATCTTCTTATTTTAAGCAATGTCAAACCTACTAGGTGCTAAATAAACTTTTTGTTTTAAAATCAGTGGATCCATGAAAGACTTTGCAGATGAATCTCTCTGCATCTTCCTTGCCTGGTTCTGTTTCAGCAATGATTAATTGTTACCTCTTCCTGCTCTGGGTCTTGTCCCTTCCCAGTCAAGAAGCTAAAGCATTTGGGATCAAGCCATCATTCACTTCTTTTCACTGATCTCTACTAATTTCAGAGTTGAACATATTTTAATCAGGGATCAGATCAGCTCCTTGCAGACTGGAATTTCTATTCTCTTCTTTCAAATGTACATCCAAGGGCAGAGTTCACAAGAAGACCCAGGCAAAAAATGCTCCTCTGGCTTCCTCCCACGTCAAGAAGCTCATTCTGGGAAGAGTCCCATGTAAATCTCAAATCTGATGCTACCCGTCAAAAAATATCATTTGAATCTAGTGCTGCTTTAGCATGAGGCCTACTGAAATGTTGATTATATTGGCTGTCTGAAAACTAGCTTTTACAGTTCTACTATGGGAAGCCTAAGAAAAATAACTCAGCAGAGTCAGGGAAGAGCAAGCAAGAGACAATGCCCACATAGACAATTTTAATGGGGCTCAGCTATTCTGAGAGTGTCTAGCAACTGCCGTGGGGTGCTCCTGCAGTTTTGAATGGGTGTGTTCTAGCATTGCCCTGAAAGAAGGAAGGAAGACACTAGGGCCAAACTACTGACCCATTTTCCAAGGGCAAATCGCTTTACTGTGGGAGACACCAAACAGATGCTTTCTCAGGATAGCCAGCAGGGGCGGACAAATTAATGAGATGGTGGCATTTTTGCTTTTATCCTACAAGCTCCAACTGTGATATTTTCTTGGAATCCTCAGATAGATCCCTCTTCATCCTTAACCCAATCCCACATCAACAGAACTCTGACCTGATTCTACCAAGTAGTGAGAACTTGCTTCTCTCCATCTTTGTTTTCTTGCCTGGCCAGCATTTTGCAGGATTGGGTTAAGATTCCTGGTGTACTCCCTGGAGCCAGAGAATTTGCTGGCTCAATGTTGTCCAGTCTGTTCATTTCAAGTGTCCCGGTGAGGGGAAATTAGAGGGACTTGTGTTTAGCTGAGAACGAAATCTCATCACATGGGAGAGAGGGAGGAGGATGAAGGAAGAAGAGAACAGAGCCAACAAAGTAAAAGCCCCAAGGCCATGGTTGGGCTGGGAAAGAGCATCAGCAAGGGGTAGTGGTTAAGGTAAACAAAACCTCATTCAAATTCCAGCACTGTTCCTTCCTGCCTGTGGGACTTAGAGGAAGTTGCTTAGTTTCACTTTCCTCTTCTATGAAATGATATAAAAGGGACTCCCTGGTGGCACAGAGGTTAAGAATCCGCCTGCCAATGCAGGGGACACGGGTTCAAGTCCTGGTCCGGGAAGATCCCATTTGCTGTGGAGCAACTAAGCCTGTGCGCCACAACTACTGAAGCCCATGTGCCTAGAGCCCGTGCTCCACAACAATAGAAGCCACCGCAATGAGAAGCCCGTGCACCACAACGAAGAGTAGCCCCTGCTCAACGCAACTAGAGAAAGCCTGCATGCAGCAACAAAGACCCAACACAGCCAAAAAGAAAAAAAAAAAGATATAAAAATATTATTTTGTTGTAAGAAAAGTGCAGTGCATAAAACATACTGACTGATCTCTTAGTAAATTATTACCTGTTATTATTATGATTATCCCTTCCTCTAGATTGGATCTTCCTGCTTTTCTAAGACTGAGTGCTAGCTACACATCACAGACACTACTATTGTTATAGGTGATAATTTGGTATAATTTGAGGAACCAGAAAAACCACCCCCACCCCCACCAAATAACTCCCTGACCAGCCAGGTGAATGGGGCCTGAAATTCCCATCTTTGGAGTTAATCCAATGGGCAGGAAACTTCCTCCATTACCTGTTTGTCACTTAATATAAATATATTATCTAAGAGTCTATAGTATCCTAAGGCCAAGAATCTTAATTCCTGCATTACACAGTCATGTTTTTTCTATTTTCTTTCTTTTATTGGGGGAGGAGTGCTTTTCTGATTACTCTTAGACAATACAAAGTGCCCTGATGACTTTAACTCCTGGAGTGCAGTCTTACTTGGTCCTAAGAAGGTCAACAGATCAAAGCTCCGACATTCACTAGTATTTGTCACCACCCTCAACTAGGTTGGGGGTGTGGGAGAGGGACCAGTGTCTTTCTTTCTCCATCTTCCCCACCGCCCACCTGGTTTTCCTCACTCATGGCCCATGTCTGGTCCACAGGGATCCCTGACTCTGGAAAATTCTGGGAGTTCCAGACGATCCCAGCACAGCCATCTCTCCTCAGCTTACCCATGGTTCTAACCAGTCCTTCTCTCACCCTTCAGATTCAGTCCCTGTGTGCCGTCAAGCCCCCGGCTACCTTTCAAGCTCCAGGTAAAGGCCTCAGGTTAGAGGGAAGTGGACTGAAGAGTAAAGACTCGCAGCTCAGCTTTCTCCAAAAAAATGCTCACCACAAATCCTCTCTCCCAGCACTTTTATACCCTCACTATGGGATTTAAGAGTCACCTAACCAATTCCCAAAGAAAATTTCTGCATTATGATCTGCCTCAACTGACTGTAGCATTTGAGGTCTCAGTTAAAACTTCTAGTTTAACACATTGTTACATAAACCTATCCCCAAGGGCACCATGGTAAATGTGGTGTGTCTTCTCAGAGCACAAATATTAGTCACAGATTTGTGGTGGGAAGGGAGGAGGGCTATGCAGGGTAGGGGTTTGACTGCTTTACCTGCTAAGAAATACAAATTAAAAATTAAACCAGATTATATTGTGGAGTAGAAAGCAAAGTTGAATGCACATTAAAGTATAACCTGAGACTTCAAAGAAATGTCTCACTTGTGGTGGCTTTTGCAGGCAAAGCCTCCAGCCCACCTCCACTCTCCACCACCTCCAGGAATGAATGTTCACACATCTCTCCTATTAGGTGCTAAGGGTGGGTGGGAGGAGGCACTCCTTGCAGCTCTGCATGAAGACATTATCAGCTATTTACTAATTGTAGTGGAGATAGTAATCAAGTCACCCAGAAGCTGCACTGGCCTACCGACATTCATTATCACATTTTTTGCAGACTTGTATATTAAATTATCAGGGATGAGGAAACAGAACAATAGGCTGTTGCTTTGTGTTTTTTGACAGAATATGGGAAACAGGTACAGAGTAGGAAAAAAACCTCTTAGAACTGTGCTGTCCAGCATGGTAGTCTCTAACCACACGTGGCTGCTGAGCCCTTTGTAATGTGGCCAGTCCAACTTAGATGGGCTGGCATGTAAAGTACAGCCTAGATTCTGAAGAACTAGTATAAAAAAAAGAAGGGAAACTATCTCATGGATAAGTTTTCATGTTGATTATATGCTGAAATGGTCATGTTTGGATATACTAAGTTAAATAAAATATATTATTGATATTAATTTTACTTTAAAAAAAAGAACTTTAAAAAACAGTGGCTATCAGAACATTTAAAATCACATATATGGCTCGTATTTGTGGCTTGCATTCTAGTGCAGTTGCATAGCTCTGTCTTTTGATGATCTAATTCAATGGTCAGCAAACTATGGCCTGTGGGCCAGGATCCAGCCCACTATCTGTTTTTGTCAATAAAGTTACAGTGGAACACAGTTACGCCATTTCTTTGCATATCGTCTGTATGAGTGTTTTCATACTATAAGATTTGAGTTGTTGCAAAGGGACTGTACGGGCTGCAAAGCTTAAAATATTTATTATTTGGATCCTTATAGAAAAAATTTGCAGAGTCCTGATAATCCAACTCTATATTTTCCAAGGGAGAAAGCAAAGCCCAGAAAGAGAAAATGACTAACCCAACGGCCCGTGAACACGTGAGGCAGTGGCAGGGCTGCACCTGTTCCTCCTCCTTGCATTACACTGTGCCTCAGCTTACTTGATGGGGCTGAGGTGGAGGAAGTTATTCCGCGTAGGAGGATGAACTCAGCCTCCACTTCACAGTGAGAGACTCAGTTCCATCCCAGGGCACAGAAGGGCCCTGAACAAAAAAGCAAGGCACAAGGAAAAGGCTCACAGAGAAGGCTAGAGCCCACCTTGGGGTTGTGGGGCTGGTGGGAGTTCCAAGGCTAACTCTCCTACCATACAACTACTTTGTTTCATATTATTTCAGAAATATCTTCACTGGGTCACAGTTTACTGCTATTTCCACTACATCTTAGAGAGTTGATACCAAAAAAAAAAAAAAAAATCCCACTCCATTTAAAAAATATTGCTGAATTATTTACAAAACCCTTTTCAAAGCTCTGACCCTTATATTACTCAATGGTCTTTAATAAGGATAAACCACATGACATATTTCTCCTAGGACTTAGAGAAAGGAAATATGTTGTCCCTCCAGATGGACTCACATAGGTTTTTAAATAATAGAATGAGAATTCTACAACTCAATATGTTGCTCATTTTGTGTGGGCTCCCAGGATGACTGGAGCTAAACCTGCTTAATTTCAGTTACTAGCTCATCCAAGGGGTCTTGTGATGGTTAATTTTATGTGTCAAATTGACTGGTGCATGGCATGTCTAGATATTTGGCTAAACATTATATCTGGGTGTGTCTATGAGAGTGCTTCCAGATGAAATTAGCATTTGAAATCAGTGGACTCAGTAAAGCAGATTGCCCTCCCCCATGTGTGTGGGCACAATCCAATCCGAATAGAACAAAAGATGGAGGAAGGGAGAATTTGTTCCTTGTTGGCTGGGACATCAGTCTCCTGCCCTCGGACTGAGACTTACACCATCAGTTGCCCTGGTTCTCAGGCCTTTAGATTTGGACTGAACTACACCATCGGCTTTCCTGAGTCTCCAGCTTGCAGGTGGCAGATCTTGGGACTTTTTAGCTTTCATAATTGAATGAGTCAAGTAGGATATATATATCCTATTGCTTCTGTTTTTCTGGAGAACCCTGACTACTATAGGTCTATTACATTATACCCTTCCTTCAGTCTCACCCAACTTTTATTTACTAGCACATTTCTTTCCACACTCACTGTTACTTCCTTTGTGCTTTTTTCAACAAATATTTATTTAGGGCCAACTAAGAGCCATAACCTTGAAATACAAAAAGAAATAGTTTCTATTCTCAAGGAATTTACAATATAAATGTTAAAGTGAAGAAAATCACTTACCCACCGGAAATATATAGAGGCAGCCAGCCTGTTGAGTGGAGTAGGTGATACCCTTTACAATGTGATATCATGAACTGTGAAGAAGTCTCCCTGCTACACTAAATAATACTGCTTTCTCCTACGAGCTATAATCAGGAGGGTATATACATGATTTATATATGGCCACTCCCAATTTCTGTGCCCATGGCAGATATCACAATGTATCATAGCATTATTTTTCACAACCCTATTGTATACAGGATATGACATGAATCAGACAGCCACTGACTATCAAAAAGGAATATATGCCATCTCCTAACATCCACAAATAGAGGATCAGTCATCGTGATACAATTTCAGCTTCTTATTAAAGAGTAAATAATTGTGGGAGGAGTAAAGCTAGATGGAAAGTGATATCAGCCATTAACAATTCAGTATAAGTTAAATAACTCTCTCTTTTTTTTTTCTCCCTGATAGCAGGTTCACAGTAGTTTGATTGACCTTAAAGATGCTGGCCTCCAGGGGCTGGTAAAGAAGAAAAAATTAGAGACCTGAGAAGGTTTTGGAACAAATATTGCTTACTGCATCATTTTGCAAATTAATTGTATTCCACCTGAATAATAAACGATACCCAAACTTTCTCCCTGGCCCTCAATAGGACTTTTGCCTTGAATCTCTACCTTGTTCCTTTCCCCTTTGCTTTCTGTCTTCTTTCTCATTACACATTCCTCCTAACTGTAAAATTCCTGAACATACGTGTATTTAAAGGAGATTAATCATTCAGATACCATAATTAGTTCAAGAATTGTGTCTTTTCGAGATGGAATGAACTAATTAATTTTTTTTTTTTCTCCCAGGGAACCTGCTCTCAGATGTGAGCTAATTAGTGAGCTGCACATCAAAAGAAGTGAAGTGTATCTTGTAAATAGGATTTCATTTAAAACAGATCAAAGGAAGATTTACCCAAATCACTCCCCCCACCCTCTGAGTTCTGCAAGCATCAGGCAGACAGCAAAGAGAACAACACGTCACCTCATGATAAACGTAACTCCGAAAGAAGAACTGTGATGCCCAAGTCAGATATTAATGAGGAAGGAGAACCAAATATGTCCAAGGATGGAATTTCACCTCTTAGAACTTTTACAGTTGGGTTTCTGAGGTAGGCCAACAGGGCAGCAATCCATGTCTGTGATTCACTCTACGCGTAAAGCTGGAGGGTTGGAAATATGGTCTCTAGACTTGGTGCTCTCTGACTGAAAGCTGTGTAACCTTGGGCAAGTTGCTTAACCTCTCTGGGATTCACTTTCCTCATCTGTAATATATGAATCCCAATCCCTTCTCTATCCACCTCTCAAGAGATTTGTAAAGATCAAGTGAGATGATTAATGTGAAAAGGGTTTCGAAAAAAATCTAAAGTGGCTATACAAATGTGAAGCATTTTTGGCATGGTTAACAATGTCTCCATAGGCAGAATAAATTAGAAGAAGAGGAAAGTTTCCCAGATGATTTTGGCCAAAATTATAGCTCCTGAGGAAAACAGCATCCCAGTGGGCTGCCTCTGTAGATCAGATTCACAGCATAATTACTCAAACCTCCTTTCTCTTGTGATTACAGTTAGAAATTAGCTTCCAAAGAAAAAGCAACTCAAACTAAGGAAAGGGATGAAAAGATCCTTTTGTTTTCCTTTGAAGTTCCAGATTTCTGAACATGACAGATTTCACAAAAATGAGATAACTTGTCCTTCTAAACCTTCAGTCACGTGTCTATCGGCCTAGAAGGGCAAATGGAACTGAAGCAGCTGGTGATTGACTGTGAAAAGGGCCCTTTGACTTGAATTTAAAATGCAAACTGATGTAAAGGAAATCAGTAACTACATTTTTTACTACACAAATAGCTTCGTGTCACTTTTTGGTGGTTGTCGTTGAACACTGAGAACTTCAAGGTAGATGAGAAAGCAGGTAAGATGTTCCCTATAGAAAAACTCTTCCCAGAGAAATGAAGCCAATGTATTCCTGCAGACGAGAGCGTGAACACAGATGGAGAGGTACACTTTGACCTGGTGATCGGCAGTGACTCAGGGAGCAGCTGGTGAGGAAGGAGGTGGCTCTGGGCAGCACTGGAAAGGCCTCAGGTCCTTTTGTGTATGTGCAGTAAAACTGGTAACACTATAAACCCGGAGCTGCTAACTAGGTCTGTGGATAACCTTAAGACAAAGACATGAGACAATTTACTTCCCTTCCCTAACCCCACCAATCTGGGAAGGCACACCTCTTCTCACAGGGAAGAGAAAATAAGAGAGAAAAAAAGTTCTGGAAGCTACCTCCTCGATGCTTCAGACAAGCAGAAGGTCCTGTTTAATGGGTCGAGGTGGGAACAGGGGCTGGAGGAAGGTGGTGGTAGAGGATGGTTAGCCCTACCATGAACAACAGTACTGTAGGCACTATGGCACTTGGCAGAGGCAATATTTTTTTACTTTTCTTACTATTTTTATAGAGGAGAAACTCACGTAATATAAAATTAACCACTTTACAGTACACATTTAGTGGTATTCAGTACATTCACCATGCTATACAACTATCAGCTCAATCTAGCTGCAAACTTTTTCATCACCCCAAAGGAGACTCTATACCCATTAAACAGTCACTTCCCATTCCGCCCTCCTCAGAGGCAATACTTTTAATAGGGGCTTTCTGTTGCCCAGCCCCACCCAAATAACAGCCAGGGTTCACTAGTGTCTTCTTCAAGCCTACTTGCAAACCCTCAATCATGTCAAGTGTGTAGACACAGTCTTTGCATCTCTGGACTTGACTCAGGCAACCAGAGGCCCTCCCCAAGGCCCTGTGCCTAGTGCTGTCACAGGCATCTTTGGCTGAAGGACCATATCTCTAATAGAGGATCATCAGGCCTTTGGAGAGGAGTTCGGAGGTGTGTGGTGACCAGCATTCACGCACATCTAAGGCTGTCTCTGGATCCCACTCAGGGGTGGAGCTTTACTTTTGACCATGAAACAATTTCCAATTGGCTACACACTGCTTGCTCTGGATCAGTGCTTGAAGTGATGACAGACAGCTTCTTGAAGGACTTGACAGAGGCATATCTCTCATGATATCCCCACAAGGCCAGCACGCTACAGTAGGTGCTCACTCAACAATGGTTGAATTACCCACTAGGAGGGAAGGCTGCCGAACGTTTGAGTACCAGTTAGCTCTGAGGCAAGGCCTGGCTTAGATTCACACTTCTGTTCCTGTGCACCCAGACCTTGGTATTTCTGAGCCTCAGTGTCCTCGTTTGCAAAATAAATCCATAATACTGCTTCTCTCTTAGGGCCCGAGTGAATATTATATAAGCTATAATAGATGTAAAGTGCTTAGGACAGCTTCTCCAATATTGGAGGCCTCTGCACACTGTAGGAAAGGACGATCTCAGTGGTAGAAATGAGGGAGAGGGCTAGAAGGTACATAACGTTGTTGAAAAAGTAAGAAAGAGTCTTAGCTCAAGAAACAAGACTACAGGATCAGCTGGGGGATACAGGGATACTTTAAGCCCAACTAACAAGAAGCGATGTTACTTCTGCTTCTGGCTTCTTGAGTCCCAGCAATGATACTCTGGAAGACCTCTTCAAACAGCAGGGGGCCAAAGAAAAAGACTGATGGGGTCTGTATTGTACAAACAACCAGCCCAGCCCTTGGTTCCGTGTGCTCTTCCATTACTAAAACAAAAAACAAAACCCAATGACCTTTCTTGGTTAAACTTCTACGATAGGAATCAAATGTTCCATGGAGGCCTTGTCCCTTGGCATCCCAGTTGAACCTTCCAGGCTGGGGTGTGAGAACAGAGTCCGTGTTAAGCCACAAGAGGCAGATTCCCAAATACCAGGAGGAGGTTGTATTCTCATGTAGAGTTATATTCCCACCCTGCAGATCTGGATTCCCATGGGACGCAGGACACAGCTCTCCCACTCCATGTTTGCCCCTAAATTCTTCCTACATCAAGCTAAACAAACTGTTGACATAAGCCAAACTGATTCTGCTTCACCCAAGCACATTGTTTTCCAGGGCCAGGGCATGGTGCTTCCTGCAACTTGTCATGTTGGGAAAAGAAAAGTATTTTATTTTGGAGCTATGATGGACTTAGCTAAGACAGATCAAAGTTCTTTCTCTTCTTTGTTAGAGAATTGCTTTTTGTCCTGATTGAACCCTGCAGGTTCAATCAATTTAGGTATGACTGGTTTATTTTACCAGGTCAATCAAAAACAGAAAGAAAGAGAATGGAGATGTAATAGCACTTGAATGTATATGTGTGTGTAACTATATTGCACTTGGTATTTTCCCATTCCAGAATCAGTTTTGTTGTTCACAACTGGAATCAACTAGAGAGTGACGTTTTGAGATATACCAAGGACTCAGTTCTTGGCCCTTCCATTTTTCATTGATCAAAACAGACATGGCTTGCCCTTATGGATGGCATGAAACTTGAAGTATAACAGAAACTTGAATGAGAGAACCAAGACTGAATAAGATCCCAACAGATTAGGACGATAGGCCAAATCTGGCAAGATAAAACGTTATGAGTAAAAACATCATGTTATGAAGTTTAAAAAAAGTCAACTAGAATGTATGAGGAAGGAATAACATGGTTTAACAGTTCACCTGAAAATAACCTGGAGAGAGAAAATAGTTTCATCTTTCATGGAAACTGCTGTCGATTTGTACCAGCTTCCAGGAACACTGTGTTGAGCAGGATTCTGAAATACATGCTGAGCTCACTGGGCAAGGGGGTTATGACTGATTTCCATGGTTGGCCGTGGGCAAGGAATGGGAGGGCACCGATACAGATATTGCCTATTTGTCAATAGTGGGACAAAATTGATGTGTATCCATAAAATGTGTAAAGTTACCTGTTGTTTTTCCTTGCCCAATACCCATTCACCTTTCTGCTGGTAAGTGAAACCTGTTTTTCTCTGGATACACACCCCTCCACCACTCAGTGCAAATGATTCCAGTGTCGCTGATTCTACTCCCAGTTCTGGTATAGAGAATACCAGGCTTGCCCCATCAGTGTATCACATCCCCATGGCCACAATGATTATTTCAAACATAATCAGGTTCCCAGCAGAACGAATCAAAGGCAATTCTGAGGTTTCTATTTAAAATGTTGGGCAAAAGGAAATCTCTCTGTTTAGCATGGTTATGGGGAAAGTAAGAAGTGACCCTGAAGCTGCTTGGCAGTCTTTTTATCACCATGAGGGAGAAAGCAGCCTGATAATAGAATCAAAAAGAAGAAAATAAAGAAAAGAGAGACCTCTAATGAAATTATTTAAGCAAGTGGATTCAACTGTGCCTGAAGCCTACTATCCTTGATCTTTCAGTCATATGAGCTGGCTTTTTGTTTCTTTTTGCTTTTAAGACATTTTGAGTTTGGTTTCCTGACACTTTTAACCAAAGAAATCTTAATATTGTGATTTAATAAAGGTAAATACACCACATTCAAGGAGGTGATGGTCCCACTGTTTTCTGTGCTAGTCACAAAGTTTAAGGTTAAGAAAGGGATTCCTGGACTTCCCTGGTGGCACAGTGGTTAAGAATCCGCCTGCCAGTGCAGGGGACATGGGTTCAAGCCCTGGTCTGGGAAGATCCCACATGCCACAGAGCAACTAAACCCATGCGTCACAACTACTGAACCTGCACTCTAGAGCCCTCGAGCCACAACTACTGAGCCTGCACACCACAACTACTGAACCTGCACCCTAGAGCCCTAGAACCACAGCTACTGAGCCTGCGCACCACAACTACTGAAGCCCGTACGCCTAGGCTCTTGCTCCACAGCAAGAGAAGCCTCCGCAGTGAGAGGCCCGCGCACCACAACGAAGAGTAGCCCCCATTCGCTGCAACTAGAGAAAAGCCCACACGCAGCAACGAAGACCCAACGCAGCCAAAAATAAATAAATAAATAAATAAATATAAATAAATTTAAAAAAAAAAGAAAGGGATTCCTGGTTGTAGGAGGAGATGAGCATTACAACAGGAGCCAGTATTTACTGAAGGCTTACTATGTGCCAGGTACTGTCCTCATTAGCTCTTCATTACAACTCTATGTAGAAATAGGAATTATTATTCCTCATATTACAGATTAGGAAACTGAGGCTGTTTCCTCAAAAAGAAGCTAAGAAATTTCCTTAAAGTCACACAGTTGGTCAGTGAAGGAGCCAAATTTGCATCCATGACTGCCTGACCCCAGATCCCATGTTCCTGACTTCAAAGCTGAACTGCTTGGTCCTCTTAAGACTTTTCTAATGTAAAATTCAGAGAAATATCCACTTGCCAGTACATATGTATTTGAAAAAAATACGTTTTTCTTCTGAAGAAGATGGGATCTGGTAACAGAAGTTCTATTTACTAGCTGAGGCCAGCGATGGATTTGACATGAAAATTTGAGAGCAATAACACTATAAGCCACAGTGGAATTGCTCCTCATGGTAAAAGGTTGAGGAATTTAGAGGCCAAGGAATGATCTGGAAAGAAAGAGAAGCCAGGAAAACTGAATACCGCAAATAAGAAATGGAGGGAAAAAAAGATTCCCTCCACCCCTTCCCTTATTTTCCCTTGTTCCCCAACCCTCCTTGGGAAGAACAGAGATAAATGGACCTCAGAGATGAAGAATATCTAAGTAGTAATGATGGTCATTACTACTGTGTACCAAACATCTCTGCCTTTCTTCCCAGCCATACACAGTCACATTTCCCTACATCCTTTAAAGTCAGGTGTGACATGCGACTGACTTCAGTCAACGCGACATGTGCAGAAGCGAGGAGAAGAGACACGTGTTACTTATGGGCATTGTTTTTTCCCCTTGCTGAGGTGATCATGGAAGCACATATCAAGATGGAATCTCTATCAGTCTTTCTCCCTGAGTAAGCACACTGAGCAGAATCTCCCTGTCAACCCATTTTGGGCATTCAATGTGAGTGAGAAATAAACTTTGGCTGTGCTAAGACCCTGAGATGTGGGGATTATTTGTTACTGCAACATCACCTCAATTTTCCTGACTGATGAAGATTTCAAGTTTGTTCACTGTAGTTAAACTCTCTCTGTCATCTCTCCTGTGAGGTCCTCAGTTAATCCAACATTGTTCACTAACCCTTTGCTGTGAGGGGATTCCTCTGGGGAAGCTCCAGAAAGATGAAGGAACTGCTGATGTCTGGATTTCATACATAGTTTGTATGCTTATCTACTTTTGCCTGTGATTTCAGTTTGACAGTTTTTCTTTTCCACCTAGTGTAATATAGGTCGTTTTGTTTAATAGGTTCTCTAAATATTTGAGGACCTTGGGGGAAACTGTATTACTTATGAAGAAAAACTGCCATTGAATCTAAAGTGTTTTGTGGAAAAGAGAAAAAAATAAAACCAAACAAGAAAATCCAACAATTTACCATAATCACCAAAGAAAATTACTTAAATAAGATTTACTATTATTTTTGAAAGGACTTCTATTCCACAATTTACAGAATTATTTCCTAATTTCCTTTCAGTTTCACATTTCAACTTTTCCTCCTGCCCTGCTCATTTAATAATTTAACCATTTTATATAAGTTCCTTCACATTTATCATTTCATTTGCTCCTGTAGATAATTCCCCTCTGAGGTGGTTAAGACAACTGTTCCTTAAACCTTATTTTTATATCCATTTTCTCATCTACTCCATCCAACAAATCTATGAGGTGAGCAATGCTTCTGTTATTATCTCATTCGACAGATGGAAGCACTAAGCCTGAGAGAGACCAAGTGACTTGCATGGAGCAACAAAGTGGTGGAGAAAGGCCCAAAAACTAAATCTCCTGGCTCAGAGCATTAATGAAAAAAAAAAAACAGGAAGACCTAGATTACCATTTTTTAAAAAATTACCCTGCATTTGGGAAAAGGCTGGAAAAGAATGGGAAAAATGAAATGAGTTGTGGAAGTGCCTATTGTTTAAAACATTTACTTTAATGTTTTTATAATGGTGGTTTAAATATGAATGAATAAAAATCGGAAAAAGGAAATAGAAAACTTGCTGAAGTTGCATGGAAAGTGGTCTTGTCTTCTGTATTCCTGAGAGGGAGGGGACCAATTTCAGCTCAAATATTTCTAGAGTTCAAGATCCAGCCCGTGGTTAATTTTATGCTTATAAATCTGTCAATTTTGAAAACAATCAATAACTAATATTTATTGATCACTTACTGTGTCCTAGGCAGTGGACTAGGTGCTTTTCATGGATTATTTTATGTTATCCTCTGCAACTATCTGATGAGTTAGATAGGGTTATTAGTTCTATTTTAGAGATGATGACACTGAGGCTCAGAGAGGTTAAGTAACTTGCTCACAACTACATGGATAGAAAACTGTAAAACAGGGACTGCAACCCAGCTAGCTTGACATCAGTGTTCATGTTCATAATCACTGTGCTACATAGTCCCTAAGCTGTTCTATTTGTCATTGCTGCGGAAGCCTGAAGACATAAAGCTCACAATATTTTCTTAGAATATAGATTTGTCCCTTCCTCCTTATATCTAATTACATTACTCCCTTCTCACATCTGTTAGTTTTTTTCATGCTCAGGATGAAAAGTGTCATCTCTAATGCCACCCCCTATCGATTAGCAGCGTCTGCTAGAGTGTGGTATTGACAAGGATTCTAAGGCTACAAGAAAAATTGCCATGATTGATTTACAATGTCTGCTGTGGGCACAGGAGGGGTAAGTGTTGACCAAGTGCAAGCAATTTGCCCGCCAGCATCTGAAGGTGGTAAAAGGAAGCATTTGGATAGCAGGTCTAGGACCATTGCTTCTGATGTTCCCCAAGTCATTCAAGGGCAATAGAAGTGATTTTGACTCCAAACCACTTAAAAGTGATTAGGGAGAAACCATGAGTCCCAGGTGAGTGACAGGAGCCTGGCCAATAACAGGTCTTCATTGCTCCCACCTCTCATTAGTGGAAGAATCTTGCTCTTTTTTTCTGTTGTGCTCACTTATTTACTTGACAAATACCACGTGCCAAACAGTAATCTACCTACTAAGGAAGGAGCATAGAACAAGATGGACATAATCTCTGCTTTCCTGAAGTTTATCTTCTAGTGGGAAGAAAGGCAATAAACTGGTAAAGAAGCAAACAATTTCATATAATATTTCAGTGTTAAGTGCTGTGAAAAAGTCAAGCAAATAAGGGGATCTAGCAATGGGGCTGGGGTGCAGGGTGAGAGGTGGAGACTTAGGTAGAGGTTGCGGGGGAAGGTCTGGTTGTCCAGTTGTCAACTTCACAATGACACTGATACATTTGTACCCTCAGGCTCTCAGCTGCAATAAGTTGTACGTCAACATGCACAGCTTAGTAAAGGAGATGCCTTGGTTCCCAAATCCGCTCACTTCTGCTGTGTGGTCTTTGAATCACTTGCTACAGCCATATTCCTCACGTTTCTCAGCAAATTTTATTTTCTTCGTGGATTTTGTGTGTGTGTGTTTATTTTTCAAATTTCTACAATGTTTCAATCTACGTATTTTATCATTATTATTGTCTCTTCCTATGCTGTTTTCCCCACCTAGACTATGTTTCCCTCTTCTCTATCTCATGAACATGACTTATTCTTCAAGATCCAGGTTGTTATACCAAATCCACCCAAGTGAAGTTAGGTATCTCTTCCTGAGGTCACCATGACCCTCTGCACACTGTTTTTTGGGTGTTCCAGTGACAACCTCTGAGACCACTGCGTTTCTGACTCCAAAGCTTCTAGTCGATTTCAGCTTCACCTACCCCAGAATTAGTGCTGTAGGGGCCTTATTGAAGGTTCCTTTGTAGCCCCAATGCCTAATCCAAAGCATGATACATGGCAGGAACTCAACAGCTACAATATGGAGGAGAGGAAGATTGGATCAATGGGTCTGTGGGTCTGACACATGCTCTCTGCTTGACCTTCCACAGATCACTTAAGCTCTCTGAGCTAGTTTTCTCATCAATTTAAGGTAAAGACAAAAACCCAGTTCACAGGATGGTTATGAGGATTAAATGAGATGATTCATGCAAAACACTTTGTAAAATACTTGACACAAACTTAGCCCTCCATAAATGATAGTAATTAATAGTAAGTCCGAAGTTGAACAATTAATAGTTGTGATAGCAATAGTACAGCTGATCGATAATGAAATATGGGTGAATGGATGGATGGGTAGATGTTTCGGCTTTTGTGATTGTACTTGACTTGGAATGACTGTTCTGTTCTGAACTCCTCTGGCTTCATGTTCTCCTTGGCTGTTGACTACTTAACACCCCTTCTGTCTCTAGCCTTTGACTTCAGTACCTTTTTCGGGGGCTTAAAGTCTATTTTCTTAATCCACCACTGCTCATGGCTTGGGGTAACATCCAGAGATTTATTAAAGAGGAGACTGACATATGCATTATATACAGTTGTGCTATTTTTACTCCTTCATTCACCTTCTTTTTTTCATCTACACGTCAAAAACTAGTCATTTATGTGGCATTTAATGCCTCATAAATGTTATGAGGCTTTATACAGCACTCACTGAGAGGAATATGGTGAAAAGAGTTTATTCAGTATTTTAAATCTAATTTCTCAAAGTTATCCTTGTGTTTCCCCCCAGTGGTGTGCATATTTAAGTCCAGCACCCAGGGTTTTGCCAAGCAAATTGTTATTGATGTGTAGAGTTAAAAAGGCAGGAACAAGAGGTTTCTTACTGTGCTAACTGGTAACTCTGCATGTCTTAAAATAAATCATGCCTGGAACTGCCAAGCCATCCTGGTTTTCTGCTTGCTGATCTGTGAAGAGGCTTAGACCTTTTCCTGAGTGTATCTTATTCCCATTCTGCAGGCTGCAGAGCCTTCCTGGCTCATGGGCAGAGGGATGAGCATCGGCAAGATGGCCTCTGCTTCCAACATCTCTGACACAGTCTCCTTCCTGGCTGCAAGCTGAGCTGTGGGGTGTAGGGCTGGTCACCAGGGCCCTGAACACTGAGACACAGGCCAAGGAATACAGGTAGAAGCCAAGCATGACCCCCCCCCCGCCCCAGCCCTTGGTATCCTTCCTGGTTCCAGAGCAGAAGGTTCAATCAGGAAAGATGTCAAGCACTAGGAAGCACAGAGAAGTCAGTGGAAAGACATACCCACACACACACATGCACATTATGCTGCCATTAAGATCCTGCTTTCAAAAATATATAACATGGGGGAATGCACCTGATATAGTGTTAAGAGAAAAAGGAAAGAACCTTATATATGTAGAACCTTATTGTGTATATATGTATATATAAATGATTAGAAAAAAGACTGGAAGAAAACAAAAATAATAGTCTTGAATTGGTTGTATCACATACAAATGTTATGACATCTTCATTTAAGATATCTTCTTTATATTATCTTTTTATATCCTCCAAATTTCTACCATGTTCGAATATTATTTTCTTAAGATATTATTATTTAAGGCAAGGCAGTAAGACAAGAGACAGAATGAGAGAGGATGGGAGGCAGAATGTTTTAGGCAAGCTGCAAGGAACAGAAACCTAATTCAACCTGACTTAAGTAAAAAAAATTAAATATATTGGGTTACCACTAGGAATCCAGGAACCCTGGGTTCAGGATCCAAGGACTCCAGCAATGTCCTAGGGACCCATGTCTCCCTCCTCCTCCCCCTTCCCCTCTCTCCCTCTCCTCCTCCTGTACCCCTGTCAATAGTGCTAGAGGCCACAGAGTGAAATGGTTGAGAGCACAGGCTCAGGAGCCAGACTGCCTAGGTTCAAATTGTGCCTTCCCCACTTAAGAGCTTTTTTTAACCTGGAGTTATTTAACCCCTAAATGTCACAGTTTTCTCATCTGTGAAATAGGGATAATAATAGCAATAATAATGATAATAATGATCATTAAGTATAAGGTCTATGAACATTAAATGAGTTAATATACGTAAAGCACTTAGATTAGTTCTTGGCATATGGATGGCACTCAGTAAATGTTATCCATCACCACCACCGCCACCACCATCATCACTTGCCTTTGTTGACTACATTTTGCAGATAAAATCTTATCAATGGCAAAACGGCTACCAGCAGCCATACACCTACATCCTCTGAGCATAGCATCCTCAAAGGAAAGAGGATTTCTCTTTGTCTGTGTTCGATTGTCAATCTCAGGAGACTCTAAATGGCCTGGCCTGGTTCTATGCCCAGACATGAGCCTGTCACTGTGGCCCAGGAGGTCAGGGACATGTGGATTGGCCAGTTTGGGTCACAGGTGTTTTCTATGGTGGAGCTGGGACACCGTAATTGACAGCCACACCAGGGCCTCAGAGAATGAAAGAGTTCCTCCAGAGAAAAAAGAAGACTGTGAATAGGCAATCAAAAAATTATTGCTATCCAAGAGGGACTTTCTTGAATTGAGTATTCTAAACCTCTTGCCAATCAATCACAGAAACCAGTGATTGAATCCTCACATAATGGCCTCAAATTGGATTCCATAGGCCCATAACTTGCAGCAGAAAAGTGGGCTCTATCCCAGGTGGATTATAAAATGCAGGCTGGGGTGGAATGAACAAATATGTGAAATACTACCCATCCCACCCTATGGGCACGTGGCACCTAGACGCCAGAAAAGGATACCTTCTCGGAGTTAAGGTGTTACAGGTTGGAGTGAGGGAGACCAGTTAGGAGCCATAGCTGTCATCCAGACAAGAGATTTTGGTGTCCTGAACCAAAGGAAGTGGACAGATATGAGAAGATAGGGAGTAAGCTCAACAGCACTTAGGAGTAGGCTATGAGGAGAGAGAGGAGTCCAGATGGTGCCCATGGTTTCCTCTCTGGTCAGGTGGGTGAATGAGTATCACTTAATGAGATGTAAATACATGGGGAAGAACAGGTTGGGGACAGTGGGAGATGGAAGAGAGATGAAGACACCAAGGCCATTCACTACCAAGTGGTATCACATGTCCCTTTCCCAGCAGACTGTGTTGGCAGCACCACTGAAAAAATGTTAAATGAACCCTGGCAATTTCTACATGTTGACAAGGAAGACTAAAGACCACTGTTTCGTAAGCAAAACACGGTCGCTCTGGCTATAAGACCACCAAGTACTTCTTAAAGTTCATTTGCATGGTGGTGAGTCAGTAACAAAGGCCCTGGGCCTCACAATGCATTTGCAACATTTCCAAACTCAGGAGAAAACCTGCAGGGTTTCAGAGATCAGCATGATCAGCTCAAACAACCAATTTGTCATGAAGTAATCTGTGTAAATTACCATAGCGAGAATATTTTCTATCATCTGCATGGTTTCATGGAAAGCATTTTCTTCTATTATTTAATCCCTTGGGCTGCAGGGAATTGTTTTACAGTGATCTAATACAGCAGAAGCTGGGTTTATTTACAGGACTTGTTAGAAATGATTCCGCCTTCTCACTCCTTGGCTTTGAGGCTAAAATAATGGGTGCACGGAGCAAGTCTGGAGATTCTTGACAAGACTGGAGGACAAGGAAGTCAACATATAGTACAGACATCATTCACATTCTCAAGGCCTTTTAAGATTCATGTGCTAATTTTAAAATGGGCATTAAAAAAGAAAGGCATGAAAACATATTCTACATTGGTGGGTCTTAACTCTTACGGGTCTCAGGCACCTTTGAAAATCTTATAAAACTATGGAACCTATGGCCAGGAGAATCCACATGCACGTGCACACATTTCACACACAACATAGCAAGGACTCATGGAATGCTTTAAGCCCATCTGTGGACTCCAGGTTAAGGATACCTACTATGTCCATAAGGACACCTACGACTGTCCATGAATTTTCATCGCCTCTCCTCTTCATTGTTCTCCATTTTAATTTTCAGTATGAGAACAATGAACAAATGAACAGCATGGTGTGTGTACGTAACACACACTTCTGGATTGTCCAAAGATTAGTATGTAGCAGCCTAAATTACCAGAACACAACTGAGAACCCAAAAGGAAGGAGGATACAAAACTATAGGGAGACCATGCACTAAAGCTGAAGAGTTACTCTGGTGCCTGCAGGAACCCATTAACTCTTTATTTTTCACAAAATTCTAGTAAGATTAACTATCTGCTCTCCTAGCCACCAGCAAATCAAACAGTGGAAAATGGGCTGCTATAGACAGGCAGCCTCAAGAGCTCAACTTATTGAGAAACTGACAGCAAGGATAGAGGGGGAAAAAATTCTCAATGTGTTGTCAAGGGCCTACTTTAAGCCTGCCTTTGAGTTAGGTGCTAGGGATACAAAGATGAATAATTTCAGGTTGATTTAGGAATTGGGGATTGGTGAGAAAGAAACAAATAATCAAAATGCATCATGGTAAATGTTTCAGTAAAAATATGTACAAACTGCTACGTTGAGAACAAAAGAAGAAATACCAGGCTTTGCCTTTAGAGCCTAGGAAGAGAGTAAAGGGAATAACAGAGTTGAATCTACAAGGATGAGTCAGAATTGACCAAGTAGTTATAGCGATGAATGAATTTCAGACCGAGACATGGAGTGGAGTTTGGACAGATATATATGAGCACGTATGGACAGGCAGGTGAATATGGGCAGAGGTGGCTAAGCAGGTGTGAGGGGCAGATGTGCACAGGTGAGTGCAGATGTGATGTGTGGATGGGCAGGAATGAGTTAGGATCAGGAATGGAGGAAGCCGTGCTGACAAGGAGATCAGTGTAATTCTATAGCAGTCCTTGAACATTACACCAGGGGATTTGGATTTTTTTCCCAATAGGCAATGAGGAGCCATTAAGAGGGTTTTCTCACAGGGTAGGAGCTTGAAGGAATCAGATTTATGAAAGATAACTCCAGCAGCAATTTGGAGGATGAACTAGAGCTGGTGTTGACTGGACTGGCAAATCAAGCAGTTAGGAAACTATTATAATGGCCTGATGCAAAATGATGAGGACCTGAACCAAGGCAGTGTTGGCAAAGATAAATATGAGTGTATGTGCACGTGGGTATGCATATGTGCAAGAAGAAGAGAGAAGGAAAGAGAAGGAGAGATATTATTTGTGTGTGTGTTGTATATATGTGTGTCGGTTGAAATATTTTTGTGAACTAAGATCTTCAAGGCTTGGTGAGGTATTGAGAAAGAGGAAGGAAGAGGAAGAAACTCAGTAATTTCATTGTATGTATAAGCACAATATTTATATCTTATCCCAACCTCACATATTGAGATCCTTGCCAGTTTAGAAGATATGGTTATTTGAGTAGCACAATCTCAAGTTTGCCTTTGAAATATCCACGAAAACAGTGGTTACCAAATGCCAGACAATGGGTTTTCCATATTAGAATCCCCTGGGGTCTTCATTAAAAACAGATTCCTGGGAACTTACCACAGATCTAACAAATCACTCTGGGTGGGAGCCCAGGGAATTCATATTTTTAACTATCTGGTCAAATGACTCTGCTGGGAAGCTGTGATTGGGAACAACCACTTTTAACAACTCAACTATCAGTCAACTTGAAGAAGGATGTACAAATGCTCAGAAGAGTAAATCTCTCATGCAACATTCAAGAATGCATATACTACCAATATTTTCATTATACAAGGAAACAAAAGGCCCTCCATTTGATACCACTTTTGGGGGGGCCTCATCTCAAAGTAACTGCATATGCTTTAGAATAGCTCATTGCATTTCTTTCAGCATATTCCTTAATTTAGTCTCTTCAGTAGTTTACCCTCAGCCTAATGTTTTGATAGATATCAATGAGTAACAGGCCAAGCTGAAGCTAAGCAGTCTGCAGAAAATATTCAGATGTAAGTCCTATTTCTTTTTCTCTTTACCTCCCACCCTAGGTGAACTCATCCAGTCCTGTTGCTTAAATAGCATCTATATGCCGACGACTCACAAATTTTTACCTCCATCCTGAATCTCTCATCTGTACTTTAGGGTCATATATCCAACTGTCTCCTTGTCACCTCTAGTTGGCATCTCATATGAATCTCGATTTTAAGAAAGCTGAAAAGTACTGAACTCTTAAATCACTCCACCTAACCTTTTCTTCCCCATCTCCAATCTTCTCAACCTCAGCAAATGGTACCACCATTTACCCAGTGGCTCTAGCCAAAATCCTCGGGGAGATCATTTTTGATCCCTCCCTCTTCCTAACCACCCCCTTCCACGTCTATTTCTAAATCTTGTGAATTTTACCTCCCAAATGTATTCCAAATCTGCCCATGACTCTTCACCTCTACTTCTATGACCTTGATCCGAGCCACCACCATCTTTTGCTTTATCTAACAGAAGCTGGGACAATTTCTCTTCCAAGCCACTCTGACCACTGCGGCCAGAGGGCTCTTTAAAAATTACAGCACCTCATGCCCCTGCTTACAACCCCCGAGTGGTGTTCCAGTGCACTCAGAATCATATCCAAACCCCTTTTCAGGGTTTCCTTTCTCTTCCATCTCATCCAGGCCCTGTGTCCTTCCATCACTACCCTCCAATCAAATGGACCTTCCTCTAGGTCCTTGAACACACCCAACTGCTCCCCATTGCAGAGCCATCACTCCTGCTCCTCCCAATGTATGCAACTCCTCACCAGGCTAAATTTTCGTCCTCCAGTCTGAGCTAAATCTCTATTCCAAGAGGTTTGCCCTCTTCATCTAGGCTAAGATTCAGCACACCTTTTCTGTAGGGAGCCAGATAGAAAATATCTTAAGCCACGCAGGCCATGTGGTCTCTATCATGACTACTCAACTGTTTTTGTAGCAAATCATCCATAGGCAATATGCAAATGATATGCGTGACTGTGTTTCAATAAAACTTTATTTACAAAAAAAGGGAACAGGCAGATTTGGCCTCTCGGCTGTGGTTTGCTAATTCCTGACCTAAACCAAAGTATGACTCTTCTGCTATTCTTCCTCAGAGCTTCTCATAAGTCCTAAACATGTGCCCACTGCCTGTGTCTCCCACTAGTCTCTTAGCTCCATGAGGACAGAAAGCTCAGGCTCTTATGTATTCCACATCAAATATATAGTTCCTGGCAGAGTGCCTGCCGCAGTGCGGCCTCAGTAAACACTGGTTGGATAAAGGAAGAAAAGGACAGTTGAGGAAGGAAGGGAGAATTTCTCTTTGAAGCCCAAGTACTTTTTGTAAAAAGGCAGCAGCCATGTCTGGCCTGTACTTTTTAACTCCTTTCTCAACAGAGTTCCTGGGTGAATCACTTATTCATTTATTGCTTTGTTCATTCCGTCATTTCTTCAGCAATGCAGCATTTACTAACATCCAAGATGGCAGGCTGAGGGCTCTTCCCAGATCTCTGCTCCCAGAAGCCTTCTTTCTGGTTTTTCTGCTGGGAGGCCAGTGCAAGATTCAAGCTTTGTGACGTGAAATTGAGAGGCTAAAGCAATTAGTAAAAAAGGCCAGCAGGGTCGCCTCTCAACCAGAAGGGTGCCCTGCCCTCTCCACCCTGACTCATTACCCTGAAACAGCCCTCCACACAACTCTTCACTGTTTCTCCACTTTGACAGATGAAAAGCGAATAACTGGATACCCTGAAAGTTTAGCACCAACACTGCTTTGAAAGAGATGCCACCCGAGGGTTGCATGTCCCACTCCTCCCTCTCCATCCCCCCCCCCAATCCCTATGCCCTTCCCCATCTTCCCCATCCTCCTCCAGGCTGACTGGAATGCCAGCGAGGAAGCTGAGAGATGGGCAGTCATTAAAGATCATCAACTAAAGAGCTCTTCACCAGGCAGGATTATGTTTAATAGACAGCAAGAGTATTCCTGCTGGCTCCTGTTAAGTTTCATCAAAACTGTGCCTAATTAAAATCTTCAATTTAATTATGCTCTTCTGCATTACAAATTTTGATCAAATTGATTTAATTTGGTGCAGGGAGAGATGTTCCTTCACATGCAAAGTGAACCCGTCCTGAGGTTAGGTTCTGTGTCCAGAAGCTTCTTGGGATCCCTCTAATCTGGATTGCCTTTACCCTCCCGCATCCTGGGAATTGGTGAATCGCAGGCGGCTCAGGGAATTGGCAATTGTTGCTCTGCCCACATCTGCAAGAGCTGTCCTGAAGCCACAAAGAAGCTGACAGCTGTCTTCCCCCACCCACCTCCCCCCTCTCAGCCTCCCTTTCCTCCTCTGCTTTAAGAAATACCCCCATCTTGGGAAAAATCGCACCCAATCTGTCAGTGAAATATGCTGTGGGACTGAAGTTCTGGCAATCTGTTTCCACTCTGGAGACAAATCTCAGCTTGTTAGTGGCCCTACAGAGAACTTTAGAGTGTCCTTAGTTCACAGAGCCCCAAAGCAAACAGTGCCCTGATCACCCAGGCCAAGGCATTCTACCCCTCCTTCCACTTATGATCAAAAGTCCTGCCAAGACTCAACTTCCCAACCCTTCTTTCTCCTTTCCAGGGTCCTTCACTCCATCCTATAAGGCCCTAAGACCTGACATCCCTCAGACAATCCCCTCCACCATATACCCACTTGGCAGCCAGACCCTTCCTGATGGTCTCACCCTCATCAAAACATCCCTATGTGAGGCCCCACTCACTCTCCAGGGCTTCTCCTATTAATTGACTAGCCAATCTGATGATCAAATTTCTTCCCAAACAACAAAAGCAACAACAACAAAAACTTAAAAAAAAAAAAATGCTCCTTACTGCATTAGCCAAAGTGCGAGCTCCCTTCCACGTGGGTGTGCCCAGGGTTAATTTGTCCTATGTGAAGCCACAGACTAAACGCTCCCTGTCATCCTACAGAGTCAGTTTTACTCAGAAATAATTTAAACTCTTATTTGCATACTGCAGAATAAACTAGAAAATTCACACGATGTATTAAGACAGAAGAGGAGACTTGAAAGGTAAGCCTGTTGGGGGCTGCAGCCCCAGGCCCCTTGGGTCTCAGTCAATTTCCTCCATCTTGGGCAAAGAAGCATACGTTGTCCTGGTGATGCCTTTCTCACCATTGTTAATGTGTGTCCCCTCACTAGGACCTCTGACACCAGAAGACTTTTACTTAAAGTGTGGCCATCCCCCCTGGGAAGAATGTCTAAATCTACTTCTGCCTCTTCCTCTCCCTTCAACTCCATTCCGAAAACTGTCAACTGCTTGATTGAAAATTTTCATTTGCATGGTCTGCCACAGCCTTGAAATGAACTTGCCTACAATTCTAAACCTACCATTTCCTGCCAGTACCATCAAACTTGCTCTCCCCTGTCATTCCCCAGTTTCTCCTAATGGTGCCCCAATTTTCCCAGGCACTGCGCGGGGGGGAAACATAGCAGACATCCTCAACATCATCCATCAAATAAGTAAATAAATAAATAGGAGTTGCTTTTAGTGTTGTTATTTCAAAACCATCACATAACAAATCCTTACTTGTTCTTTAATGGGTAAATAGATTAGACCTTGGTGGTGTTGTTTTTTTTTAAACAAATATGCTTTTGGTTACTGATTCTATTTGAGCATGCACTCCATAATAGTTTAGGACTAGATGTTTCAACCCAACTTAATAATCCTCTATCCCCTAAGCAAGGCCATTGCCAAGTCCTGTCAGCACATAGTAGGGCTCAACAAATGCTAGGTGTTAATAGAAATAATAATAAATAAAAATATATCATAACATGGTAAAAGATGTCAGTGGATGGTATGCAATTAGCTGCCAAGCGAGCAAGGAGAGAAGGCTAAGAAAGCAGAGAGAGAGCTGAGAGGTCAGGAGAGAGTGGTCCCTCCCACCCTGACAGTGTGGTGAGACATACCATCCAGGGAAATTTAGAAAGGTAGCCAGGAGACTTTGAGGCCTGCTTGTGAGACAGACAAACCAGCTTTCCCAGAGCTTGTGGTTTATGCTTCTTTGGCAAGACGATGCTGACTTGAGAGCAGAATCCAATGGAACGAGGAGAGTCATGCTAGGGCAATGGCTGGTGTGGCACAAAGCCAGAAGGCCTGAAATGAAAAGTATAAAAGGCATTACAGAGGAGGCACTCAAGAATTTATGTAGTGAATTAATTATAACAATATTTTAATGGCTAAAACATTTATTGAGAGCTTGCTCTGGGCTGAGCAGCATTTAAGTGCTGTACAGGCATTACTTGTTTAATCCCTGGCATGGTCCGGAAAGGGACCTTTTATTACTCTGATTTGATAGATGTGAAATGAACCTCAGAAAGGTTAAGTAATCTGTGCAAGGTTGCACAGCTAGAAAGTGGTGGAGTTAGGGTCTGAATCCAGAGCCTGAGTGTTTCATCCTCAAATTTTTCTTCCTCCTACTTAAATGTCTGCATTTTTATTTAAATTTCCTCTTTTTTCCTCTGACAATGTTTCAACTCCACACTCAGCAGACTCTTTGAAGGTAGAGGTAGAGTCTCAGAGTTCTTCAAATTCTTCTCAATGCCTCACCCAATGCCTTCTATAGTAAATACTTAATAAATCTGATTGATTTATTGATAGAAATATTTGTTAATGGCACAACGTTGAGAAAATCAGGCACTGTAGCAAACAGGGGAAAACTTTCTAGAAAGGATCACTCAGTCTTATCTGGTGAAGCCTGTGTACTATCAACAGGCTGTATGCAACAGTCTCTCCTGGCCCACACAGCACTGCTGGTTCTGTTGCCTGGGACCCTCTTTTCTTACCTTCCCCCTTTTCCTGGTTTATTCCCTCCTGTACTATAGACCTCAGCATATATACCTTTTCCTCCAGGAAGACTTCTCTGATTCCCCCCAAATTTGGATTAGAAGCTCCCACAAAATCCTATACTTCTCCCATCACAACATTTATCCCACTGCATTACAATTATCTAGTTCACTCTTCAGTCCTTCCCAAGTAGATCATAAGCTTCTTGAAAATAGGGTTGTCCTCACTACCTCGCACATGGTATATATTTTTTAAAATATATATATTCTATATACATACATACACTGGGTATACTATATACTTGTTGAATATATATTTATTGAAATAGTTGTAATGAGAGCTCTCTTACCTCACCCAAATCAAGGTCAATATGCCCCAAATCTTCAAGGCACAGTGGAGGAGCAGTGAACACAAATTTCCCTATTTCACAGTTTTGTCTAAGCCAGGACTCGCATTCTCTCAGGATATACCAAGGAGAAAAAGTGATGGAGAGAAGCTGGAAAGGTAGACAAGTTTACTGACCTCATCTACAAGACAGCCCCAGTTACCCGGGCTTTGTGATTTGGGGCAAGTTCCATATCCTCTCAAAGTTTAGGTGAGGAAGTGGTGAAGCACTCTGCCTCCCTCATGGGATTGTTGCAAAGATTCATTAAGACGTAAAACAGTTAGAACAGTGCCTGGCACATAGTATCTGCCCAGTAAGTGTCAGATGCTGTTATTATTTTATAGCATCAGCTGGTATTTGAGTGTGAGATTTTCCATTTTTACTCATACGGAGTAACTCTGCCTGAACACTTTAATGTCACTGGTATATTATTATGCAATTAATATACACAAGTAATATTGACAGTAATACATGCAATTAATTAAATGTTTGGAGATGCTGATGTCTTGGAAACAAAGTCAGATTGATTAAACCCCAGCTGGTCTAAGTGACCACAAGTGTGGTCTGACTGGCTACATGAAGCAGCCAGGCTTTGGCCGGACCAGAGGATTCATCAAAAGTCTCAGATCCCTGGCTCGGCAATAGTTCTCACTCCTCAGCACCTTTCCAATCCAGTTCACAAAGCTGAAAATTAAAACAAGTTAATAAGAACCATAAAATTTTGATACCAACAAATGTTCTTAAATTTTACTCAGCCATAAAGCTGTTTACGACAGGAGAGTAGAAAGTTTCCCTCTAATTTTTTAAGCTGTGAGCAGCAACATGAACAAACGATGTAGACTGTACATTCAAGAACAAAGTTTGGAATTGTGATCAGATAAATCAACAATAAAAAGCGAATCTGACATATTTAATGATAAATCTTTTTATTGTGCTGTGCAGTAATTAGACAAAATGAGAAGCTCACATAACGGCTGTAATTATTTAGTCATATTACTTTCATATTGTCAAACCAAACTTTCATGGATTTTCTCTTTCCATTTTGTTAGTTATTCTGCATTTATAAAAAGCCCCTGTGTTGACTATTTTCTCTGATGCTACTTAAGATTTCAATGGACTCCTCATTGCACGAAGGCATAATTAGACATAAGCACACACCCACATGTTGGAAGATAGAGATCTAGGATCCGAGTCTCCATGTTCTGAGCTCCTGCATGCTTCTCTGGCTCAGGGCAATAGCTCCTGAGACCACCTATTTTCCAGCCTGTGAGGTCCAAACCTTCCCCTGTACTTCTCATTCTCTCTTGAGATAAGAGTTTCTGAATAAGAAGATTGCTATAGTCCCTTTTCCATAGAAGGATCATTAACCTCATTTGATGATGCTACCTGCTCTAACAAATAGAACCCTAATTACAAATAGATCACAGCTTATTATGTTACATAACGGCTGTAACGTAATAGTCGTGTATTTCTGCTCACTTAACAACCCAAGGCAGGTATCCCTGTTTGTCATGAGACGCTCTTCCATCCAGTGATTTGAAGACTCAGAACTCCTTCTATCTTGTGGCTTCACTGTTCCCTAAAGCTTTGTCTTCATTGTTTGCACTCATCTAGCAAAAGAGAAGAGCATGGATGAGATCTCGCTACTTCATAAAAACCTTGACCCTGACATTGCACCCATCACTGTCATTAGAACTTGGCCACATAATCACACACCTAATTTCAAGGGAGACTCAGAAACGAGATCAAGCTATTTGCTCAGGAAAAAGAAACAGGTTTTGATGTACAGCCTGCAATCTCCACCCTTCCTGAAATCAGTGTGGAAATGAGAAGGTAGAGTCAGCAAACCAGATGTATAATTGGGGGGGTGGGGGGATGAAATGAGATAGCAGGGAAAATAAAACAAGAAGCTGTAAAGTTCATTACTGGGAAAACTGGGGAAATATGAATTTTTCCTGTACAATAGTATTATATTAATGCTAAATTTCCCAAGTGTGATAATTATGTTGTGGTTATGGAGGAGAATGATCTTATTCTTAGATGGTGGCTCCCAAAATACTCAGGGGTGAAGTACCATTGATGGCTTCAACTTACTCTCAAATGCTCCTCCAAGTGCACATACAGAAAGAGAGGGAGAGGGAGAGGAAGAAGGAGAGGGAGAGGGGGAGGGAGAAGGAGAGGGAAAGGGGAGGGAGAGAGGGAGGGAGGGAGAGAGAGAGGGGGAGGGGGAGAGGGAGAGGGAGAGAGAGAGCTCAAATGTGCTTAAATGTTAACAATCTGTGATTCCTGATGAAGCCTATTCAAGGAGCAAAGGCCTGTAGGTATGACATAGGCCAGGAAGGACACAGTATGCTGAAGACAGGAATCGGGCCAGGGTTGCTGGAGTATAAAATGCCCAGCAGTGAGGGCAGGAGATGAGCCCAGAGAAAGGTCAAGATCATGACAGGGTTTGCACAGTGTGAGGCTTGACTTTATCTTGCAGCCAATGAGGACACATTTAAGGGCAGGCAGGGATAGATCTGGTGGGTCTTTTAGGTAGAATGTGCTCAGGTAAGATTTAAGGGAAACAATTCTGGATGAAGTGATGCAATTTCATTCACTTAACAATTTCAGGTGCCAGCCCTGTGCTAGAGGCTATAGATATGCAGTACCGGGATAGCCACCGGATATGCGGAAGAGCAAAATCAGACGTGGTTCCTGCCTTCTTGGAGGTTAGGGTCTAGTGAGTGGAGATATACATCAAGTAATAATTGTAAGAACAAGTGTAAAATTACAGCTGTGACAAGAGTTAGGAAGGAGATGTTCGTGACGCCCTAGGAACCTGTGATGGCTGCACTTGGTTTGGTCAGGGAAAGCAGCATCTCCAAGAAACTGGTGTTTGAGATAAGACTCATAGAATGAAAAGGAGTTATTTAGGGAACGCTGTATCAGGCAAAGGAAATAGCATGAATAAAGGCTCTTTGGTTGGAAGGAGCACGACATATTTGACTAAAAGAAAGACCAGAGTGGCTAGGAGGCAGTGAGTGAAAAAAAGTATGCCTGATGAGACTGGAGAGACACACAGGCACCAGCCCTTGTAGTGCCTTGTAAGCCATGTTAATGGATTTTGACCTTTACCCCATGTGCACTGGGAAGCCATTCAGAGCATGTAAGTGTGTGAGTGCTGAGGGAGGGATAAGTGACATAATCCTGTAGCTGCACGGTGGAGAATGGGTTATGCTATAAACTTCGGCAGACCAGTAAGGAGGGATGATAAGAGATGGAGAAAGGGGATGGAGTCAAGAAATCCTTAGATCACGAAGTGAGTATTATTTGGTGTTTGGTGTTTGATTGGAAATGCCACAGTTATGGGGTTGAAGTTGACAAAAGCAGGTGATGGTGTTATCAAGTGAAAGAGAGAATACTAAAGAGGAAGCAGCTCATGACAACCACAGGGAATTCAGACTGAGACAGGATGTGTTTGGGATGCCAGGTGGAGCCATCCAGCAGAGGATTAGATAAATGTCTGAAATTTAGGAAGTGGTGACTTGTGAGTACTCAACATTTAGATTTAGATTGAGGTGATGTCAACGCCACAAGTACACCATCTTTTAAAGTCAGAGAAGACAGAGCCCATTTCAGACATAGGGAATCAAAGTTCAGAGAGAGACAAAAATAACCAGGAGATTATGGTATAACAAGAAGCTGGGTGTAGGGAGATTCAGATTGTCAAACGTCCAGCATGTCACTAGAAAATAGGAACTGAAGAACATCCAGGACCATGGTGATTAAGAATATCATTGGGCACCTCAATGACAACAGTTTCAGCAGAGTGATGGGGCAGAAGTCAGAAACCAGCTACATCAGAGTATAGGAAAAAGAGACAGTGGGCAGAAATCACTCTTGGGGGTAGTTTAGATAACAGAGGTCATAGAGAGATTTGACAGTGGCCATGGGGATTTGGGGTCTGGGTTGGAGGCACTTAATTCCATCACTCATTCACCACACTTATCTTGAGTATATTTTATTTGTCAGTCATGAAACAGATACACAGGGCTTCCCTGGTGGCGCAATGGTTAAGAATCCACCTGCCAATGCAGGGGACACAGGTTCAAGCCCTGGTCCGGGAAGATCCCACGTGCTGCATAGCAACTAAGTCCATGCGCCACAACTACTAAGCCTGCGCTCTAGAGCCCGCGAGCCACAACTACTGAGCCTGTGTGCCACAACTACTGAAGCCTGTGCGCCTAAAGCCTGTGCTCTGCAACAAGAGAAGCCACGGCAATGAGAAGCCTGCACACCGCAACGAAAAGTAGCCCTTGCTCACCAGAACTAGAGAAAAGCCCGTGCATAGCAACGAAGACCCAGCGCAGCCAAAAATAAAATAAATTAATTAAAAAAAAAAAAGAAAGAAATAGACACACAAAAAACTAAGTCAGAACCCTGCCCTCAAGAAGCATGTGTGCTGAGTGATTTTCAAACTCCATTCCATGGAACCCTGGGTTCTGGGGACACCACTGTGGGAGGGGAATCAGGAAAGGCTGAGCTCGTGGACTCCGTGACTCATATCCCTCCCCATATCACCCCTTATCTTTCTCGTGGGCGTCTACATTTAAAACATTCTTTACAAAAATGCACTCTGTCGCCAAGTGAAAAGTTTATAAAGTAGTCCTCTAGGGGATACAACATTCTAGACCAGGGGTCAGCAAACTTTCTGCAAAGGAGCAAATAGCACATATTTTGGGTGTTGTGAACCATACGGTCTGCTCTAACGACTCTGCTGATGTAGAGTAAAAGCAGCTTTAGACAATAGGAATGGGCATGGCTCTGTTCCAATAAAACTTTATTTACGAAAACAGGAGGCAGATGGCAGTTTGTTGACCCCTGTTCAAGATGTTGACGAGATGCAGCAGGACTTTTCAGCCGATTATTCCTGAAAGTATTTCTATAAGACAGAGGCTATCATAAAAGGGTAACTATGTTCTGGCCCCTCAGTTTTGCTAGTTTCCAGCATTCTCTGACCCTTAGCTGCCTGACTTTGCTGTCATACCAACTGGAGGGTCTGTCACCTCCCATCCCCCACTGAAGATTGCTAACATTAGTCTTTTTCTCAACCCTGCCCACCCCCATTTATCTTCCTGATCTACTGTCCATTTTATTTTTCCTCTCAATTTAAAAGAAGGAAGTTAAAGAAAAATATCGTTCCCTCAAACCAAACAAAAACAATCTTTCAAAATGTTGGGTGAAGACACACTGCCCTCATCAAACACAGTACGCATGAATGAGTTTTCATTAATGTTACTTTAGGGAAACATCTGCCTTGAGAATTCTGATACGATGAGCCCCATGTCACACCAGAAATCCGTAAACAGAAAAGCAGGGCTCCCTGGGCCAGGCCCTCCCCAGAAGGGAGGCTGCCGGCTCCCTGCAAAAGGAACTGGCGGCATTTAGGAAATCTATGGCAGCCATCTCAGATCAGAGTCGAGGTCGACACTCTCTGGAGCTGCGTAATAAAGTGACGAAAGGCCAGGGGAAGGAGACCTTCCACTTGCAGAAACACCCTGTTGCCCTATTTTGAAAAGTAAAGGGAGAGCACAGGAGAGAGAGTGAAGGAGTCTAGGAATCAGGCTGAGCGGCATGAAGGCCTGCTGGCCTGGCTTGTGATGGCTACACGGGCTGGGGGGCAGGGATCCTTTCCCCAATATTATCCTGGCTGACCTGGTGCTGATGACTCATATTCCTCTACTGGAATTTTTCTAGGAATGCCTTGACAGATGCTTTGATAAAATGATAAAATGCAAACAATCTGTTTAAAAACAGAAGTTGAGCCTTAAGAGTGCTGGAACATACCAACAGCATCATGGAAAGCGTCCTGGGGTCAGGCAGCTTAAGAACTGGCAGGAGGGGAACCAGTTTTGATGAGGGTGATGATCCTGCAGCAGAGGTCAAAGGCTGCGGCAGTGTGCAGCTAGACCGGCCAGGGGCCAGGTAAAAAGAGCCGGGGGGATAGAGGAGAAGGGTGGGAGATAAAGGAGAGGATAAGGGCACAGAGACACAGTTCATTCTTGGGCCACAGGAAGTAAGGAAAAGGCCTGCAAGATCACATTCAACTCTCAGGCCCCCAACTGCCATTATTACCATGCCCAGTGACTCCCCTACTTTTAATATAATACAAATGATCTCTGGCATTATTAAAATGGCAGACTCCCTCCCACAATCCTGGAGACTCTGATTCAGAATGGAGCTCCAGAATCTTCCCTTTTTATGCATGCAGCTGGCAATTCTGAAAACCACTGCCTTCCAGCTTGTGACAACTGTGTTTGGCATCAGCCATTACAATGCACCAGGCTTCCTTTGGTTCACTGAGCAAAGGTGCTTGGGTCTGGGGATGCTGAGGGTGAGTATGCCATCATTAGATTGAAGGGGGAAAACATTGCCTCTTTATAAAAGACTTCTAATATGTAATGTTTTATAAAGTTATTTCTCATTTGATCCTCCTGACCCAGTGAGGTAAACAGGGTGTGAATTATGGGCCCCATTCTACAGATGAGGCACTGAGCCTCCCAGTGACATTTGCCCAAGGTCACGTGGCTAATAAATGACAGGGTAAGGACTGGAAACTGAACCTTCCAATCCCTTATCTGTTATCTCTTCTCTCCATCCCACTACTCCTCACTGCCCCACCCAGAATCCTCATGACTGGCAGACTGAGGCCACAGAGTTAGCAGTTAGCTGACTCAGGTTGCAATTGGCCCCGTGACTTATAAACTTAATAATATCACACTTTAATGCAGCAGTAGCAGGTTAGAACCACCCAGGCTTCTGTTCAACATGCAGATGCCCTGGCTCCAGTCTAAATGTGCTCAGTCAGGACCTCTGAGGGTGGGGCCTGGGAATCTGCAGTTTTGTAAAAGCGCTCCAGGTGATTCTGATGCTGAAATGTTTGTGACCCAATGCAACAAACTAAGTAAAGCAAAATCAACTCTCGACTGGACTCATTACCCAGGGAATGGTTTCCTCAGCATTTAGATTCTGTCCCCACTTTCACTCCCACCCTCAATTCTACATTTTCCCGTTGTTTTGTTCATTAGCAGTATCTCTGAAGTGAAGAGAGAGGCATTATAATCTGGGTTACCCTTTCAATTTGGGAGTGCCTCTGATGGTTTTTGCATAAGAAGATAGAAATTCTTCTCTCCCCTACCCCAAAATCAGGCGCAGTCTGTCAGAAACCTTAGAGGGGAAGGATATTGTTTAGAAACCTGATTAAAAAAAAAAAATCTTGACTCTCACAAACTGCAGTAGATGCTTCAAACACACACCTGGCATGATTGCTCATTCTGTGAGGGTTCTGCATGAAAAAGATCAACCCGCTCTCAAAATAGAATCTAGAGATACAAAGGAATCTGCAATAGCCTCACGTATTTGTGCACAATGCAGTGTAGCTCCTGGTATTTTTATTACCAATCAGAAGAGGCTTGTCACAGTCAGCCATCTGCTTGAGTCAATGCCCAGCTGCAGTGGCCGTGGCTTAGAGAAGGAACACTGAAATCAAAGCCTAGACTCATGGAAGAGTCACAAAGAAGGGAGCCAACAGTGCCCTGCAAGTGACACCCTTCAGTGTCCTGAAGGACCCAGTCATATCCTATGTCAGGAAAACTCTCCTACACGCTTGGATTTTTAAAGAGAACAAGCGGCTGTGACATCAGGTGGAAGCTATTATATTTGTTCTCATGGAAATGTTCAATATTTCAAAGTGGTCTCTGCAGTCCCATTAAAATTACAGACTCCCCCCCACCGCCCAACCCGTGCCACTGCTTTTCCACATTCTAGTACAGGCTTCTGAAAGAACAAAATGTGAGTGAGCTAGCATGGGATTTTTCTCCAGTCAAAGAAATCCTGACCTTACATCCAAGAAATCATCTTATTTTTTCCTACTCTTTTTTTCTTTCAATCAATGTATAAAATCCTTTCATGCCAATAGAAAATTTTCTGAATCTGAGATTACTGTCTGACTACGAAGTTAATAAAATGTTTTAAACTCTTTTTTCCACATCTAATCCTGACACTGAAGGTTTAGGGAGCAGAAAGCAAAGTCTTGCCAAACCAAGGGCTCGCCTAGTACACTCTGCACCGATGGAAGATCTATAGCCTAAAAGTAAAGGATGTAAGAAAACAGGATTTTTAAAAATTTGTAATTCAACCGGCACCAAGGAGAAAGGTGTTTGGAGTTGGGGATCACCACAGAAAACAGATTAGGAAAAAATTATTCTGAGATCTGGAAACAAAGGTGAGTAGGTGCCCCCCTGCCCCTTGCCCCAAATAATAAGGGGTAGCGTTTTAAAGGATAAAGAAAAAGAACAAATGGCCCGTTGTTAACCAGAACGTAGTCAAGCTTTTGCAAATATACTGTCTATCATGGAGCACAGTGATGATCTCAGAGGGTCCTTAATCCATCATGTAAATGTTACTTGGCATTTGTGCTGGGTAAATCAAGGACAAAATAGGTGAGGGAACGTAACAGCTATTTCTCTAGAAAATTATCCCAGATTTGTGGGAGGAGGTCAAGGAACAAGCAGAGGGAGGGTCGGCGTACTTCAGGGAAATGGCAGGCCCTGCATATGAAAACACACGATTGACGGAATCTGTTCTCAAGCCAACCTGGAGCCAGCCACAGAACTCAAGCTTGATGTTTCCTATACTTCTCCAGCCTTCACAGCTAGGAGTGCTTCACATTTGTGCAGCCATATCCCTGAAACCTTTGTAGAGCCAGCCACAGAACTCAAGCTTGATGTTTCCTATACTTCTCCAGCCTTCACAGCTAGGAGTGCTTCACATTTGTGCAGCCATATCCCTGAAACCTTTGTACAGCCAGAGAAGTTTTCTATTTGTCTCTTTTCCTTTTTAAAAAAAGGACTCCAAAGTCTATTTCAAGCTAACAGATAGATTTAATCATTCATTATTATCATCATCATTATTTCTTTGTGGTAATCATCAGGAAGCAAAAGACTAGAATGCAAAATATCAACTGTGTAATTTTAATTGTTTTCAAAGGAAGAGAAAATAAATGTCAGGTCCAACAAGGTCATGTGCCCTTCAGCAAATAATTGTCTCCACAAGACTCTTGATGTATTGAAACTGAAGTAGATTGCTAATGCCTTTCATTTACAGAGAGGAACTCAAGCCTCTGTAGCATTCTATAGTTTAGAGTCTAAAGCAAGCCCCCCCAGGCATTAGTCACTCTTTCTGGGTAATATCTAAAAATACGAATGGTCTTTCCAGCTACCCTTTGTAGTTGAAAATATGATAGAGGTGCCTTCTAATGTCCATTTCATAGATTCTCTCTGACCCTATTTTTTCTTTTCTCCTCCAAACTCTCATGTTTGGGGGTAAGGAAGAACCTTATATTAAAGGTTAAGAAAATTGGACTATGTTTCCTGACCTGTAGCTAAAACAAGATTTTTTGGTACTGTATAAACAGAAACCCACTCAGACAAAAATAAAATAGAGGGAGTTTATTATAGGAGTGCAGGAATGAAACCCTGAGAAAGAAAGTTCAAGAGGAATGTTCATGGGCTCAGGTGGAACCAGCAAATGGAAAGCCATTGGACACCAGGGTTACTGTCTCCAGAATGCCACATTCTCTTGTGTCTGTACCCATCTGCAGTGGATTCATCCTCTTCCTCTGGTCAGACTTTTTCCACACGCCATGGCACCATGGCAAAGATGGCTGCTCTATAGGCCTCAAGTTCAAATAACAATCAGAGACTGACTAGTGCCTCTCAGGATCAATTTAGATTCCCTGGAGAGGAAATCAGATGGCCTAAGGTGGGGGCTGGTGTCTACCTCTGTTCCAATAACTAGGGCAAAGGAGCAGAGTAGTGTAGTACAAACATGGCTTCTGGGACCCACCAATTCAATATGCAGCAGTGCTCCAGAATGGGGGGCCATGTGCAAGGTAGAGACCCCCAGATGAACCTACTACAACCTATTACTAACTTCTTTCCTTCAACAGTTGAGGTTGAGACCTGCCTGTGACCTGAGAAATCCTGGTTTCTAGTTAGGAAGCTGACAGTTTAGCAAGGGACCAACACAGACTAATAAATGGAAGATTCAAGCAGCATGGTAAGTACCATGTTTCAAATAATCATAGATCAGGATTGCTCAGCACTCTCGACATTTTGGGCTGGCTAAATTCTTGGTTGTGGAAGAGGAACTGTTGCCCTATGCATTGTAGGATGCTCAGTATGCTTGCCTCTACTCATTAAATGCTCATAGCACCCTGCCCCAACACCAGTTGTGACAACCAAAAATGTCTCCAAACATTGCCACTGTCTCCCGGGGAGGGGACATTTTGCTCTCTGTTGGGAAATCACTGCATAGAGCAATATGAAATCACAGAAGAGAACACCAAAATCAGGTCTGTAGACCCAGAAAAGCTACCTGGAGAGGATATGCTGAAATGAGATGTTGAAGTTTTGAGAGGCAAATAGGAATTAGCTGGAAGAACCAGGGCTATAGGATTGGGGAATGTCAGAGAGAATCCATGTTTCCTAATTTAAAGTTCTATCTATCTATCTATCTATCTATCTATCTATCTATCTATCTATCTATCTATTATTTTACTTCACCAGTATTTGCAGAGCTCTGCTCCTCATGACACTAATCCTTCAAAGTCCTGCTAGATATCTGATGAATAGAGAGTTCCATGGTCAATGATTTAGATCCCCCTCTTGGAGGTTCTAATACATTTTATTTTATACAATACATTCTAGTACAGTAAAGGCTCTGAGAAGTCCTAGGGCAAGGCAATCTTTTTAGCTTTGTAGCATTCTTTCATAAAGAGGGCTGGCTTTGGAAAGAGACTTCCTTGATCTCAGTCTTAGTTCTGCCACTTACCAGCTGTGTGTCACTGAAAAAGTTATTTAAACTGTCAAAACTTGGATTACTTACCTGTAAAAATGAGATGATCATAGCAGAAGCTATGTCACAAGGTTGCTGAGAGGATTACATGAGACAGTACATCTAAGGCACCTCACACAGTTCTTGTCTTATGAGGTACTCAGCAAGAGTTAAACATAGCTTCAACAGTTTCAACAGCAAGTTTTAAACAGAGTCCAAAGATTTTGACCAGAGAATCCAGTTTTCATTCTAAGAAACACATTGTAGAAAGCTCTACAGAGCACTCCGAGCCACTCACCTATTAGGGTCTAACTTTATTTATCTTTAACACACAGAACCTACCTGGCTACCTGGCAGGTTGTGAGGATGAAACAGGATAGAATATGAGAACAAAAGGGCTTGGGAAAGGACACTGTATGGCAGTTGTGGCAAATGCTATGAGGAGCCCACCCCACAGTCATCTCAGCTTCCTTCCTGGTAAGAGAATCCTGATTTTGTACAAGGAAGCACCTTTTCCAGGCTCAAAAAAAAAAAAAGAATCGTGATTGTTGTAAGCCAATCTTGACACACATTCACTTTTACTAGTCAGACTTTTTCCCGGTTTCACTTGCATCTAGGCATGGCCATAAGACCCAGTTTTGTCCAGCAATATATATGTGAAAGTCTGCTGGGAAACTTTTGGAATAGAATTTGGTTTTTATAAAAGATACAAGTAAATGAAGAGAGTTTGCTGGTACTAGCCCTTCTTCTTTTTTCCTGCCTTGAGCACAGATGTGATGTCTAGAATTGTAGCTTCCATTTTGCAATAGTGAGGCAACAAGCACAAGGGCACTTGCCAACACTTAAGGATGATGAAATAAATAGAAAGAAACTAAATCTTTAACAGCATTATTGAGCTCATAAACTAGTTCAGGAGCCATTTACCTGTGGGCTTCTTGTTAGGTGAGGTAACATATGTCTGTATTGTCTCAGCCACTGCTGATCCGGTATTCTGTTGTGTATGGACAAAAGTATCCTAACTGATAGAACACCAATGTGAGATGTAAGTATTATCACTTTGCTCTAGGAACTCTTATTAAGCCAAAGTTGTGAGAGCCTGCAACTTATGGCTAGACAATTTTGAATTCTGGATAGAATTCTGAGAAATCCTAGGAATACTTAAACATGTGTGCATATAAGAGGAAAGAAATATTGTATCTTCCAAGAAAGTCTCAAAGCCAAGCAAAATGATTTTTCTCTGACTTTCTGAGGCCAAGGACCACCGTGCAAAGTGACAGGTGCACTCTACACGTCCTTTTCTCAGAACCTTTCAGGAAAATTTTCATTTCCACCAGTCCCTTTCCATGCAGCTGACTTCTCAAGCTGCATGCACACTTGCAGGGGAGGTCTTCTTCCCTAGAAGGTGTGTTTATAAATCAGACATGGAGGCAAAACTGCATAGAAAATAGGAACTTAACTTGTTTTGACTATAAAATTGGATCTCCTTCATTGCCTACGTTGGGAGAGTCAGTTTTCCAGCGTTTTATTGAGGATTTTTGTATCCATATTTGTAAAAGGTATTAGTCTCTTCTTTTCTTGTGATGTCTTTGTATGTCTTTGGTGTCAGGGTAATACTGGCCTCATGAGTTCAGAAGTGTTTCCTTCTCTACTGTCATTTGGAAGAGTTTGTGCAAAGTTGATATTAATTCTTCTCTAAATGTTTAGTAGAATTCAGCAGCAAAACCATCTGGGCCTGGGGTTATCTTTGGGGTAGATTTTGATTATTAGTTCAATCTCTTCACTTGTTACAGGTCTATTTAGATTGTCTATTTCTTCTCGAGTCCTTTGCAGTCATTTGTGTCTTTCTATGAATTTGTCTATTTTATCTAAGTTATCTAATTTATTGGCATACAATTGTTCACAGTATTCCCGTATAATCTTTTTTATTTTTGTAAGTCTGATAGTGATGTCCTCTCTCATTTCTGATTCTAGTAATCTGAGGTTCTCCCCCTGCGCACCATCAACACCTTAGTCAATCTGGCTAAAGGTCTGTCAATTTTGTCAACGTTTCTGAAGAACTAGCTTTTGGTTTCATTGATTGTCTATATTGTTCTTCTATCCTCTATTTTGCTCTGATATTTAATATTTCCTTTCTTCTACTTTCTTTATGTTTAGTTTGCTGATTTTTTCCAGTGTCCTAAGGTTGAAGAATAGGTTACTGATTTCAGATTTTTCTTCTCCCTTAATATAGGCATTTATAGCTATAACTTTCCCTCTAAGCAATGCTTTACCTACATCTCATAAATTCTGGTATGTTGTGTCTTCATTTTCATTCATCTCAAAGTATTTTTTAAATTTTATTTATTTATCTATGGCTGTGTTGGGTCTTCGTTTCTGTGCGAGGGCTTTCCCTAGTTGCGGCAAGTGGGGGCCACTCTTCATCGCGGTGCGTGGGCCTCTCACTATCGCGGCCTCTCTTGTTGCGGAGCACAGGCTCCAGACGCGCAGGCTCAGCAGTTGTGGCTCACGGGCCCAGTTGCTCCGCGGCATGTGGGATCTTCCCAGACCAGGGCTCGAACCCGTGTCCCCTGCATTGGCAGGCAGATTCTCAACCACCGCGCCACCAGGGAAGCCCTCAAAGTATTTTTTGATTGTCATTTTGACTTTTTCTTTGACCCGCTGCTTAAGAGAGTGTTGTATAATTTTCACATATATGGGTTTCCCGTATTTTTTTGTTATTCATTTCTTTTTTTTTTGAATTTTTAAATTTAATTTTATTTTTTATACAGCAGGTTTATTTTAAATTTTATTTATTTTTTTATACAGCAGGTTCTTATTAGTTATCCATTTTATACATGTTAGTGTATACATGTCAATCCCAATCTCCCAATTCATCCCACCCCCCAGCCAGTGTCCCCCCTTGGTGTCCATACTTTTGTTCTCTACATCTGTGTCTCTATTTCTGCCCTGCAAACGGCTTCATCTGTACCATTTTTCTAGGTTCCGCATACATGCATTAATATACGATATTTGTTTTTCTCTTTCTGACTTACTTCACTCTGTATGACAGACTCTAGGTCCATCCATCTCACTACAAATAACTCAATTTCGTTCCTTTTTATGGCTGAGCAACATTCCATTGTATATATGTGTCACATCTTTTTTATCCATTCACCTGTCAATAGGCATTTAGGTTGCTTCCATGACCTGGCTATTGTAAACAGTGCTGCAATGAACACTGGGATGCATGTCTCTTTTTGAATTATGGTTTTCTCTGGGTATATGCCCAGTAGTGGGATTGCTGAGTTATATGGTAATTCTATTCTTAGGTTTTAAAGGAACCTCCATACTGTTCTCCATAGTGGCTGTATCAATTTACATTCCCACCAACAGTGCAAGAGGGTCCCCTTTTCTCCACAACCTCTCCAGCATTTGTTGCTTGTAGATTTTCGGATGATGCCCACTCTAACTGGTGTGAGGTGATACCTCATGGTAGTTTTGATTTGCATTTCTCTAATAATTAGTGACGTTGAGCAGCTTTTCATGTGCTTCTTCCCATCTGTATGTCTTCTTTGGAGAAATGTCTATTTAGGTCTTCTGCCCATTTTTAGATTGGGTTGTTTGTTTCTTTAATATTGAGCTGCATGAGCTGTTTATATATTTTGGAGATTAATCCTTTATCCGTTGATTCATTTGTAAATATTTTCTCCCATTCTGAGGGGTGTCTTTTCGCCTTCTGTATGGTTTCCTTTGCTGTGCAAAAGCTTTTAAGTTTCATTAGGTCCCATTTATTTATTTTTGTTTTTATTTCCATTACTCTAGGAGGTGGGTCAAAAAGGATCCTCCTGTGATTTATGTCATAGAGTGTTCTGCCTATGTTTTCCTCTAAGAGTTTTATAGTGTCCAGTCTTACATTTAGGTCTCAAATCCATTTTGAGTTTATTTTTGTGTATGGTGTTATGGAGTGTTCTAATTTCATTCTTTTACATGTAGCTGTCCAGTTTTCCCAGCACCACTTATTGAAGACACTGTCTTTTCTCCATTGTATATCCTTGCCTCCTTTGTCATAGATTAGTTGACCATAGGAGTGTGGGTTTATCTCTGGGCTTCCTATCCTGTTCCATTGATTTATATTTCTGTTTTTGCGCCAGTACCATACTGTCTTGATTACTGGAGTTTTGTAGTATAGTCTGAAGTCAGGAAGTCTGATACCTCCAGCTCCGTTTTCTTCCCTCAAGACTGCTTTGGCTATTCGGGGTCTTCTGTGTCTCCATACAAATTTTAAGATGATTTGTTCTAGTTCTGTAAAAAAATGCCATTGGTAATTTGATAGGGATTGCACTGAAGCTGTAGATTGCTTTGAGTAGTATAGTCATTTTCACAATATTGATTCTTCCAATCCAAGAACATGGTATATCTCTCCATCTGTTGGTATCATCTTTAATTTCTTTCATCAGTGTCTTATAGTTTTCTGCATACAGGGCTTTTGTCTCCCTAGGCAGGTTTATTCCTAGGTATTTTATTCTTTTTGTTGCAGTGGTAAATGGGAGTGTTTCCTTAATTTCTCTTTCTGATCTTTAGTTGTTAGTGTACAGGAATGCAAGAGATTTCTGTGAATTAATTTTGTATCCTGCAACTTTACCAAATTCATCGATTAGCTCTAGTAGTTTTCTGGTGGCATCTTTAAGATTCTCTATGTATAGTATTATGTCATCTGCAAAGAGCGACAGTTTTACTTCTTCTTTTCCAATTTGTATTCCTTTTATTTCTTTTTCTTCTCTGATTGTTGTGGCTAGGACTTCCAAAACTATGTTGAATAATAGTGGCGAGAATGGACATCCTTGTTTTGTTCCTGATCTTAGAGGAAATGCTTTCAGTTTTTCACCATTGAGAATGATGTTTGCTGTGGGTTTGTCGTATATGGCCTTTATTATGTTGAGGTAGGTTCCCTCTATGCCCACTTTCTGGAGAGTTTTTATCATAGATGGGTGTTGAATTTTGTCAAAAGCTTTTTCTGCATCTATTGAGATGATCATATGGTTTTTATTCTTCAATTTGTTAATATGGTGTATCACATTGACTGATTTGCGTATATTGAAGAATCCTTGCATCCCTGGGATAAATCCCACGTTATCATGGTGTATGATCTTTTTAATGTGTTGTTGGATTCTGTTTCCTAGTATTTTGTTGAGGATTTTTGCATTGATGTTCATCAGTGATACTGGCCTGTAATTTTCTTTTTTTGTGACATCTTTGTCTGGTTTTGGTATCAGGGTGATGGTGGCCTCATAGAATGAGTCTGGGAGAGTTCTTTCCTCTGCAATTTTTTGGAAGAGTTTGAGAAGGATGGGTGTTAGCTCTTCTCTAAATGTTTGATAGAATTCACCTCTGAAGCCATCTGGTCCTGGACTTTTGTTTGTTGGAAGATTTTTAATCACAGTTTCTACTTCATTACTTGTGATTGGTCTGTTCATATTTTCTGTTTCTTCCTGGTTCAGTCTTGGAAGGTTCTACCTTTCTAAGAATTTGTCCATTTCTTCCACGTTGTCCATTTTATTGGCATAGAGTTGCTTGTAGTAGTCTCTTAGGATGCTTTGTATTTCTGTGGTGTCCATTGTAACTTGTCCTTTTTCATTTCTAATATTATTGATTTGAGTCCTCTCCCTTTTTTTCTTGATGAGTCTGGCTAAAGGTTTATCAATTTTGTTTATCTTCTCAAAGAACCAGCTTTTAGTTTTATTGATCTTTGCTACTGTTTTCTTTGTTTCTATTTCATTTATTTCTGCTCTGATCTTCATGATTTCTTTCCTTCTGCTAACTTTGGGTTTTGTTTGTTCTACTTTCTCTAGTTCCTTTAGGTGTAAGGCTAGATTGTTTATTTGAGATTTTTCTTGTTTCTTGAGGTAGGCTTGTATTGGTATAAACTTCCGTCTTAGAACTGCTTTTGCTGCATCCCACAGATTTTGGATCACAGTGTTTTTTTTGTAATTTGTCTCTAGGTATGTTTTGATTTTCTCTTTGATTTCTTCAGTGAACTCTTGGTTATTCAGTACTGTATTGTTTAGCCTCCATGTGTTTGTGTTTTTACAGTTTTTTCCCTGTAATTGATTTCTAATCTCATAGCATTGTGGTCAGAAAAGATGCTTGATATGATTTCAATTTTCTTAAATTTACCGAGGCTTGATTTGTGACCCAAGATGTGATCTATCCTGGAGAATGTTCTGTGCGCACTTGAGAAGAACATGTAATCTGCTGGCTTTGGATGGCATGTCCTATAAATATCAATTAAATCTATCTGGTCTATTGTGTCATTTAAAGCTTGTGTTTCCTTATTAATTTCCTGTCTGAATGATCTGTCCATTGGTGTAAGTGAGGTGTTAAAGTCCCCCACTATTATTGTGTTACTGTCAATTTCCTCTTTTATAGCTATTAGTAGTTGCCTTATGTATTGAGGCGCTCCTATGTTCGGTGCATATATATTTATAATTGTTACATCTCCTTCTTGGATTGATCCCTTGATCATTACGTAGTGTCCTTCCTTGTCTCTTGTAACATTCTTTATTTTAAAGTCTATTTTATCGATAAAGGATTAACGAAGTTGGCGGAGTAGAAGGACATGCTCTCACTCCCTCTTGCAAGAGCACCAGAATCACAACTGGCTGCTGGACAATCACTGACAGGAAGACCCTGGACTTCACCAAGGAGGATACCCCACGTCCAAGGACAAAGGAGAAGCCACAGTGAGACGGCAGGAGGGGCGCAATCAGAGTAAAATCTAATCCCATAACTGCTGGGTGGGTGACTCACAGACTGGCGAACACTTATACCACAGAAGTCCACCCACTGGAGTGAAGGTTCTGAGCCCCACGTCAGGCTTCCCAACCTGGGGGTCCGGCAACGGGAGGAGGAATTCCTAGAGAATCAGACTTTGAAGTCTAGTGGGAATTGATTGCAGGACTTCGACAGGACTGGGGGAAATAGAGACCCCACTCTTGGAGGGCACACACAAAGTAGTGTGCGCATAGGGACCCAGAGGAAGGAGCAGTGACCCTGGGGAAGACTGAACCAGACCTACCTGCTGGTGTTGGAGGGTCTCCTGCAGAGGCGGGGGGTGGCTCTGTTTCACTGTGGGGACAAGGACTCTGGCAGCGGAGGTTCTGGGAAGTGCTCCTTGGCGTGAGCCCTCCCAGAGTCTGCCATTAACCCCACCAAAGAGCCCAGGTAGGCTCCAGTGTTGGGTTGCCTCAGGCAAAACAACCAACAGGGAGGGAACCCAGGCCCACCCATCAACAGTCAAGTGGATTAAAGTTTTACTGAGCTCTGACCGCCACAGCAACAGTCAGCTCTACCCACCACCAGAGCCTCCCATCAAGCCTCTTAGATAGCCTCAACCACCAGAGGGCAGACAGCAGAAGCAAGAAAAACTACAATCCTGCAGCCTGTGGACCAAAAACCACAGTTACAGAAAGATAGACAAGATGAAAAGGCAGAGCGCTATGTACCAGATTAAGGAACAAGAAAAAACCCCAGAAAAACAACTAAATGAAGTGGAGATAGGCAACCTTCCAGAAAAAGAATTCAGAATAATGATAGTGAAGATGATCCAGGACATCGGAATAAGAATGGAGGCAAAGATTGAGAACATGCAAGAAATGATTAACAAAGACCTAGAAGAATTAAAGAACAAACAAACAGAGATAACCAATACAATAACTGAAATGAAAACTACACTAGAAGGAATCAATAGCAGAATAACTGAGGCAGAAGAAAGGATCAGTGACCTGGAAGACAGAATGGTGGAATTCACTGCTGCGGAACAGAATAAAGAAAAAAAGAATGAAAAGAAATATAGACAGCCTAAGAGACCTCTGGGACAACATTAAATGCAACAACATTCGCATTATAGGGGTCCCAGAAGGTGAAGAGAGAGAGAAAGGACCAGAGAAAATATTTGAAGAAATTATAGTCGAAAACTTCCCTAACATGGGAAAGGAAATAGCCACCCAAGTCCAGGAAGCGCAGAGAGTCCCATACAGGATAAACCCAAGGAGAAACACGCCAAGACATATAGTAATCAAAGTGGCAAAAATTAAAGACAAAGAAAAATTATTGAAAGCAGCAAGGGAAAAACGACAAATAACATCCAAGGGAACTCCCATAAGGTTAACAGCTGATTTCTCAGCAGAAACTCTGCAAGCCAGAAGGGAGGGGCATGATATACTTAAAGTGATGAAAGGGAAGAACCTACAACCAAGATTACTCTACCCGGCAAGGATCTCATTCAGATTTGATGGAGAAATCAAAAGCTTTACAGCAAGCAAAAGCTAAGAGAATTCAGCACCACCAAACCAGCTCTACAACAAATGCTAAAGGAACTTCTCTAACTGGGAAACACAAGAGAAGAAAAGGACCTACAAAAACAAACCCAAAACAATTAAGAAAATGGTCATAGGAACATACATATCGATAATTACCTTAAACGTGAATGGATTAAATGCCCCAACCAAAAGACACAGACTGGCTGAATGGATACAAAAACGAGACCCATATATATGCTGTCTACAAGAGACCTACTTTAGACCTAGGGACACATACAGACTGAAAGTGAGGGGATGGAAAAAGATACTCCATGCAAATGGAAATCAAAAGAAAGCTGGAGTAGCTATACTCATATCAGATAAAATAGACTTTAAAATAAAGAATGTTACAAGAGACAAGGAAGGACACTACATAATGATCAAGGGATCAATCCAAGAAGAAGATATAACAATTATAAATATATATGCACCCAACATAGGAGCACCTCAATACATAAGGCACCTGCTAACAGCTATAAAAGAGGAAGTTGACAGTAACACAATCACAGTGGGGGACTTTAACACCTCACTTATACCAATGGACAGATCATCCAAAATGAAAATAAATAAGGAAACAGAAGCTTTAAATGACACAATAGACCAGATAGATTTAATTGATATATATAGGACATTCCATCCAAAAACAGCAGATTACACGTTCTTCTCAAGTGCGCATGGAACATTCTCCAGGATAGATCACATCTTGGGTCACAAATCAAGCCTCAGTAAATTTAAGAAAATTGATATCATATCAAGCATCTTTTCTGACCACAACGCTATGAGATTAGAAATGAATTACAGGGAAAAAAACGTAAAAAAGACAAACACATGGAGGCTAAACAATACGTTACTAAATAACCAAGAGATCACTGAAGAAATCAAAGAGGAAATCAAAAAATACCTAGAGACAAATGACAATGAAAACACGACGACCCAAAACCTATGGGATGCAGCGAAAGCAGTTCTAAGATGGAAGTTTATAGCTATACAAGCCTACCTAAAGAAACAAGAAAAATCTCAAGTAAACAATCTAACCTTACACCTAAAGAAACTAGAGAAAGAAGAACAAACAAAACCCAAAGTTAGCAGAAGGAAAGAAATCATAAAGATCAGAGCAGAAATAAATGAAATAGAAACAAAGAAAACAATAGCAAAGATCAATAAAACTAAAAGTTGGTTCTTTGAGAAGATAAACAAAATTGATAAGCCATTAGCCAGACTCATCAAGAAAAAGAGGGAGAAGACTCAAATCAATAAAATCAGAAATGAAAAAGAAGTTACAACAGACACCGCAGAAATACAAAGCATCCTAAGAGACTACTATAAACAACTTTATGCCAATAAAATGGACAACCTGGAAGAAATGGACAAATTTTTAGAAAGGTATAACCTTCCAAGACTGAACCAGGAAGAAACAGAAAATATGAACAGACCAATCACAAGTAATGAAATTGAAACTGTGATTAAAAATCTTCCAACAAACAAAAGTCCAGGACCAGATGGCTTCACAGGTGAATTCTATCAAACATTTAGAGAGGAGCTAACACCTATCCTTCTCAAACTCTTCCAAAAAATTGCAGAGGAAGGAACACTCCCAAACTCATTCTATGAGGCCACCATCACCCTGATACCAAAACCAGACAAAGAGACTACAAAAAAAGAAAATTACAGACCAATATCACTGATGAATATAGATGCAAAAATCCTCAACAAAATACTAGCAAACAGAATCCAACAACACATTAAAAGGATCATACACCATGATAACGTGGGATTTATCCCAGGGATGCAAGGATTCTTCAATATACGCAAATCAGTCAATGTGATACACCATATTAACAAATTGAAGAATAAAAACCATATGATCATCTCAATAGATGCAGAAAAAGCTTTTGACAAAATTCAACACCCATCTATGATAAAAACTCTCCAGAAAGTGGGCATAGAGGGAACCTACCTCAACATAATAAAGGCCATATATGACAAACCCACAGCAAACATCATTCTCAATGGTGAAAAACTGAAAGCATTTCCTCTAAGATCAGGAACAAAACAAGGATGTCCACTCTCACCACTATTATTCAACATAGTTCTGGATGTCCTAGCCACGGCAATCAGAGAAGAAAAAGAAGTAAAAGGAATACAAATTGGAAAAGAAGAAGTAAAACTGTCACTGTTTGCGGATGACATGATACTATACATAGAGAATCCTAAAACTGCCACCAGAAAACAGCTAGAGCTAATTAATGAATATGGTAAAGTTGCAGGATACAAAATTAATGCACAGAAATCTCTTGCATTCCTATACACTAATGATGAAAAATCTGAAAGAGAAATTATGGAAACACTCCCATTTACCATTGCAACAAAAATAATAAAATACCTAGGAATAAACCTACCTAGGGAGACAAAAGACCTGTATGCAGAAAACTATAAGACACTGATGAAAGAAATTAAAGATACCAACAGATGGAGAGATATACCATGTTCTTGGATTGGAAGAATCAACATTGTGAAAATGAGTATACTACCCAAAGCAACCTACAGATTCAATGCAATCCCTATCAAATTACCAATGGCATTTTTTACTGAACTAGAACAAATCATCTTAAAATTTGTATGGAGACACAAAAGACCCCGAATAGCCAAAGCAGTCTTGAGGCAAAAAAATGGAGCTGGAGGAATCAGACTCCCTGACTTCAGACTATACTACAAAGCTACAGTAATCAAGACAATATGGTACTGGCACAAAAACAGAAACATAGATCAATGGAACAAGATAGAAAGCCCAGAGATTAACCCACGCACCTATGGTCAACTAATCTATGACAAAGGAGGCAAGGATATACAATGGAGAAAAGACAGTGTCTTCAATAAGTGGTGCTGGGAAAACTGGACAGCTACATGTAAAAGAATGAAATTAGAATACTCCCTAACACCATACACAAAAATAAACTCAAAATGGATTAGACACCTAAATATAAGACTGGACACTATAAAACTCTTAGAGGAAAACATAGGAAGAACACTCTTTGACATAAATCACAGCAAGATCTTTTTTGATCCACCTCCTAGAGTAATGGAAATAAAAACAAAAATAAACAAATGGGACCTAATGAAACTTCAAAGCTTTTGCACAGCAAAGGAAACCATAAACAAGACGAAAAGACAACCCTCAGAATGGGAGAAAATATTTGCAAACGAATCAACGGACAAAGGATTAATCTCCAAAATATATAAACAGCTCATTCAGCTCAATGTTAAAGAAACAAACAACCCAATCCAAAAATGGGCAGAAGACCTAAATAGACATTTCTCCAAAGAAGACATACAGACGGCCAAGAAGCACATGAAAAGATGCTCAACATCACTAATTATTAGAGAAATGCAAATCAAAACCACAATGAGGTATCACCTCACTCCTGTTAGAATGGGCATCATCAGAAAATCTACAAACAACAAATGCTGGAGAGGGTGTGGAGAAAAGGGAACCCTCTTGCACTGTTGGTGGGAATGTAAATTGATACAGCCACTATGGAGAACAATATGGAGGTTCCTTAAAAAACTAAAAATAGAATTACCATATGACCCAGCAATCCCACTACTGGGCATATACCCAGAGAAAACCGTAATTCAAAAAGACACATGCACCCGAATGTTCATTGCAGCACTATTTACAATAGCCAGGTCATGGAAGCAACCTAAATGCCCATCAACAGATGAATGGATCAAGAAGATGTGGTACATATATACAATGGAATATTACTCAGCCATAAAAAGGAACGAAATTGAGTCATTTGTTGAGACGTGGATGGATCTAGAGACTGTCATACAGAGTGAAGTAAGTCAGAAAGAGAAAAACAAATATCGTATATTAATGCATGTATGTGGAACCTAGAAAAATGGTACAGATGAGCCGGTTTGCAGGGCAGAAGTTGAGACACAGATTTAGAGAATGGACATATGGACACCAAGGGGGGAAAACTGCGGTGGGGTGGGGATGGTGGTGTGCTGAATTGGGCGATTGGGATTGACATGTATACACTGATGTGTATAAAATTGATGCCTAATAAGAACCTGCAGTATAAAAAAACAAACAAAACAACTAATACTAAACTTTCATTGGGTTATTTGTATGGAAATATGTTAATATATAAATGTTTCAGACATTACATGAAATTTCTAAAAATCTTATATTTGTATTTGTATGGAAATATGTATGGAAATATGTTAATATAAATGTTTCAGACATTATATGAAACTTCTAAAAAGCTTATATTTGTATTTGTATGGAAATATGTAGGGAAATATGTTAATATAAATGTTTCAGACATTACATGAAATTTCTAAAAATCTTATATGTTCTGGTATAATGTTATAAGTAATAATCCTAGTTATTACTTTAAAATGTATATCTCAGAAATAACTAATTTTCTTGTCAACTGCATTATTATGAACTTTCATCATATCTTTAACAGTGGTCATTTTCAAGTCTTTTGTCATTTACAGACAGTTCTGGGTGTACTCTGATGCTTTTGCAAATATGTTCCTATAAAAGGCTTTCATCTTCAAAAGATTCATGGAAAAGACTCTGACAAGTACAGGTTTCTGGTAACTGACTGTACTGCTGAACTGAATGAATAAGCATTTTCAGAACTCTAATGAAAAACTGATGAACTCATAAAAGTGCTAACAAAAGATCAAGATAAAAAAAAATCAATTACATGGGACTGAGTGAACTGATGAGGATGAGTATAATTTTTGTGACTTTCTGTCTGAATTAAAAAAAAAAAATCCCACAAGGACTCAGAAGCAAAGAATATTCAAATCAATTTTCACTGCAAAGTAAAGGAGCTGTTACAGTGGAGGATTACTGGACTGAATGTCAATATTATGACATAGTATGAGTGTGTTTCATGTTTGGTAATTGCAATCATTGTTGCTTTTGTTGTGGTCATCCATGTACAATGCTTGGTGTCAGTCTATTTATCTCTTGTAAAAATAAAATACAGTGTGTGTGTGTGGAAAAAAAAAGATATAAATATATATATTTTAAAATTAAAAAATAAAATAAAATAAAAATAAAGTCTATTTTATCTGATATGAGTATTGTTACTCCAGCTTTCTTTTGATTTCCATTTGCATGGAATATCTTTTTCCATCCCCTCACTTTCAGTCTGTATGTGTCCCTAGGTCTGAAGTGGGCCTCTTGTAGACAGCATATATATGGGTCTTGTTTTTGTATCCATTCAGTGACCCTGTGTCTTTTGGTTGGAGCACTTAATCCATTCACTTTTAAGGTAATTATCGATATGTATGTTCCTATTCCCACTTTAATTGTTATGGGTTTGTTTTTGTAGGGCTTTTTCTTCTCTTGTGTTTCCCACTTAGAGAAGATTCTTTAGCATTTGTTGTAGAGCTGGTTTGGTGGTGCTGAATTATCCTAGCTTTTGCTTGTCTGTAAAGCTTTTGATTTCTCAGTTGAATCTGAATGAGATCCTTGCCAGGTAGAGTAATCGTGGCTGTAGGTTCTTCCCTTTCATCACTTTAAATATATTGTGCCACTCCCTTCTGGCTTGCAGAGTTTCTGCTGAGAAATCAGCTGTTAACCTTATGGGAGTTCCCTTGTATGTTGTCATTTTTCCCTTGTTGCTTTCAATAATTTTTCTTTGTCTTTAATTTTTGTCAATTTGATTACTATGTGTCTCGGCTTGTTTCTCCTTGGGTTTATCCTGTATGAGACTCTCTGTGCTTCCTGGACTTGGGTGGCTATTTCCTTTCCCATGTTAGGGAAGTTTTCGACTATAATCTCTTCAAATATTTTCTTGGGTCCTTTCTCTCTCTCTTCTCCTTCTAGGACCCCTATAATGCAAATGTTGTTGCATTTAATGTTGTCCCAGAGGTCTCTTAGGCTGTCTTCATTTCTTTTCATTCTTTTTTCTTTATTCTGTTCCACAGCAATGAATTCCACCATTCTGTCTTCCAGGTCACTTATCTGTTCTTCTACCTAAATTATTCTGCTATTGATTCCTTCTAGTGTATTTTTCATTTGTTATTGTATTGTTCATCTCTGTTTGTTTGTTCTTTAATTCTTCTAGGTGTTTGTTCTTTACTTCTTCTAGATCTTTGTTAAACAACATTTCTTGCATCTTCTTGATCTTTGCCTCCATTCTTTTTCCGAGGTCCTGGATCATCTTCACTATCATTATTCTGAATTCTTTTTCTGGAAGGTTGCCTATCTCCACTTCATTTAGTTGTTTTTGTGGGGTTTTATCTTGTTCCTATCTGGTACAAAGTCCTCTGCCTTTTCATTCTGTCTTTCTGTGAATGTGGTTTTCCTTCCACAAGCTGCAGAATTGTAGTTCTTCTTGATTCTGCTGTCTGCCCTCTGGTGGATGAGGCTATCTAAGAGGCTTGTGCAAGCTTCCTGATGGGAGGGACTGGTGGTGGGTAGAGCTGGGTGTTGCTCTGGTGGCAGAGCTCAGTAAAAGTTTAATCTGCTTGTCTGCTGCTGGGTAGGGCTGGGTTCCCTCTCTGTTGGTTGTTTGGCCTGAGGCGACCCAGCACTGGAGCCTACCCGGCTCTTTGGTGGGGCTGATGGCGGACTCTGGGAGGGCTCTGGGATGGCTCTCGCCAAGGAATACTTCCCATAACTTCTGCTGTCAGTGTCCTTGTCCCCACGGTGAGCCACAGCCACCCCCTGCCTCTGCAGGTGACCCTCCAACACTAGCAGGTAGGTCTGGTTCAGCCTCTTATGGGGTCACCGCTCCTTCCCCTGGGTCTCGATGAACACACTACTTTGTGTGTGCCCTCGAAGAGTGGAGTCTCTGTTTCCCCCAGTCCTGTCGAAGTCCTGCAATCAAATCCACTAGCCTTCAAAGTCTGATTCTCTAGGAGTTCCTCCTCCCATTGCCAGACCCCCAGGTTGGGAAGCCTGACGTGGGGCTCAGACCCTTCACTCCAGTGGGTGGATTTCTGTGGTATAAGTGTTCTCCAGTTTGTGAGTCACCCACCCAGCCGTAATGGGATTTGATTTTATTGTGACTGCGCCCCTCCTACCGTCTCACTGCGGCTTCTCCTGTGTCTTTGGATGTGGGGTATCTTTTTTGGTGAGTTCCAGTGTCTTCCTGTCGATGACTGTTCAGCAGTTAGTTGTGATTCCGGTGCTCTCGCAAGGAGTGAGCACACGTCCTTCTACTCCGCCATCTTGAACCAATCTCTGTTATTGATTTCTAATTTCATATGGCATATGGTCTATCCTGGAAAATGTACCCTGTACACTTGAGAAGAATATATATTCTGTTGTTGGGTTGAGTGGGTTGAGTGCTCTATAGATGCCTATTAAGTCTAGTTGGTTCATCGTGTTGTTCAAGTCTTCTATTTCCTTGTTGACCTATTGTCTAATTGTCCTATTCATTATTGAAAGTGAAGTACTGAAGTCTTAACCTATTCCTATTGAATTGTCTGTTTCTCCCTTCATGTTTGTCAGTTTTTGCTTCATGTATTTGGTGCCATTATTACATGCATATATGTTTACAATTGTTATATTTGCCTGGCATATTAAACCTTTTACCATTATAAACTGTCCCTGTTTTCTCTCTAGTACCATTTCTTGTTTTAAAGTCTATTTTGTCTGACATTGGTATAGCCACTCTAATTTTCTTGTGGTTGTTATTTGATGACATATATTTTTCCATCCTTTTACTTTCAATCTATTTATGTTTTTGAAGCTACAGTGTGCCTCTTATAGATAACATATGGTTGGATCTTGTTTTTTTTTTAATCCAATTTGACAATCTCTTCCTTTTGATTGGATTGTTTAATCCATTTACATTTAGGGTTATTGTTGATATAATCAGATTTATGTCCATCATTTTACTCTTTATCTTCTACGTGTCTCATGTCTTTTTGTTCCTCTCTTCTTCTTTTACTGCTTTCTTTTGCATTAAGTATTTTCTTTTTTTTTTTTAAGAAATTCACGTTCTTTTATTTATTTATTTATTTATTTATGACTGTGTTGAGTCCTCGTTTCTGTGCGAGGGCTTTCTCCAGTTGCAGCAAGTGGGGACCACTCTTCATCGCGGTGCGCGGGCCTCTCACCATCGCGGCCTCTCCTGTTGCGGAGCACAGGCTCCAGACGCGCAGGCTCAGCAATTGTGGCCCACGGGCCCAGTTGCTCCGCGGCATGTGGGATCTTCCCAGACCAGGGCTCGAACCCGTGTCCCCTGCATTGGCAGGCAGACTCTCAACCACTGCGCCACCAGGGAAGCCCGCATTAAGTATTTTCTAATGAAGCATTTAATGATTTTTTAGAGTTTTGTCTTTTATATGGTAAACCCTGCTCTAGGATTATATACATTGTATTTGTTAATCTTATAAACCTAACAATATATTATTATAATTACTACTTTACCATCTATAGTCATTTCCTTTGACCAATACAGCTTTGCTCCCACATCCTTCCTTTGTACTGTTATTGGCAAATACATTTCAAATATATTTCTATATATTATAGGCCAAGAATACATTATATACATATTAGGCTGTACAACTGCTTTCTCTATTGTTGGGGAAGCAGCCATTGCTTGATGTGTTGCCCTTCCCTGGGATTTCCCAAACAATGCCCTGAGTCTGGAACATTCCCTTACATGGTGGACAGGTGCCAAGCTATTGCTTGGCCTCAGATTCTTCTTCCTTATGAGAAGAAATTTTTCTTCTGATTATACAGTGAACTTCCTTGTATTGCTTAAGTGTGTGCATCATATAGCACCTGGAACGCTCCCCTAGTATATCTTCCCCCAGGGGAGAGAACAGGTCTTCATCTGAAGCATGAGAGGTGTGCATGGAGGCCATCACTCTGTATCAGCTACTCAGAGGGACCCACTGGCCATGGGAGATGGGGCATACTGCAGATGATGATCTTGCTGCATCTTTTCTCCTTTCTGTGAGTAAAGTGTTGTTTCAACCAGAACTTGTATTGACTCCTCCTTGATGACTCCAAACCCATAGAGGATGCAGTGGGCCAAGATCTGTGGGCTCCTACTACTGATGACTGGCATTGTTACTGTCTTTGCCATTCTTCACACAGTAGGAATCCTTACTTGGGATTGGTAGTTGGATTGTCCTGCTCAATATGCATCAGTTAACAGAAGAAAGGAGAAAACAGACAGCATTTATACTGTCTCTGATAAATACATAATTACTTTCGTTGGTGCTCTTTGGTTTTCTGTGTGTGGATTTGCATTACCACTCAAGAAGTACTTGCTTTCAGCCTGAAGAACTTCATTTAATATTTCTTATGAGTCTTCTAGCAACAAATTCTCTCCATATTTATATATCTGGGACTGTTTAAACATTTTATTTATCTTGCCTTCATCTTTTTGAAAGATGGCTTTGTTAACTATAGGACTCTTTGTTAACAGTTTTTTCTTTGACTGCTGTATGTTATCCCATTGTCTTCTGGCCTCCTTTGTTTCTACTGAGAAACAGTAGATTAACAACTGATTAACAGTTGTTAATCTTACTGTGGTTCCCCTGTAAGTAAGAGTCATTTTGTTCTTGCTGCTTTCAACATTTTCCCCTTGTGTTTTTTTTGTTTTTTTTTTTAATTTTTATTTATTTATTTATTTATTTATTTATTTTTGGCTGTGTTGGGTCTTCGTTTCTGTGTGAGGGCTTTCTCTAGTTGCGGCAAGCGGGGGCCACTCTTCATCGCGGCACGTGGGCCTCTCACTATCGTGGCCTCTTTCGTTACGGAGCACAGGCTCCAGACACGCAGGCTCAGTAGTTGTGGCTCATGGGCCTAGTTGCTCCACGGCATGTGGGATCTTCCCAGACCAGGGCTCGAACCCTTGTCCCCTGCATTAGCAGGCAGATTCTCAACCACTGCGCCACCAGGGAAGCCCCTCCCCTTGTTTTTGACCATCAGCATTTTTACTATGATGTGTCTGTTTGTCACTCTCTTTGTGTTCAGCCTGTTGGTATTCATTGACCTTCCTGGATGTGTACATTAGTGTTTTTCAGTAAATTTGGGAAGTTTTCAGCCATTATCCTTCAAAAAATATTTGTTTCTTTCTCTCTCCTCTCATTCTGACACTTCCATCATGTATATGTTGGTATACCTAATGGTGTTCCACATTTCTCTGAAGTTCTATTCACCTTTCTTCACTTCTCTATTTTTTGGATTGCATAATCTCTATTGATTTATATTCAAGTTTTCTATTACTTCTGCCAGTTCAAATGTACTGTTGCTTCCTCTAGCGAATTTTTCATTTCAGGTATTGTACTTTTCAGCTCTAGAATTTCCATTAGTACTTTATTATAATTTCCACCTCTTTATCAATATTCTCTATTTGGTGCAATAATGTCATATCTTCCTTTACTTCTTTAATTATGGTTTCCTTTAGTTCTTTGAACACATCTATAGTAGCTACTTTGAAGGCTTTTTCAGTTAAATCCAACATCTGGTCACTTTCTCAGGTACTTTCTATTGCCTGCTTTCTTTTCCAGTGAATGGATTATACTTCCTTGTTTCTCTGCATGTCTCATAGTTTTTTATTGGAAACTGGACATTTTATTTTATTTTATTTTTTAATTAATTAATTAATTATTTTATTTATTTATGGCTGTGTTGGGTCTTCGTTTCTGTGCGAGGGCTTTCTCTAGTTGTGGCAAGTGGGGGCCACTCTTCATCGCGGTGCGCGGGCCTCTCACTGTCGCGGCCTCTCCCGTTGCGGAGCACAGGCTCCAGACGCACAGGCTCAGTAGTTGTGGCACACGGGCTTAGTTGCTCTGTGGCATGTGGGATCTTCCCAGACCAGGGCTCGAACCCGTGTCCCCTGCATTGGCAAGCAGACTCTCAACCACTGCGCCACCAGGGAAGCCCCCGAAACTGGACATTTTAGATAATACGTTGTAGTAGCTCTGGGTACTTCCTTATCCCCTGGTGCTATTACTTTTACTTATTTATTGATTGGCTGGATTATTTTAGTGAAGTCCATCCCCCTGCACCCCAACTCTGTCATAGTATGAAGACTCTGATGTTACAATTCAGGGAAGCACAGTTTGGGGTATACACACAGTCACGCTGGATGACAGTGATTTGTCAGAGTGCTCTTCATCTCCTTCTCTGACCATGCCCAGTAAGGCTCTACTGATTGCTAGCTTATTACTCTATTTTTTTCAAGAATGCCCTTGGGCATAAGTTGCTCTGCAGCCTAATCCAATCAGATTTGGTCTCCCTTGAAGAAACAGTTCCTGAGGTCAGTGTTTGTTATTTGTTCTGACTAAAGGAGGGTTCCTCCCAGCTGCCTCCTTTCCTAGCTTTCTCCCACAAGGTAGTCAGCCTACAGTTTAGCCTATATCTTCTTTGAATCTAGGAATCTCCTCCCAATTGCTTTTCACCACTACCTCCACTGTTTTTGAGAGTACCCTTTGGCTTGAACTCCACACTTTGTTGCAAACAAAGTTCATTCCTTTAGAAAGAGATTAGATGCTATCTGTTTTACGGCCTGTTTCTCCCGCAGGGAGAATCTTGAAACCAGAGTTCTGGAGCTGGGAATAGAGACAATGGCATGCTTCTTTCAGAGTAACACTCCCACTTTAGGAGCTGAGCACTCAGTGGAGGGATACAATAGTCTCAGGTCTTCTCAGTTTGCTTCTCTTGGCATGAAACCCAAAACTTATGAGCCAGGGCAAGGGCAACCAGGGTGCACACCATGCCTAAGCTAGAGAATCATTCCATGAGTGGGGAAGGGGCAGAAGAAGGAGCCTCCACCTCTACACCACACTCAACTGGGACTTAGTCTCAGCAACAGGTCACTGGGGACATGATAAGAAATGTTGAAATGCTCCTCCCAGGAAGAAAGCCCTCCAGCTGGGAGATGGGGGTAGAAGGAGTCCTGGGTTCTTGGCTGTACCAGTCTGGAGTGAAGTTTCACTGACCTTGGAATGGGGATAGAGGGAATTTTTTTTTTCCAAAAACCAAAGATTCTCACTTTTCTTACAAAATTTTCATAGATTCTCTTGAACACGTTTCTTCATTTGTTATATACTCTTAGGACCATTTCCAGAGGCTTTTTTTTTTTTAGAATATATATATATATATTTTTTTTAATTAATTAATTAATTTATTTTTATGGCTGTGTTGGGTCTTCGTTTCTGTGCAAGGGCTTTCTCTAGTTGTGGCAAGCGGGGGCCACTCTTCATCGCGGTGCGTGGGCCTCTCACTATCGCGGCCTCTCTTGTTGCGGAGCACAGGCTCCAGACGCACAGGCTCAGTAATTGTGGCTCACAGACCCAGCTGCTCCGCGGCGTGTGGGATCTTCCCAGACCAGGGCTCGAACCCGTGTCCCCTGCATTGGCAGGCAGATTCTCAACCACTGCACCACCAGGGAAGCCTTCCAGAGGCTTTAAATGGTTGTTTGCAAATAATTTTCACCAGATTCACTGGGGAGTAAGTTCACAAAGCCCCTCATGCTGTCACTGAAGAAACTGATCCCATCTGCATTTCAGATCTTTGTATTTGACGGGTTTATATCTGGGATATGGTACTCTTAATCATTAGAGAAGGTTTAGGCTGGTTTTCAAAAAAGGACTGATTCTATTCTTTTTTAAAATTGAGTTTATTAGTAGGAACCAGGAGTCTGAATATTCTTTACATGGTTAGTGAGATATCTAGTTCTACCAGTTTATTCGTTCATTAAGCAAGTTGATGTCCAATGTCCAGCAATCGCTAGCACTGTTCTAAATGCTAATGACACCAAGTTTAAAACAAACAAACAAACAAAATGACAAGTTCTTTTCACCTCTGGAGCTTGAAATCTAGTGGGTGAAGACAAGCAATAAGCAATAAAGAGACACATAAGCAAGGTAATCAGAGATTATGTTAAGTTCTATGAAGGAAGTAGGATCACCTGACAAGTGCAAAGCTGTCTAAGTTGAGGAACAGGATCTGAGACTGGAAAGATGAGGGGCCAGTGATGCAAAAGCCAAGAAAGAGAATTCCAGGTAGAGGAACCAATGAATGCAAAGGACATGAGTTGGGCACAAGTATGACATGTTCAAGAAACAGAAACCAGACTAGTGTGGCTGGAGGAATAGAGGGGAGAGTGGAATGAGAAGAGGCTGGGAAGGCAGACGGTAGCCAGTTCAGGTACAGACTTGTAGGCCATGGGAAGGAGTTTAAGTTTTATTCTAAGTGCAGCGGGAGACCACTGGCAGGTTTTAGGCAGAAAAGTGGGGACAGTGAAATGAGGGATGCTGTGGAAAGCAGACTTTAAAAGTTTAAAATCAAAATATCCAACACTGAACTCTACCCTCAGCAAAATTCCACGTAAATTTTATATGTTTTTGACTCTGTTTCCTAAACATCCTCTCTAATTAATGGAAGTTGATCTAACTGATTCTCTACTCCACTATCAGAGCAAGATGCACATTGGACTTCTCCCTGTAGAACCTTATTTCTGACATAGGTTCCTCTCTACTCTCGGGAAAAGAATAGCAGGTGTACCTCCATTTTGGTGAAGGAAGTCCTCTTGAATTTGTCCTGTGTAATGCAATTCTCTTTCCCCACTAACTTTTATATCCAGAGGTATTTCTGCCTGTGAAGCAGCTCCAAAATCTATGATTACACAATGCCTCCCTGCCCTCCTTCCGACGAAGAGATTTCCCAACGATCACTGGAGGCTAGAAGTTCCCTAACACTCTAGTTGAATTTCTCTGACGCTGCCAAGCCCCTAAGTCAAGTAGTAAATTCCATGAAAACAAACACTTCAAGTGCTCCCAGTGGAGTGCTGGATTTAAACAACAATGTGTTTCTACTACAAGGAAATACATCTGCTTTATAGCTTCAGATTTTCCTTTACATGGCTTTCTTAAAGAAAGGCATGCCCTGAGCATCATTTTCTCCCTACTCACTCCCATGTTAAGGGTCTGCAGCAATGGAGGCTGCAGAGCCATGGTTGAGAGTGTGGCCTTGAATTCTTGGGACCAGGTCCTGGCTCAACCACTTCACTTCTTGGGTCTTTGGACAAGTTGACTTCTATAAAATTTCCATGCTTCATATGTAAAATAGGGATAAAATAGTTCTGGCCACACAGGGCTGTTGTGAGAATTAAATGATGTGATCATGCACCCAATAAGTGTTAGTATTCTCCTCACATAAGAACAAGTGACTAAATCAGTTTATTGACATAAAAAGACACACGACGTGGGGAGATAGGGAGAGAAAGCACAATGACCACACTCTGTCCTGACTGATGTCATGGCTCTGTCTGGGAACTAGGACACAGAGTTTGAGGGCAGATGCCAAGGCTGATGAGAAATGAGGATTAGGGAGGCTTCTGGAAGCTCTGAAATGCAATCTCATCTCAATCCCCGGGCAGATGACTAGGCTGAGGAATGCAGCTCATCCATTCTATCTAGGAACACTCACCCTGGCTGTCCTCACCACCCAAAGGGATGGACTCATAGTCCAGATATTGTCTGATATGCATTTATTTCTCTCTCCAAGGAATATCCAATGTCCAGTTTGGTAGTTAAGTTTGGAAATTATAATGAAGAAACAGCACAGGGAGGCAGAAAAAGCAGTGGATTCGGGTTCAGAAGGCTTGAGTCCTAGTCCTGCCTCAGGTACTAGTGGCTGGAAAATTCTGGAAAACTCATCTCCTCCCGCTCAGTTAGTTTTCTCATCTGTATAATGAAGAAGTGAGATAGATGATCTTGAAAGACACCTCTTCAGTTCCAATATTCTATGATGGTGAGGACAGAGTTGTCCCTGTGTTCCCAAATTCCCTAGCAGAGGCGGCAGAGGAGAGGATGGGGCCAACTACAACAGGAAGTGACCAGGAAAATGCCACGCAGTCTTGGAATTAGTACCTCACTAACGTGTGTTAGAACTCACTACTTGTGTTCACCCAAGAAACAAGCTGGCTAAAATCCTAACATAAACTAGAATGACTAAAATGAAAAAGAAACAATAAAAGTATTGAGACGGATATGGAGACAACGGCACTCTTGTATATTAATACAATCAGTCTGGAAACTGTTTGGCAGTGTCTTCTAAAACGGAACCATACTCTAGCACCCAGCAATTCCTCTCCTCAGATTATTCCAAACAGAAATGCCCACCTATGTGCACCAAAAGATACGTACACGAGTGTTCATAGCAGCACTATATGCAATAGCTAAAAACTGAAAACAGCCCAAATGCCTCCCTAGAGCAGAGTGGATACACAGATCCTGGAATAGTCATACAAGGAAACACCTTATAGTCACAGGATGAAATGAACTACAGCTACATGTGACACCATGGATGAATCTCACAAACATGTCCAGCAAAAGAAGTCAGACACAAAAGACTACCCTTTTGATTGATCTCATGTATATACAGTTTAAAAACATTCTAGGGAATTCCCTGGTGGTCCAGTGGTTAGGACCCCGCACTTTCACTGCCGCTGCCGAGGGCATGGGTTCAATCCCTGGTCAGGGAAGTAAGATCCCACAAGGCGCGCGGCGCAGCCAAAAAGAAAGGAAAACATTCTGAACGACTGTTTGAATTCAGGAGAGTGGTTACCCACTAGGGGGAATTAGTGTGATTGGAAGGGGGTGTGCGAAGGCTTCTGCAATGCTAGTCACATTCTGTTGTGTGGGTGCTGGCTACATGGGCGAGTTTACTTTGTGAATATTAGTCGAGCTGTGTACTTTTGCTTTGATACATGTTCTACTTCGATAAATTTACCGAAAAATAATAATAATAAATACAAGCTCAAATATGCAAATCATGTCTGAGTGTATTTCCCCTCTGGGGAAAGAAAAGAGTCATTTTCTTATGGCAGGTATACATCTCTCTGCTCAATCTTTGAGTGTAAAAAAGCCACTTTGGGTTTTCTAAACTGAACTTCATTTATATTCTGGGTCCCTCTTCTCACCCTGCCCCCCAGTACACATCTCATTCTGCTAGAGGTGGAAGCAGTATCAGTCAAGCCTGCATCTCTCTCCTCCCTTGGTCTCCCCTGGATTGTGTCTGAGCTTCAGGGGTCTTGCACAGGCCACAGTAGGGCTGAGGAGGGCTCAACCTAGCGCCACAGCCCAGTACCCAGGTGGCACCCACTGAGAGGGCCCTGTTCTCATCTATCTCTGATTATTTGCCCACACAGATCACTGCTCTGTTCTCTTCCTCCTATTGTAAGGCTTCTCTGCTTCACCCTGTAAACTCAAAACCAAGACCTACTTGTGCACTCTTCCGAAGCAATGAGAGCTGGCATCCAGCTGTCCAAATGTGAGGGGTGGCATAGGGAAAAGTGGTAGTGGTTACAGAAAACACAGGGTAAAACTATAGGTCAACATTTCGAAGGTACAATCTCCTCACATTCTCATCTACTAAACATTGTGTTCATCTTGATAGCCTGCATAATCTATGTTGTGAGTACCTTTTCCAAAGGAAGAGGAATAAGAGGTGGGATGGCGCGGAAGGAGAGGGAAAGATAAAGGGTCGGTGTGTTAGTCTCTAGGACTGCCATAACAAATCACCATAAAGTGGGTGGATTAAAACAAATTGCATTCTCTCATAGTTCTGGAGGCTTGAAGTGTAAAGTCAAGGTGTTGGCAAGTCTGGTTCCTTCTGGAGGGCTCTGAAGGACAATTGGTTCTGTGCCTATCTCCTAGCTTTTGGTGGTTGCTAGCAATCACTGGCATTCCTTGGTTTGTGGATGCATCACTGTGATCTCTACCTCCACTGTCACATGGTGTTCTTCCTCGTGTGTGTCTCTCCAATTTCCTCTCATATAAGGACATCAGTCTTAGTGTTTTAATTTGCTAAGGCTACTGTAACAAAGTATCACAAACTGAGTGGCTTAAACAACAGAATTCCACTGTCTTTCAGTTCTGGAGACTAGAAGTCCAAAATCAAGTTGTTAGTAGGATTGGTTCCTTCTCAGGGCCATGAAGGAAGGATATATTCTAGGTCTCTCTTTGGCTTCTAGATGGCCATCTTCTCCCTGTGTCTCTTAACATCATCTTCCCTCTATACATGTCTGTCTCTGTGTCCAAGTTTCCCCTTTTTATATGGACATCAGTCATATTGGATCAGGGCCCACCCCAATGATGTCATTTTAACTTAATTACCTCTATAAAAACCCTATCTTCAAATAGAGTCAGATTCTAAGGTACTGGGGGTTTGGACTCCAACATACCTTTTTTTTTTCTTTGGCAGGGAGGGGAGCACAACAATTCAGCTCATAACAATCTACAGAGACCCTATTTCCAAATAAGGTCACATTCACAGGTACCAGTAGTTAGGACTTAAACATATCTTTTTTGAGAGACACAATTCAACCTGTAACAGTCAGATTCCATGAACCCCTGAGAACTGCCAGAGTGCTGACCTCATTACCCCTCAGGTCAGGATATGATTCTAGGGAACGTCTGATCGAGTGCTCTGAGCTGCTCCAGCAGCTCCCATGTACCTCTAACGTAGTACTTACTACATCGTGTTGAAACCTACATGAAATCTATTTATGTATCTTGTCACCAACCCTCCCTACACTGCGCAGGACTGTGAGCTCCTCCAGGATACAAACTAAATCTTATTATTCATCTTTATATCCCCATTTCAGGGCCTGGCATAATACAGGTGCTCAATGAGTTTTGGACTGAACTGAATTGTGTGCCTATCACTTAGAAAAATTGTCTTGCTTCATACTTTGCCATCAATATGAGCAAATAAGCAAGCCAAGCATGTTCTTGGTTGATTAGATAAATCATGCAATGACAGGCTGTCAGAATCGGGGGGTACCCTAGAGATCTTCTAACCTAGGAATAGCAGACAGCCAACATGCATCTCACCATTTCCAGCTCTGCACCTGTGCAGACATCACTAATCTATTATGGCATTCTTTCCCACACTAAGCTTGGATACAGCTTCAGAATCATTCTCAATATGTAACTACAAAAGCTGAAACCAATTTGCTATTTCTTGGGACGTTCAACTCTATTCCTCCCAATAGATGAGAAAATTGAGACCCATGGTAAAGAAATGTGTCCAAGATGATGGTGACAGAGCTAGAACTGAAACCCCCATCTCCTAATTCCTAGGGCCCTGTTGGTTCTGCCCTCTCCCTCATGGTGTTCTGAAATGCTCCAGTAAAACATGAATCACTGATATACTACTGCATTAAACAACACTGACTCACACAGTGAGGAAAACTGTTACTTTTTCAAACTTTCTGATCGTATCAAAGAAGTCCCAGGTTGATGCTATCATGTTTTTAACACTGTAATTCCCCTCCCCCCTTTTTTTTTAAGGACGAGGAGGTCCGAGACCAGAGTCTTCAGCAGGCAATAGTATCCAGTTAGAATTTAATATTACTATATTGTCTTCCTTTTCCTTATGATTATGATCACCATCCAATTATAACAAACTTTCCACATGTGGCAGTAATGACATTTTCTTGTTTAAATAAATTTATTAAAATTTTTCAAGAGTCAGTATAAAGCCAAACATTAACGAAATATAGTATAGGTAGCACAGAAATGTGGTAAAAAAAAATGCAGCAGCAGCTTGGGAATTATTGTGTAGCCATGCAAGCATCCTTATTCAGGGCTCCTTGATATTCTCCCCTCTAAGACAAATACTATTTTCCACCTTTCTTTACCAGATTTATCCAAAAATGTTTCCTTTTGCTTTGTCTCCTGCCTCTCCCTTAGGTTTTCCTCCTGCTCCCAGCCTCCTGCCCACGTTCTCGCCTTCCAGCCCACTTGCCTCCCCAGTTGCTAGACTCTGTCATTTTCAGCATAGCTCCCTCCATCTGCCAAAACCCAGTCTGTGGCTGTCCCTCTGCAAACCATATGGCCTGGCAGACAAGGCAGCCTCAATGTTGATTCAAGAGTTAAAAGCAAATCCAGCTTAACCCCCATCCTCCCTTCTTAGCAGGAGAGGAAGCAGACTTTGTTTCCCATCTCTCCTATCTTCAGCCAGAGAAAGGCAGTTCCCAGCTAGCTGCATGGTGCCAGGTCCTACCTGACCTGGATCCTGCTGCCTCCCTTCTCCACAAGGGCTGTTTTTAGACCCGCTGTGCCCTCTCTTAGAAAGGAGCATCTTGTGCTCCTCACTGGATGGACTTTGAGCTGACAAACCTTCCTTGGATCAAAAGGGATGGGCCAGTCAGCCACCACCCCATCGGAAATAAGGAAAAGAAGAAGGAGAAGATGAATGAAGGGGAAAAGGAGGGAGGAAGGGAAAAGAAGAAGGTGGAGAGGACCCACCCAAGACTAGGTATAGAGTTTTCTGAGACCAAACAAAAAGTATCATAAAAGGGCATCCCAAATCATAGCGGGTATGACTTGCCCGTTCACAAAGGTTCTTTGATGGTAGGAAAAAGTGCTCCCTGAGCCCCACCATGCACTGACTGGCTTTCATTCAATAAGCAACATTGAGTGTCTACTACCTGCAAGGAGCTGGAGCTCCAGCAGTGCACAAGACAGACAAGGTCCTTGTCCTCTAGGAACTGACACTGGAGTGGAACAATAGAGTCATGATGGCACTTGGGCACTGGAACCAGACTGCTGAGTTTTAAGTCTGCTGCCCTGCATCTTAGTTATGTGAACTTGAGTCTCCATTTAACACAAGTATCCTTATCTGTAAAATGGAAATAAAAAGAGCCTCACTTAAAAGGTCTTGGTAAAGATTCAAAGATATAATTAATATATGGCATAGTGAACTTGTGGTGATATCCTACTGCAGCTTTAATTGAATTTCCCTAATGTCCAATGATGTTAAGCATCTTTCCATGTGTTTATTTGCTATTCCAGTATCTTTTTTGGTAATGTGTCCATTCAAATCTTTTGCCATTTTTTACTGGGTTGTTTTATTACTAAGCTATAAGAAGTTATTTTACTGTCTGGATTCAAGTCCTTTATCAGATATATATTTTGCAAATATTTTCCCCATATTGTGACTTATCTTTCTGTTTTCTTAATGGTGTCTTTCTAAAAGCAAAGGTTCTTAATTTTTATGGAGTCCAATTTATCAATTTTTTGATAGATCTTGCTTTTGACAGTACATCTAAGAAATTTTTGCCTGACTTAGGTTTTATAGTTTTATTTCTTACATTTAGGACTTTGATTCATTTTAAGCTAATTTTTGTGCATAGTGTAAGGTAAGGGTCAAGGTTCATTTTTTTGCATATGGAAAATGAAATTGTTTATGATTCCCTTTATACAGACTGAAAAAGAGACCCAAGGAGGCCAAGTAAGGAGCTCCAAATCACACAGATTATAAGAGATTGGGCTACACGGGAACCCAGACCTCCCGATTCTCAGTGAAGAGCGGTTTGCATGCTCCCTCCACTTGTCGAGGTGCCTGCACTTTCTTTAAGGTGGTGGTAAGAGCAGGCTCTGAAGCAGACTGACCTCATTTCAAGTCCTGGCTCCATCACTCACCACAGGCAAGTTACTCACACCTTCTAAGCCTCCATTTTTTCCATCTGTAAAATGGGACTAATAAGAGTACCTCCCTCATCAGGTTGTGAGGACTATTTAAAAGAATACATATAGGGCTTCCCTGGTGGCGCAGTGGTTGAGAATCTGCCTGCCAATGCAGGGGACATGGGTTCGAGCCCTGGTCTGGGAAGATCCCACATGCCGCGGAGCAACTGGGCCCGTGAGCCACAACTACTGAGCCTGTGCGTCTGGAGCCTGTGCTCCACAACAAGAGAGGCCGCGATAGTGAGAGGCCCGCGCACCGCAATGAAGAGTGGCCCCCACTTGCCACAAGTAGAGAAAGCCCTCACACAGAAACGAAGACCCAACACAGCCATAAATAAATAAATAAAAATAAAAAAAAATAAAAAAAAAAAAAAAGAAGAAATGGAAAGCTGGGGTGAAGAGCAAAGGAGGTAATAAAGACCTGGGGAAGGAATAGGAGAGGGTGTCCCTTTATGCCATCTGAGGAGTCTCCCTCTATCCTTTTAAATGTACTCAGTGACCCAGATGGAAACTCCAGCAGGCCCATGACTTTTTGTAACACTCTTGGGTAAATACAAGTCCTAACACCACCTTAACTGGAAAACATGGTCTCGTTGGGGTACTTAAGATGCCTACTCCCTTGTGATAATCAAAAGTGGACTATAAACGAGACATGGTTTCTTTCTCCTTTCCTGCATATGGGGCCAGCCACAGGCCAGCCTCCTGCCTCCTGAATGGGCATGGGGTCACCTTTTCATTTCTTTCTCTACTTCTCTTTCCTCAAACTGCTAACCGTGGCTTCCGTTTTCCCCACGGTTGGAGTATGGAAAGGGATGGAAGGAGGTAGATGGAAGAGAAGAAGGAAAGTACTTATTTCTCTGGAACTGTTGTTAGATGACTCTGGGCTCTCTGGGCCTGGCAGAGGTTTACACCCATTCTTTATTTTCTGAGCACTCTGGCTCTCCAGTTGTGTCCCTCTGTCTGCTATTCTCATGATTCAGGCAAATTCTCTCCTTCATGTGATTGTTCCCCACTGCCCTCCTCAGCTTCAGTTTATTTTCTGAAGAGACACATCATACAGGCTCCCTGTTGGGGTAACTTGCTTTCTGGAGAAGCTTTTTGGGGCAAGATTCCTTTTTTGATAGCCCCATGCAAACATTCCTACCATGGATTCTACATCTGGTCCCCAGTATCCATGTACCTTTCACCTGCCAATGGTGGAGATAGCAGTTGCTCCCAATACAGTAGCAACTCCCATTTCCTTCTGCCTTGACATCTCCACCTAGAAATCCTTCAGATCTCTCAAGTGTGTATCAAACATTAGTCTGTCATGCCTACCACATCTCCAAGGTACATATAGCACCATGCCAAGAGGTTCTGACAAAGCTCTCTCCTTACACTTGAGGTAAGGGGTAAACCACCCCCCACCTCTCCCTCTGGAAGGTGGGACTCACCAAATAGCATCAGATCAATCCAAAAATGGTTTGTCACAAATGTTTCTTCCAACTCTACTCTTGATCATTCAGTACCCTGAAACTGATTATTTTTTTATGTTGTATTTTGGTTTATCATCTCACTTTGGAATTTCATTTCTCTTGTATTGTGGTCCTTCCTTGAAATGATCTCTGTTTAAAACCTTGTTATATGTGACATATTGGTCTGGTGGTCTCGTCAACAGCCATAGCCTTTTCTTCCCTGGCAGACTCAAGTGAACAGACCTAAGCTAATTTGACCATTTGGCAAATATCAGATTCCTTTTAGTGTGTGTTGGTAGCCTCTGGTGGTTAGAGGCCGGAGGAAGTGAAATAGTCCTATTCCTGCAACCTTGTTCCATGGTGGCATCTTCAAGTAAAACCAAGTCTCAGGCAAAAATCACCAAGCATGCAGATATTTATTAGCTAGAAGGCAAACACTCTGTGTCTAAGGAGATACTACTCCTCTCTCTGCCTTTAGGTTCCCTGGCAAGCCCTTTGCAGGAGTGACTCCCTCAGAAACAGATGCCCTTCAAGCATAATCAGAGGCCTCATTACCAGACCAGGTAGAGGGCTTCTCCACAGGAGGATGCAGGCCAAGGGGTTCCAGAACTTCCACCTCTGGTATTGACAGCTGAGCATGTTCATTTCTTCTATCTTGTTCATGCACAGTTTATGGGTCTTGCTACCCCACTCCTAACTGATCTTAAACACAACTCATTTCACCAATAAAATATTATTCCTAACATTCCTTATGCTAATTAACTAACCCAAAGGTAATCATTCAGATAAGGACTCTTCATATACTAATTAACCACTCATTCCTAGAGTGCTGATTAATATTAACCTGCACACATACACATCACACCACTTATACTGAAGTATTTTAAAGTAAATTACCATGCACACAATATAGCACTAACTGAACCCTGATTTTGTTTGGGTTGTGAAGTACACATCCATGAGAAGTGAATCATGATTGCTTCTGCTAATTCAATCATGGCAAACTCATCCTCTTTTTGTCAGATACTCTCCAGCCTCTCCTTGAGGCCACATGATTGAGTAACGGTCTATGAAATGGAAGGGGAAGTATGCTGAGAAATACTTTTCTCCCTGATAAAGAGAGAGAGACACACAAGGCAATTTCTCAACATCTTAGCTGCCTTTGTTTCTGTCTTTGTATGGTTAGAAGAAAATGTGATGCTTGTAGCTCAGGCAGCCACCTTGCATTCATGAGGCCTCCAGGATGAGGGTGAAAAAGTAAAATGCTGAGGATGGCAGAATGGAAAGGCCTGGGTTCTAATGACCTTGTTGAGTTACCAACCATCCCTGGGACTTCTACATTTTTTCCGTGAGAAATAAATCTAACTATGATTTTAGTTGTTGTTAGTTAGGTTTTCTATTATTTTCAGACCAAAGTATCCCAACTGCTACATTTGGCCTGGAATAAAGATGTAAGGGAGGGATATTTCCTTAACAACTAACGCGCCAAGGTCACACACACATACACACACATACTTCCCTCCCACCCCCAAGGCTGAAGACCTATTCTCCTCAGAAAGTTACTGCAAGTCCCTCATTTCAGAGTGTTGTGGTCAGTTCTAGCCTCAGTTTCTTCATCTCTAAAATAAGAAGAGTAGCATCTTCCCATGGGCTTAGGATAAGAATTATAAGGTAGTTTAAATGAGAGATGATTTAGGATGGTGCCAAGAAGCATGTACCCTGGAGCTAGACTGTCTGAGTTAAAATCACAGTTCCACCACTTGTAAACTGAATGAGCAAATTACTTCTCCGTGCCTGAGTTTCCCCATCTGCAAAGAGAGGATAAAAATAATACCTGTTTCAAAAGGATTTGTTAGGCTTTAATGACTTAATACATGTAAGGCACTTACAACAGCAACCAACAAAAGTAAGCACTATACAAGTATTAGTTATCATCATCATAGTTATTATTATTACATCTCAAAGGGCTGTGAAAAATATAAGTGCACTATGGAAAGCATGAGAAGATAATAAGATAACACTGATCACCCCAAGTTAGGAATAAAGGAATATTAATGAAACCAACAGGACTTATGATTATAGGGAAAGAAGGAAAAGAAAGAAAAAAAGAAAGGGAAGAGAAGGGGCTGGGATGTCAGAAGAAAAGCAAGAGGAGAGGAGAGAAAATGTATGGCAAGTGAAATTGCACAGAGTGGAAATAAGGGCTAAGTGACAAGAGCAGGAAGAAACTGCTCATTTTCTCTTCAGCAGGCATCACTGTAACTATGGGAGAACATCATTCAGAATGTACCATTTCCCACAGAGAATAATGTAGCTTCCCCACAATTTCATCAGTTGTGCCCAAGCTGCATTAAAAGCATCGAAGTCAGCCCTTCACCTTAGGGCACTGCCATGTGGTGTCATTATTTCCATGACAAACAAAATCTTTCCCAGGAAACAGAACAGAGAAAGTAAGTGAAATGTCCGCAATGTAGTGAGAAATTCAGGGTCGCTAAGCATTCCACATTTGTGAGATTGTCCTACGTTTGAGATTCCCACTGTGGTGGCGCCTACGGGGTCCTATTTTTGAACAAGGAAGCAAGCATCAGCGTGTACATCATACGTGCGGGGGCCAGATGCCTCATTTCCTGGCTCCTGGTACACACTAAATCAGGAACAAGTAAATTCACTCCCAAGTCCAGCACTAACTACTTGGCTCCCCTCCTCCCTCAGAAAGACCTATTCCTCATCTCTATCCGTGTTCCCTGGCTGGAATCTTGATCCTGTGGTTCCCATGCAAACTCCAGCTCTACCAGTTTCCTCCACCCCACTGTAAATGCCCAATAAACATTTTTGCATTAAAAAAATTAAAGTATTATATGTAAAGGGCCAAGCAGAGCTCTTAGGGACACACTACATCCTAGCACTTAACAAATATTAATTACCCTTCATTTCCCTTCCGTAAATTAGGTCTTTCATATCATCTCTATGTCAACCTCTCAAGGAGGCAAGGAAGTACGATCTTGAAGGTTAGCTGGCTTTGGGCACTACAGTTGGGAAAAATCATCTGCAAGTGGATTATAATTTCATATATCATTAATCACCTTATTTTTAAAATAAAATGTGCTGTTAAAGGAATCTATTGTTTAACTCAACAGAATCAAATTCGAGAATTCTACTATCAGTTAGGATACTGAGGTTCATAAAACACCGTCTCTCCATAACAACAACAAAAACCCAGGTATACTAAAAACACAAAAATCTTACTTCTCTTTAAAGCCTTTGAAGGCTGTAAATGAAAAGAAAGATCTAAATAAACTGAAATGCAGACAGGGAGAAAAACTTTTTTTAGATGAGCACAGACTGGAGACCATTTCAATCTATAGGGAGTTGCTGAGTCTGGGGGAGAAGCAGGACTGCTATAGGCAGAGCAGCTTTGTGGGAACAAGGAGAAATCAGGCAAGCTTTTAAAGGCTGTGCAAAGGCTGGCATGGCACACTGGAATCTGGAAGAGCCCCAGACTCAGAGTCAGCCCTCCCCACCACCAATTTTCCCCCAAGGGCATTTCATTCAATAAGTGGAATTATCAGAAAGCCTAGAATAAAGTGAGGAAAGCAGAGAGAGATCCCATGGTCTTATAGTGCTTACATCTCCAAACCCTGTTTGAGTGGGGGGATGCCAGTCTCCCTGAAGAATTTAAACCAGAGGTGAACTAAAACTAATTCTACTGGCCATCTAGTCCCAATTCAGCTCAACTGCTAATTAGATTGATGAGATCAGCCCCTAATAACAGCTGCATGTGAAACAAAAGGGTCAGCCCTTTCTGGAGGAAATGATCATCTACTTCAGTCTCTCCTGGTCTTTTACTTACTATGTCTTTATACAATAAAAAAACTATGACATGTGAAGAGGCAGGAAAAGGTGACCCATAGTTAAAAGACATAAAAACATATCAATAGACTCAGACCCACAGATGAGCCATATGATGAAATTTTCAGAGAAGGACTTACAATTATTACAAATATGTTAAAGAATTTAGAGGAAAAGAATGAGTTAAGGGGGTTAGAGATTGAGAATGTCACCAAATAAATGAAAACTCTACAAAAGAACCAAATAGAAATTCTGTAACTAAAATATACTGTATCTTAGGAAAAGGGAATTTGGGGATGGGCTTAACAGCAGACTGGAAAGAGCAGAACAAAGGATTAGTGAACTGGAGGTAAGTCAACAGAGGTTACTTAACTGAAGTACAGAGAGAAAAATAAAGTGAAAAAAATAACAATACCAAAGGCCTGTGGAAAAATATCAATTCAACTAACATAAGTGTAATTGGAATCTCAGGAGTAAAGAGAGAGAACAGAGAAGAAAAAATATTTGAATTGATGATGGCCCCAAATTTTCCAAAACAGATGAAATACTTCAACCCATACAGTTTAAAAGCATGACAAACACAAAACAGAATAAATACAAAGAAAAACCACACTTAGGTACGTTATAGTCAAACTGCTAAAATATCTAAAATAAGTAGGAAATCTTAAAATCAGTGAGAGGAAAAAAATCATTACATTTATGGGAATATCAACATCAATTACAACTGATTTCTCACTGGAAACAATAGAACAACATCTTGAATGTGCTGAAAGAAAAAGAAAACTGTGAATCTAAAATGTTCTACTCAGTTAAAATATCCTTCAAAAATGAAGGCAAAATTCAAACATGTTCAGTCAATCAAAAACTGAGAGAATTTACAATCAGCAGATCAGCAGACCTGCAGTACAAAAAGCTAGAAAAAATCTTCAGGCTGAAGAAGGAATGATCCAGACTAAGTCCACAGCTGCAGGGAGAAATGAAAAGCACTTAAAAGGATAAGTATGTGCATAAATATAGAGGAAGATTTAAAAATTTTTCTCTATAAGACTATTTGTTTAAAGCATGTATAACAATATAGCCTCAGGTTTATAATATATCAGAAGTAAAATAGATGACAAAAGGCAGAAGAGGGATAAACAGAATTATACTTTTGTAAGGTTCTCACATTGTTTACAGATTGGTATACTAGTAATTTAAGGTGGACTGTGATAAATTAAAGGATAAATATTATAATCTCTAGATGACTAATTACTAAAAATAATACAAAGACATATAGGCAAAAGCCACTAGAGAAGATGAAATGGAAAAACAGAAAATACCTGACCAACCCCAAAGAAGGCAGGAAAAGTGGATGGACAAGTAGCAAGAGAGTAAATTATTGGTAACTGTATTAAACATAAATGTATTAAACATTCCAACAAATGAATAATTTAAAAATAAAAACACAAAATTTTAAAATAGGAAAAAAACTATAGCAGGCGTTTCACAAAAGAAAGTATCTGAATGGCCAACAAGCATATGAAAGGGTGATCAGTGATATTATCCATCAAGGGAATGCAAATTGGAACCACCATGAGAAACCACTCTACACAGGCACTAGGATGACTAAACTTAAAAAGACTAATGGTACCAAATGTTGGTAAGGACATGGAACAACTGGAATGCTCACAAATTGCTGATGGGAGCATAAACTAACACAACGCTGCGGAAAACTGTCAGCTTCTCACAAGGTTAAACAGACACCAACTCTATGGCTTAGTAATTATACTCTTAGTCTGTACCAAAGAGAAATAGTGGATATAAAAAGACGTAAAAGAATGTTCATAATGCATTTATTCATCACATCCCCAAATGTCCCTTAACAGGAGAATAAATAATGTTGCATATTCATACAATGGACTACTATTCAGCAAAAGGAGTGAACTACTGATACCTGCAGCCACATGAGTGAATTTTTTAAGTGTAGGGTGAGCAAAAGAAGTGAAACACAAAGGATTAGACACTATTTGAATCCACTTACATGAAGCTAAAGAACAGAGAAAACTGGTCTATTGGGAGAGAAGTGAGAATACTATTGACTACTTTGGGGAGTGCGGGGGAGAGTATATTAACTGGAAAGGGGCATGAGATGATTTTCTGGGGAGATGAAAATATTCGACATCTTGATCTTGGTGGTGGTTACATGGGTTTACTTGATAAAAAGACACGGAGTTGTATGTTCAAGATGTGTGCATTTTACTATGTATAGATTATACCTCAGTAAAACTACAGGGAAAAATTAAGTAGAAGTACAGGTGATGTAGGTAAACTATCCCCTTGGTGACACCACTCTTTCTGGATTTCCTCCTGCCTCTACCCCAGACATTCCTTCTTAGTCCCTTTTATGAGGTCTTCTCCGATTGATCGCCTTTCTAGGTGTGTGTATGTGTGAGATACTTTTGTTTTATAAGTTTATTTTCTTTAAGAGAGATTCCTGCTTATTGTAACAAATAAAACAGAATGGTTATATATAAAGAAAATTTAATCTCATCTGCCATGCAGTACTGTCTCTTTAAAGAGGGATACAAACTGATCTCAGCCCTACTCAGTTACTCAATTCAAGACAATACCATACATCTCCATCAGATTCTACTGCAGAGCAGGAGAAACCCTGGACCATGGACTGGGTCTGACCACTTACTAAATTTCATCAGGCCACAGAGCATGAGCCCCAAATTAAATGTCCTAATTGGGGCCCAGCATTAGAAAATTTAATAGCTGCCTTAGAAGAGTATTAGAGAGTAATGCTACCCTCTGAAAACGTCTGGTATTACATTATGCATTTGTGTCATCTGTATCCGTCTCATTTTTCACTTTTACTCTTTCTCCCTATGCCTTTTTCTTCCCCTTTTTCTTTTTCTTTTATCCTTTACTTTCTCTCCCACTTCTCTTCCATGAGGTATGCTTACTATGTATATTTTTTAAATTTATCTTATTTATTGAATAATTATATATATATATATATATATATATATATATATATCCATTTTTTCTTGGAGAGGCAAAATGTCTTACATTTTCTTTTAGAAAAATGAAGTGGATTTTTACTGTGACCCTTTGTTAATTTTTCAGGTGAGTCATATTGATCTCTGCTCTAGGATTACACATTAATTATTTCTTTTCTGAGTGAACTCAAGAGTGCATATATATATATATATATACATATATATATACACATATATATATATACATACACACATATATATACTTTTCCCCCCCAATGGGAGCAAGTCCCAAGCTCTGTATTAAAGACAATAAATTTGTAAATTTCTCTAGCTTCACTTGAGTTCAACGCATTCTGAAGTGGCTGAGAGAAAGTAAATGGAATTGGAAACAGCATGCCTGGGTGGTGGGGAAAATATTCTATTTCTCCAGGGGAGGAATTTGAGACATATTTCAAACGGCTGATTCATATAATTTGTTAAGTTACAATTGCTTGCTCATTTCAAACAAGAGGTACCAGCGATGTGCATGCACGCACACACTTGCACACGCTGTAGGATCTTTCAAAATAAACAGTCAAATATGTCTTATAACAAATTCTTCCTTGAAAATCTAAACCACTATCAACTTGCAGTTTCTGAAGAGAATTAACTTTCCTTGGCAACCACATTTTCCATAAACCCAAGGCTGTCCACCCTGGTGTTCTCTGCAGTCAGGAAAAAAGTAGACCTGAGAATGAGGTGACCTGCCACTGTGGCAACACATTAGCTGTTGGAATGTTCTTCTTATCTTCTGGCAAATTCACTGGAGAAACATTTCACCCTGGCCGCTCCACAGCACAGCTGCTGTCACTCCAGTGTGGTATGTGTGGAAGGATCCCAAGTGCACTTGGAAACTTGCCCACAGTTCGTTACCAGAGAGCCCAGTCTATTTTGATCTCAATCAAGTGAAGCTTCCGGAAGTGTTCATTTTGCGGTGAGTCCAAACTTTCTGTGTCATTGACCCTTATTCCTCTCAGAGAACCAAAGTGGAGAAAGCTAATCATGATTTGGGTCCTGAGGGTTTTTTTTCCGATAGTAAAAAAGTCAAAGTAAATACCATGCCACAGCCTGTCTATAATGAACAGTTGTTTTCCTAAGAAAAACTGCACTAACAAAATTCTCCCTATAATAAATTCTATTATTTATTGACTGTTTATTGTCTGCTAGGCACTGTCCTAAGCTTTACAAGATTATTTCACTGACTCTTCATAATCCTGAGATAAGCACTATTATTATCCTTATTTTACAGATGAAGAAACGGAGGCTAAGAGCTTAAGTTATTTTTACGCTATTCTTGATGGGGCCTGGACTCAAAGTCTAATTCAAAGAAGTCTAATTCATAGGGCTTTTGCATAACTACTATCCTTGACTGCTTCCCCTGCTTCCCATTTAAAACAAAAACACAAGAAAGTTGTAGCAGTGGAGAAAAAGAGATTAGGAATTAAAGAGCTTCTTTTACACAGTTTTATCCCCTTGCTATCCATTGTTAGCACAAAATGAAATAAATTGTAGCTGAATTCACAACTACCAAGGGCAAACAAAAGAAAACCCACACTGAGAAACTCAATACCCTGACTGGTAGCAATGTGCTTCCCTGCCTTGGGAGACCACCTTTTCTCATTCAAGTGGTACCAATTCCCCTGCGGTTACATCAGAGCCCTAATGTTCTGCACAAACTGTATGTTTTAATTGATCAATGCCACATCGTCTAGTTTGCGTTACGAAAACTCAGGTTGTGGGAGAAATATCTGTGAATACAAGATAGATTTTCCAGTATGAATAGGTCAGATCCCTTTAGCAAGCCCCTGTGTTTAAATCTTGCCATGTGTGGATCCCAGGCTTCATGATGTATGGAAGAAAGTATTGAGTTCACTGCATTGACTTTTTCTTTAACAGTCTGCAACCTGCAGGGGATTGGGGGCATTTTGTGTCCTGGGAAATATCTACAGCCACATAGCCTTTTCCTTATGTCTCATACCCTCACCAAAGTCATTAGATGAATACTCAGTGTATGTCAGATTTCTGCTGTGACAATGCTGTGCAAAAGAACACCACCCTTTGCAATCTCATTGGTTTACAAAAAGTATCTATTTCATGTTTACGGGAATGTGGGTTGCCTGAGGATTGGCTCCTCTCAGCTAGCCTAAGCTAAACTGCAATCTATGGCTTAAATTTAAATCTGCTCCATGTGTCTTTATTCCAGGACTCAGGCTAAGAGAGCAATGGCTACCTGGAACTTACTCTTTATGGGCAAATTGTGAGATGTCTGACAAAAACTTATTATTTTCTTAAACTGTCTGCTCGGAACTGGCACATTATGACTTTACTTCTGCTTAAATTAATTGGTCAAAGCAAGTCACATAACCAAGTCCCAAGTGAATGGGATGAGAATATATATACTGCCTACTCTTGTGACATGCACTGGAAAGTATGTGGCAGAGGGCATGGGAATAATAATCCAATCTACCACACTCAGTATTTCCCATAGCAATTTGCTCATATCTCTTTCATAGGATCTATCATATTTTATTCCAATTTGTTTACATATGATTCTCCTAGTAGATTGACAGGGTCACCACTCATCCCCAGCCCCAGGGCACTGCTTCCCCCATCAGCAGATATTCAATAAATAGCCAAGTAATAAATGTATGAGTGAAGACACTTATAAGCCAGGTATTATGAAATACATAAATCATTTAATTCTCAAAATAAGATTAAACCAGAGCATCACCTATAGCAAGTGGGTAATCACTAGTATAGAAAATAATTATATGAAATCTTATTTTGAAATGCTCCAGTCTTAGATGGTTTCATTCATTCATTCATTCATTCAGTATATATTTACTGAGTGCTAACTATGTGCCAGATGCAAGGATACAAAAGTGAGTAAGACAGACACAATTACTGCCCTCACCAAGCTAGTGGGCAAGAAAGACAAACAGGAAATCATTACACTGAGTGATAAGTGGCATGGTTGTGGAAGTGTGGGAACACCTAACCAGTCTTGGTAGACCAGCAAAGGTTTCCTGGGCACCAAGACTTTTAAGCTGAAATCTAGATAAGTAGGGCAGGAAGGGGAGACAGAGAATTAACATTCAAAGATGAGGAAACAGTATAGAATGTGAGCTAGAAGAATTAAGGGTAAAACCCAGGTTTCAGATTTGGGCAGCTGGGTGGATGGCGATATGATATTTACTAAGAGGAAATACAGGAGGAAGAGTATATCTGTTGGATAGGGTGGTGGGATGGGGAGAGGGCCTTATTTTTAGACATTGATAGATTAGAGGAACCGTGGTATCCTTAAAAAAGACACTCAGGTAGCAACTGGATCTGAGAGTCTCAATTTCAGAGGAGAGATATGAGCTGAGATAATGAATTTGTGATTCATGTGTATATATGTGTCTGATATAATAAAAAATATATCTGGTCTTTGTCCCCAGTTCCTGGCACAAAGGGATAAACTGGGAGATTGGGATTGACATATACGTACCACTATATCTAAAATAGATAACAATAAGGACCTACTGTATAGCACAGGGAACTCTTCTCAATACTCTGTAATGACCTATATGGGAACAGAATCTAAAAAAGAGTGGCTGTATGTAAAACTGACTCACTTTGATGTACAGCAGAAACTAACACAACATTGTAAATCAACTATAATCCAATAAAAATTAATTAAAAAAAAAAACTCGGAATTACCTGAATGACAGGAATGTCTTTGTTATGCTAATGAGATGATTCTTGGTGGGCTCTAGATGGTGTCAGGATGGGAGCTGGTCACCAGAAAGACCAAACACATGATTAGAGGGTTGAAACTTTGGGCCAGCCTAACCCCCAATGAGGGAAGGGGGCTGGAGATTGAGTTCAATCACAGGACCATTGATTTACTCAATCCTGTCTACATAATAAAACTCCATTAAAAACTCTGGACACCCAGGCTCAGAGGAGCTTCCTGATTGGTGAGCACATTGCTGTGATGGGAGGTTGATGTGCCTGGATTCCATGAGGAGAGGGCATAGAAGCTCTGTGTCCCTCCTCTCTCCTCAGATCTTGCTCTATGCATCTCTTGGTTGTTCCTGAGTTACATCCTTAATAATAAAACTACAACCATAAGTATAGCACTTCCAGTGGGTTCTGTGATTTGTTTTAGCTAATTATTGAATATGAGGGGGTCATGGGAACCCCTAAATTTATAGCCATTCAGAAGTGTGGGTAGTCCCTGAGACTTGTGGCTTGTGTATGAAGTGGGGGCAGTCTCTCAAAGACTTTGCCCTTAACTTACGGGGTCTGCACTAACTCCAGGTAGTTAGGGTCAGAATTGAAATAAATCGCAGGACACCCAGCTGGTATCAGAGAATTGCTGTCTGAACAATGTGGAAAATGAGACCATTTGCTACTGATAAGTTTACCCGTGGATACTATATAGAAAAGGCCATTTAGGGCAGAACCTCAAGAAATATGGGCATTTAATGCAATGTTCCCCAAAATGTCATTTCAATACCACTGGAATTAAGTTTAGTTTGGGTGATATAGAAATAAACTTTTGTTTATTTAATAGCTATGTATTTATTATAAACATGTTGAGGCATACTTTTTACTTATAAAAAATGATACTGGTTTTTCCATTAATAACAGTGATATAAAGTTTCCATGTAAGAAAATTAATTTGAGTTTAAAAAGTGAGCCAATTAAAACAAACATATTGGCAAAAACTGTAGCGGTGATACTCAAATGACTAAATTCATTCACTCAGTGAACATTTATAGAGTCCTTATTATGTGCCAGGCCTAGGAATCCACTAGTAAACAGAAGACAAAAAAAAAAAAAAAACCCTGTCCTACGTAGTTTATATTCCAGTGGGCGAGAGAGAGAATAAAGATTAAAAAGTGAAAAATATATAGTATAGCAGATAATAATAAGTACCAAGGAGATAAAAAGGTGGGAATGTGTATAAGTTTGAGGAAGGAGAGTAGAAATTTTTGATTTCATGGCCAAGGATGTTTTCATCAAGAGGATGACAACTGAGCAACATCTTGAAGGAAGAAAGGAAACTTACGAATATTTGGGAGAAACGCATTCCAGCAAGAAGCAGTAACTGCCAAGGTCCTGGAGCAGGAGTAAGCCAGGAAGCAAGGAGGCTAGTGTGGCTGGAGGGGAATGAACAAGAGTATGGGAGACAGCTGAGAAGAGCCTCTCCACCTATAATGCAGATGGAAGAAGATACCAGCGGAGAGGGAGAGGCTGCAAGTATACAAGAGAAGTGACAATTACTGGCAATCAACTGATCCAACACAATGATGGGAGGAAGGTGCTCAGGGCACATGTGAAGAGGTGTGCCTTAGATGAGAAGGGTGTGGCTTCCATTGGAATAGGTGGAAAAACAACAAAGTAGGTGCTGCTGAGCCATCCTAGGGAGATCTTCAAGTTTCCAAACTAATTCTTTCTCCACTAAAAAAGCCACTCGCAGGCCTCCCACCTCTACTGACCCCATCCCAGCTAATTCCATTCTCTCTTTAGTCTGTCTTGTTTGAGGCCTGGTGTCCTTAAATCTAATCCCTCTAACTAGCAAAATAGCTCTACTCATTTGCATTACTTAAGCAACATTTACCTAGAAAGTCCTGAAGGTGATATGCAAATCACAAGGACAGTCTGGAGATCCCAAAACTGAGGTTATAGAACTATAAGCTAATTAAACCTTGAGATCCCAGAACTGAGGTTATAAAACTATAAGCTAATTAAACCTCATCTGGTTTGCGGCGGCACTGCAGAAATCCTGCTTCCCAAAGTAAAATAGAAAACAAAACCTACACAGTATGCTGTCGTCAGAAGGAACTCAGGGATCTCCTTCTATAGCCTGTCTCATCCCTCCCCACCCACTTCAAATTCTTTTAGGCCAGAGGAGCTACTAAGTACTCCAAGGCCATATAGTTCTTAATAAACAACGTTCAAGAACTCCCAGTTACCCTCCAGGCTTTTTAAACTTCTTCACCAAAGTTTTATTGACACAGTAGAGTATCAATTTGTATTGGGAAGGGGACTGGCACTCCAGGCCAAAAAGCCTGAATTTCTTCACCTTCTAAACTGTACTTTTATTTTAAAGGTTATACAAATTTCATATTATCCTTTATAACGTATCTGTGTTGTATGTTGGATTTAATGTACTCCTCCCACACCCAATTCTGAGTAAAACTGAGGCACCAGGAAAAATGATCAGCTTTAATTCAAGCTCCTTCTATCCCAAGATCCCAATTTGAGAAAGCCAGCACTGTGTGTGCTGTCATCCTTGATTATATGAGCGCCCTCTTCACATGCCTCCTCCAAATAATCAATGACACATCAGCTATATGCAGTGCAGTCTTTTATCACCAATGCTTCCATACATAAATCTTAACCCCCCACTCAATTGTAAGATCCTGTGAGCAGATACACTGGAGGCAATGTTTACTCTTTGTTACGGACTGAATGTTTGTGCCCTCCCAAATTCATATGTTGAAACCCTGACTCCCAATGTGATGGTATTTGGAGATGGAGACTTTGGGAGGTAATTAGAGTTAGATGAGGTTATGAGGGTGGGGTCCTCATGATGGGATTAGTACCGTTATAAGAAGAGACACTGGAGAGCTAGTGCTCTCTCTCACTCCCCTCCTGGGCTATCGCACAATGAAAAAGTCAAGTGAGGACACGGAGAGAAGGTGGCTATGTGCAATTAAGTAAGAAAGCTCTCACCCAAACTCAACCATGCCAGCACCCTGATCTCAGACTTCCAGCCTCTAGAACCATGAGAAATAAATGTAAGTTGTTTAAGCCACCCAGTTTATGATATTTCATTATGGCAACACCAGCAGATTAAGACAGTATTCCAAGGCTTTCCCGCCCTCCTTTTCTGGGACTATGCTCTGCACTTTTACCCCCTTCCACAAGGGGAAGCTATCTTCTTAGTACAACAGAAGCCATCCCAGGTCACAGCTGACTGGTTCACATTGAATGAGTACCTCCCTCCTTCCCCACCCATGCCATGGCTGATTGGTTCAGGGACAGGCACCTGACCTAGGTTAGACCAATCAGAGAATTTTCATAGGCTCTGGAGAACTCACAATGAGGAAGTCATTCCCCAGTGACAGAAGCAGAAAGTGTAAAATTAGGAAACATCGGTGGACATTTTTCTACCATGTTGAGAACGACGCCAATGCAGGGCATAGTAGATGTGAGGACCGAACAAAGAGCCCTGTATTGCTGAGTTTCTGCTTCTAGTTTTTCCAAGGCCCAGCTGTGACCCTGCCCTTCCCATGACTTGATATTCATGCTTGGATTTCTGGAGCCAATAAGTTCCCTCTTTACTTAAGCAGATGTCTGTCACCTGCTCTAAGAGGAATTAAATGTAATACTTCTTCAGAAAGTGGAATAAAGATCAGGGGACTAATAAATACTTGTTGATTGCCTGCTTGCCACTTTTTGGCTTCAGTCTTGCTGAGAGATAACATCCTGGGAAAATATTGACTGCCATAGACTCCAACTGGGAGATGCAACCCAGACAATTCACATTTGCAGCACTTGTGAAATTCATGACCACTGACTCGCTGGGAGAGTGAAAACATACTAAGGGGCCTCCACTGGGAGGGGGAGAAATAGATGTCACACCAAGGTAACACACTCAAAATGGTAACAAGATAAAAAGGAGCAGAGAATAGTCTGGGCCAAGGATCAGAGAACCTGGATCTTCATCCCTGGTCTACTTCATTCCCAGTGTGCCAAGGTCTGTAGACGGCAGCCACCAGTACAGATCTACTGTCTGGGAAGAGTTGAGATGGTCCTTGGGAAGTTTCTTCCTTAGATAGAGCCTTGGATATCACCAGTCTGGACCAGCCAGACTCTACAGGAGGGGACTTAGGGGCCACCAAATTTACCAAGGAGAAGAACAGGGGCTTCCAAATCAAGGTGGCTGAGTGACAAGGCTGCAAGGACAGAGAACTGTGCCAGGCAGAAATGGGGGCTAAATGGAGGGCTAAATGGAGAGCAAATGGCTGCTCCTGTTTGGCTGCTGCTAATAGGACTTAGGGAAACTAGATCTTGTGATAAAAGAAACAAACAACAAAAGTCAGATCATCATGTGAAATCTCACTGCTTTAAAATGTGAGTGTCAAAAACAACAACAACCACAACAATAAAAACCCAAACAGAATGGGAGAAAATATTTGCAAATGAAGCAACTGACAAAGGATTAATCTCCAAAATATATAAGCAGCTCATGCAGTTCAATATAAAAAAAACAAACAACCCAATCCAAAAATGGGCAGAAGACCTAAATAGACATTTCTCCAAAGAAGACATACAGATTGCCAACAAACACATGAAAAGATGCTCAACATCGCTAATCATTAGAGAAATGCAAATCAAAACCACAATGAGGTATCACCTCACACCAGTCAGAATGGCCATCATCAAAAACTCTAGAAACAATAAATGCTGGAAAGGGTGTGGAGAAAAGGGAACCCTCCTGCACTGTTGGTGGGAATGTAAACTGATACAGCCACTATGGAGAGCAGTATGGAGGTTCCTTAAAAAACTAAAAATAGAACTACCGTACAACCCAGCAATCCCACTACTGGGTATATACCCTGAGAAAACCATAATTCAAAAGGAGTCATGTACCACAATGTTCATTGCAGCTCTATTTACAATAGCCAGGACATGGAAGCAACCTAAGTGTCCCTCGACAGATGAATGGATAAAGAAGATGTGGCACATATATACAATGGAATATTACTCAGCCATAAAAAGAAATGAAATTGAGTTATTTGTAGTGAGGTGGATGGACCTAGAGTCTGTCATACAGAGTGAAGTAAGTTAGAAAGAGAAAAACAAATACCGTATGCTAACACATATATATGGAATCTAAAAAAAACAAAAGAAGTGGTTCTGAAGAACGTAGGGGCAGGACAGGAATACAGACACAGAAATAGAGAATGCACTTGAGGACACAGGGAGGGGGGAAGGGTAAGCTGGGACGAAGTGAGAGTGGCATGGACTTATATATACTACCAAATGTAAAATAGATAGCTGATGGGAAGCAGCCGCATAGGACAGGGAGATCAGCTCGGTGCTTTGTGACCACCTAGAGGGGTGGGATAGGGAGGGTGGGAGGGAGACACAAGAGGGAGGAGATATGGGGACATATGTATATGCATAGCTGATTCACTTTGTTATAAAGCAGAAACTAACACACCATTGTAAAGCAATTATACTCCAATAAAGATGTTAAAAAAATAAATAAGTGAAAAATTATTTTAAATTTAAAAAAGATACATGTACCACAATGTTCACTGCAGCACTATTTACAAAAGCCAGGACACAGAAGCAACCTAAATATCCATCAACAGAGGAATGGATACAGAAGACGTGGCACATATATACAATGGAATATTACTCAGCCATAAAACGGAACGAAATTGAGTTATTTGTAGTGAGGTGGATGGACCTAGAGTCTGTCATACAGAGTGAAGTAAGTCAGAAAGAGAAAAACAAATACCATATGCTAACGCATATATATGGAATCTTAAAAAAATGGTACTGATGAACCTAGTGGCAGGGCAAGGATAAAGACACAGACGTATAGAACAGACTTGAGGGCATGGGGAGGGGGAAGGGGAAGCTGGGACGAAGTGAGATAGTAGCACTGACATATATACACTACCAAATGTAAAATGGATGGCTAGTGGGAAGCTGCTGCATAGCACAGGGAGATCAGCTCAATGCTTTGTGATGACCTAGTGGGGTGGGATAGGGAGGGTGGGAGGGAGGCTCAAGAGGGAGGGGATACGGGGATATATGTATACATACAGGTGATTCAGTTTGTTATACAGCAGAAACTAACACAACATTGTAAAGCAATTATACTCCAATAAAGATTAAAACAAAAAAACAAAACAAAACAAAAAACCCCAAACACTCTCAGGGCAAAAACTACACAACAACAAATAACTATGCCTGCAGACTGAACATGAACCATGGCCTTTTCAAAGTATGGTGTATATGTTAAATTATGACTCAAAGTCATGTAATACCTTATCATACCAATGTTGCCAGGAGGGCCACCATGTACTACCAGGATATACACATTAGAGTTGCCTGATTTGCATAAATGTAAAGTCTGTGCCTTTACAGCTTGACAGGTGGAACTGATGGAGCCAGCATGTATACTAGCCAAACTAGTAGGGTGTACCAAGTATGAGAACCCTGAGCTTCCATAGCGCCATGACACTTGCTCCCCGTGCAGGGCTCATGCTGTCCTGATGCTCTCCTGGTGCTTGAGGGTCCTGTCTCTGCCTGGGGACTCTGGACCTCACCCTAGATCCAATCCCCAGTGCTAGGCTAGGTGACTGCTGGAAAGAGAGCTTCAATCCACCCACACATGGACCGTAGCAAGCTCCCATGGAAAGGCTGGGGTACTGTGGCCTCCCCCTGTCTCAAAGGAATGTGTATGTGCCTATGTGACGGTGTACCTTAAGAGGAAGGTTTGGTTTAAATGAGATAGTTCATATTGGATAATCTTTTGTTACGTTCAATAATTTTATAAGAAATAGGAGTCATTCGGAAAGCATACCTCAGGTGTTTTCCACTTATTACACCAAAACCATGGAGCAAATGTAATGTTATTCACAGAAGGCCTTAGACCTCCAAACCTAAGCAGCAAGCCCCCCAAAAATGACAAAGAGAAATGAGGCTGGAGTATGTGTCTCAATGGACACTCTGATTCCCAGTTTCTTGATCTTTTATTCTTTCTCTCCCTCTATCCTGAACCCAACTCTATTTCCTGGCTCTCCAAGGTTAGAAGACCCAAAGGAGTTCAAAGTCATTAGCCAAAATTTTTCTTGTGCAGAGAAAATGGTAAACTCATAAACAGACCAAAGAGAAAAATAAATAAATAAATAAGTGGTAGAAAATCAGGGGGTGGGCATTCTAAAATTAACTCATTCAACTATATTTAATTCTGTTGGTTCTTTATGCTGTTCAACACTTACTTTCCCTTTACTTCTGTTTGTTTTAATGATTAGGAAGCAAAATTCAGATGTTTTTAGTGCCTTAAGGGAAGGATATTACAGCCACCCTTGTAGCTAAGCCCCTCGGACATGCAGACACATATCTCAAGCTCAGTTCAGTGGAAAGAGATTGGGGATTTTCTCCACCTAAGTCCCCAGTGTTAGGGGCTGTCAGCTCTAATCATCTATCTTGTTGATTATAAGGTGCTTTGGATTTTTTGCTTCATCCTGTCTACTGCCTGAATCGGCACGTCAGGTTATCACAATCTGTGGCGAATGAGGAAGCAAGGGAGAGGGGCCTTAAGGAAAAGAGCAGAAACACACTCTCCACGACGTTGGAAGGAGTCCTCTGAAAGCTTACCGCTGGTCCCTAAACTAGAGCCGCTCATGTTCTTTCCTCTCCAGGCAGGTGGTACCTGGGGACATCAGCCTAGGCAGTTACTGAGTGGTATAACTAGTAACCCCAACACCCTACTTGAACAGAGTTCTAGACTCTTCTTTTCAATCCAGGGCTGAAAGTCATCTGAGAGATGTAGACGTATGTCAGACAAAGAAGTAAGGTAGGGGCCTGAAAGCTTGGAAGACCAAAAAGTCATCTAGACAGCTTGGAGAGTGAAAGGAAGCACTGTTCACAGTTATGTGAGGACCGCAGCCATAAACTGGCACTGTCTCGTGTGCTCATCCTTCCTACGAATCATGGAGACAAGCAGTTCCAACCCTGTTTTGGTCACAGACCCCTTTGAGTATGACATTAAATTTATGAACTTTCTCCCTGCACAAATGTACATTATTTTGCATAAAACTTCTGGACTTCCAGAAGCCCCTTTCACCCCATCCATTGATCCCAAGCTAGGAAACTTTTATAGCTAAGATAATAATCATGGCATATAAAAGCACCAATTCCCTAGCCTCCACTAACTAATCGTAGGGATAAAGAGAGGGCCCCAGAATTCTGTGTGCTCCTGAAAGACCGTCACCCCCATCTCGTCCCCGAATGCTCTCTGCCTCAACACTGTCAGGTCAGAACTAATCTCTTTATGCCTCCTATCCAAGAATTCTCCAGTCATCACAACCTGCCAGTACTCCCAAGCCTTTCCTTGTATCCCACACTGCAGTCCCCACACAGCTCCCAGGTGGGAGGTCAGGAAAATGAGCCGAGCCCACCCTACCACTCCACAGCACCCTCCCCTGCTTTGTGCTTGTGATAGCCCTTATTACCATGTAAGTTCCATTTACTTGTCTGACCCTTTAGGCACAAAGGCAGGGATTCCTATCTGTTTGTTCACTGCTTTAGCCTCAGTACCTAAAAACAGTACTTGGTGCATAAAAGGCAGCCCATAAATGTTTTGTGAATGAAAATCCAATGAATAGAAAGCTACCATTTACTGAGCACCTACTGCATGCCAGGCATGTAATCACTTTTACAAATACTGTTTCATTTCTTCTTTGCAACAACCCAATGAGGGAAGCACTTTTATTACTTTCATTTTACAGATAAGGAGACTGAGACTTAGCAAGGTTATGGCAGGTGGCCAAGACCACAGAGCAGTGAGTGGTGGAGCCAAGATTCACCCAGCATTTGTGCTCCTAGGTACTGTGATTTAAAGTCATTACATGAAATACCCTAAGGCACAGGTTATTCTGTGTCACAAATGGGACCTCTTGACCTCTGTTTCCTGTTTCTGCCTGAGCTGTTTTCTGTTATTCTAACAGATGAGGAGATAGACCTGATCTGTTTTACACACACACACACTTACATCATTTCTTCCCATAGCACATATGGCAATGCGATTCGGAACTCTGGACCTTGAAATATTTGATTAGAACAAGTATCTTCACGAAACTACAGGACACAGCTCATTGTCCACCACCCCTACACAAGCAATATCCACTAGATGAGAAGTCAGGCAGGAGAAAGCCAGTGGTCCCAACTGAGCACTCACGGCATGCTTGAAGTGGAAGCCAAGGAGCCCTGCACTTACTCAGAATGATGCAAAGCAGCTGCAAGACTGCAATGGCACGATCATTTCTCGTTCATGGGGAGAGTGGGACACCTCTGCAAAGAATGGTCCTGGAGCAGGCCACTGGGGATTGACCAAAAGGCAAGCAAGTTGTCAACTTGAAAGGACAGGACCACCTTCCAAAACAGAGCTCTCACTGCCTCGCGCTGTAGCTAAGATGCTGCTGTAAGGAGATAGACGTGAGTGCTTAAATCACCAAGCAGGAAAAAAATCATTTGTTCAAAATCTGCATTAACCTCCACATTCCCATAAATGCCAAACTTCTGTGTGCTAAGTAGAGTCACCCCTTACTTATTTGTATTAGTGATATTATAGAAGGTTCAAATGCAGATGATCCCCTTTTTCCCCCTCCGAAGCCACAGTGCAGCTAGACATGTCCACATTAAGGTATTAAAAGATTTCTGATAAAATTAACTCATTTGGTATGCACAGACATGCCAGGAATTGGTCTAGAGGACACAGGAATGGAAAAAAGAACAACAGACCTTTCGTCTCTTGTCCTCCTAGGGCTAGACTCCAAGCGGAACAGTTATGCTAAGAGTGTAACATTAGGTCATTATCAGCAGTATATCAGCAAAAACCGTGCTGCCACTGAGTCGTTCAACAGGACCAGAGACCCAGAGATGGACATCTCAAAGCATCTCAGTTACAACACTCTGATTACAGGGTTTTCTAGCAGGATCTCAGAAGTTGTGATGCCTCCCACTGGACCTAGGATACCTAGACCAGAATCACCGTGGGTTCTGGTCTAAAGGCAGATTCCTAGGCCACATCCTGTGTCTATGAAATCAAAATCTCTGAGGGCTCAACCCAGGAATGTGTGTGCATGTTAACAATCTCCCCAAGAGAGTCTGATGCTGACCCTTCAGGTGACCACTAGCCTAGTGATCACGGCTCTAGATCCCTAAGCCTACAACTGAGATCAAGAGATTCAACTTGTTACTTTATGTTCTTTTTCACTTTGGTGATTTTTCTCATTGTGCTAGAATAAAACCATCTATTAAGAGCTAGTAGAGAATTTATTGAGAGCTTGGGATTTATAACTCAGGAGAGCCAGGTCCAAATCTGTCACTAAGTAGTTACAGTAACCTTGGACAAGTTACTTAACTCTCTAAGCCTCAGTCCACTCATCTGTTAGATGGGGAGTGATAGTTACCTCTTGGTATTTTTGAAGGGATTAATGTAATAATGCCTGCAAGGTGACAAGTACAGTGCTTGAAAGGAGCAGGATAATGACAGTGTTGGCGGCGGCGGTGGTGTTGACATTGAGGCTCACAGCCAGAAGGAAGGGTCGCTGACAGAGCCATGAGGAGTCCTGGGTTTGGAATCTGAGAACTTGGTGAAGTGAGATAAGGGGATGATGGGGACATGTGTGTGAGGGTGTTTGTCAGGGACAAAGGAAGCACTCTAATTCTAGGGTTCTGCAAACTGTATCCCTTAGGTCAAATCCAGCCTATCTGTTTGTAAATAAAGTTTTATTGGAACACAGCCACCCCACGTGTTTACATTTTGTCTATGGCTACTTTCAAGCTAAAATGGAAGAGCTGAATAGTTGTGACAAAGACCATATGGTGCACAGAGCCTAAAATATTTACTGTCTGGTCCTTTTCAGAAGAAGTTTGCCAATCCCTATCCTTGTGGGTTGCAAGAGGGGCTTTTATGCCAGAAGAGGGGGCCCAAGAGAAGACACTGAATAATGAGGAAGACAAAAGTGCAGGCTGAGCTGACTTGTGCCGCCCACCAACACTCCACACACAGCACAGACCACACATACATGTGCCTGCACACACAAGCATAACATACCCCACGCTTACTACCCGTGACACACACAAACCCACTACATAGCCTCTACACCTGCAAGCACTCCACCTCCCCAGACACTCCTACACATTCCACATGCCCCCTCCACACGCAACACATATCCCACGTCTCATACACACGCCACACACTCCACACAAAACACACTCCCCCAACCCAGATGTAAGTGCATTCCTCCGACACCGTCCACAGTCCCCTCCACACAGTACACCACCCACTTCCAGGAGATTGGTCAGTATTCTCCTTTTAAGGGTTTCTCAGGACACCCATCTCCCAGTCTGGCCAAAGGGAAGAAGCACAAAGCTGGGAGCCAGAACACTTAGACTCAGTCCTGCCCCTGCCATTAACCAGCTCTATGACCCTGGGCAGGTCATTGTATCTTTCTGAGCTTCAGCGTCCTCATTTGTAAAATGAGGATGTTGGAATCGTTGGGCTATTTACTAATGCTAAACATACCCTAAGTACAGGCATTCCATGCAGGGGTTATAGCCTTTATGCATCTGTTAGGGACAAAGGACTTGAGAGTTAAGGAGTTGATTGGATTGCTGGATATCCCCTTGGTTCCTTTCAGCATCAGGGTTCAGGCTCATGCTCTGGGAATGGCATTCTTAACCTCTACCTTTGGACATAATGGTCATTATATGAACACTAAACAAGTGTTGATTAGTGTTATGAAATGAATTACGTCCCCTACCCCAACCAAATTCGTATGTGAAGCCCTAACCCCAGTGTGAGGTACTGGAGACAGGGCCCTTAGGGAGGTAATTATTCTGATCTAATAGGGTTTGTGTCCTTATAAGAAGAGGAGGAGACACCAGAGCTTGCTCTCTCCATGCCTGCATAGAGGAAAGGCCATGTGAGGACACAGCGAGAAAGTGGCTGTCTACAAGCCATGAAGAGAGACCTCACCAGAAACCAACCATGTTGGTGCCTTGATTTTGGAATTACAGCCTCCAGAACTGTGAGAAAATAAATTTCTACTGCTGAAGCCACTCATTCTGTGGTATTTTGTTATGGCAACCCTAGCAGACTAATACAGCTAGATTCCAGGCTTGGTGACTTTGTAAGGAGTAACAATGACACACTCCTTGGCTCAAAGGGATTTTTCAGTAGATGAAGATTAGGAAGGAGTAGTGTCAGACACTGAGTAGTATCACTGTGTTTCACCCCCAGTCTTGTTCAGTTTCATCTTAACTTTATTTAGACTGTGGGTTGATGGACCTGGTCGTTGTTTCTATGACAAATAAGTGGAAAAAATGAAGTCAGGAGGTCTGCATTCCAATGTCAGCTCCACAGTATTATGCAAATTAAATCTAGCTTGGGGTTCATCAGATCTGAGGTCAAAAACCTGTTCCACCTTTAGCTGTGTGACCTTGGACAAGTTACCCAACCCTTCTGATGGACAGTTGCTTTTATTTATAAAATGAGAGTAGCATTAGTCACTTACCAGGTCACTGTGAAGATCAAATACAATAGAGCATATAAAGAACTTAGCTCATAGTAGGTAATGCTATGCAATATAACAAATCTAGCTTACAAGTAGTTGGTTGCATTAGTTACCTTTTGCTATGTAACAAATTACCCTAAAACTTAGTGGCTTAATGCAACATTTTAAAATATTTTAAAAATTGTCTTAGCTTATTGCCTCTGATACTCAGATTTCTTACAAGGCTACAATTAACATGTTGGCCAGGGCTACAGTCTCATCTGAAGCTTGACTGGGGAGGGATCTGCTCACTCAGGAATTGGTTCTTTGCTGTATCAAGGGTCTCATTTCTCTGCTGGAACTATCAATTCCTTGCCATGTTAGCCTCTCTATAGGGCAGCTCATACCATGGTATCTAGCTTCCCACAGAGCAAACAAGAGAGTGAGGGAGAATGTCCAAGACGGAAGCCACAGTCTTTTTGTAATTGAATCTTGAAAGTGACATCTTATTACCTTAAGCCACATTCTATTTATTAGAAATCAATCATTAGGTCTAGGACACTCTCAAGGGTAGGGGATTACCAAGGGCATGAAAGTCAGAAGGTGAGAATCACTGGGGGTTATCTTAGGGGCTGCCAACCACAGCAGTGTAAAGTGTGAAGAAGAGCAGAAAGATGCCCTGGAATAAGATTACAGCCAATCCTCATTATTAACAGATTCCATATTTTTGAATTTTCCAGCTTGCTAAAATTTATTTATAACTCCAAAATCAATACTCATGGCACTTTGCAGTCGTTTACAGACATGTGCAAAGCAGTGACCAATTTGAGTCACCCAACACACACATTTACAGCTGGTGTGGGACAACAAGAGGACCCTACCCCTGTATTTCCCCTGAAAGCAACGGTTCAGTATTCACTAACTCACTGTGGAGACTTTATAGAATATAACCATCATAAATAACAAGAATCAATTGTAGTGGGTTTGAAATCCAATTCCACCACTTACCCAGCTGTGCTATCTGGGGCCAGCTTTTTAACCTGTTTTATTTTCATTAAGAGTAAAATGGGAATGACAGTAGACATACAACTGAGGGCTTTGGGGAGGATGAACTCTAATGTTCCCAGCACAGTGGACAGCACAAAGTAAGTACTTAATAAATAGGAGATATTATAATTATTATTGTCTGAACTCAGTTTCATCTGAATTACACCAAATTTTCTGGAGACTTCCTTTCTTCTATTCTGGGACAGTGCTGGGTACAGAGTAGGCACTCATAAACTACCTGTTGAATGAAATAAGGATACCCTGACTCCATCAGGCAGAAGATCTAGAGCTGGAGGAGAGTGAAGACTTCTGTGTCTGGCCTCTGGGTTTGATATCATAATTGTGGCCAGTGCAGGTGAAAGTGTGTAAAGCATTATAAAAACTCTCACACCGGAACCCATATCGAGACACTAAATCCATAGTATTGACAGACTGTTGACTCACTGCCCCTGGGAACCAAGAGAATGCCTGGCATATGGAAATGTACCCAAGACACAGCAGCCATGGTATTTTCCCCCACATTACCAGGAGTGAGGCCAGAAATGGATTTGGCCATAGTACACAATGGGATCAATAATCTGTAAATAGGTCACCTACGTAGTTTTGGAGATGATTTTTCATCTCTAAATGCCAAGTCATAGCCATAGGAGCTGAGATGTAAAATCTCTATGGCCTCTGGGTTTAGGATCTGACCTTGCTTTTGCAGTTTGCTCTGCAAGCCAAGGGCCCTGTCTTCCTCCAAAAGGGACAGCATTTGGAAGCTCTCCAATACAGACTGTCTTGGAAAGGGGCCCAGGTGGATTTCAAGGGCTACCACCTCTAGCCCTCTCTTGGGAAGGCTGAAAAGTTATTTGGGAGGATTATTAGGATCACAGCTGAAAGGGGGTGGGCATTATATCCTGTTTCTTGAGGGCATCTTGCAGAAGCTATGTGACTCAGGTCCAATTAATCTCTTTGTGACTTGTTGCCCTCCTAGGTGAAACAGGAATGGTAAACAGTGACTACTTTGGAAAGCCTATGAAGACTGACCTACATGAAAGAGAAAGCAACTTAAATATATTCCCAGTAGAGTCATTCATCACCCTCCTCATCTTCTCAGAGTTTAGTAATAGCTTCTAACAATAGTTAACTTTTATTGAGCACTTATGTCCCAGGCATTATCTTATCTATTCCTCCCCAAACCCTATTATTATTCCCATTGTTACAGATGCTGGCACTGAGGCACAGAGATATGAAGTAACTTGCCCAAGGTCACACGCTAGTAAGTGTCAGGGCTTACATCCAGTTCACCTTTCACCTCCCGTAAAAGATATCTGGATTTTAACAAGAGTAACATTTTAACCTAAATATGCAGTAGGAATTTCAGGTGGTACATCCAGCTGGTGAGAAAGACATCTGGGGAAGACAGGTCCTGCACTGCACTTTATCCATGATTATCTTACTTCTGTTTAGGAGCTGACCAGGTATTGGAAAATTAACCTCACTTATCATTTCTCCCTTCTCAGACATTATTCCTCAATCTTAAAAAAGGAACTGTGATTGATTTGGTGCGTTAAGAGATTTTACAGTTTCAGAGTTTAGGGAGCTGACCGGCCCCCTCAAACTCCACAGACACCACCAGTCCTGCTTTATTTTTTAAGAAAGTATCATTTATCCCATTCAGGGCCAGGCACTGGACTCAGTACCTGACCGGCTTTATTGCTACCCCTCACAAAAATTCATGAGCTAGCTACTAAAAGTCCATTTTACAGATGAGAAAGTGAAGTCAGAATAGTCATGTGGCCTCTCAAGGTAGACAACCAGTAATAGGTGATTCTGGGGTTCCTGTCCAGGGCTACCTGGCTCCAAAGCCAGACCTCCCACTTCGCTACATTATGATCCCAGAAAGCTTCCTTGATGCTATAAACCTGCTCCTTGTGCCAAAAGTTTTCATTAGTCCAGCTGCTACTGAGTGGCAGCTGAAACTGCTAGGCTGGATAAAGGCTGTTGAGCTTGGCAGGAGATGGAAGTGCCACATAAAACAAAAGCCTCTTTGGAGGCAGGAGATGTGGCCCAGAACACCAGCTAACAAATACTAGGGGTATAAAGTGACTCAGGTTGTAACTTAACTTTTATCACACCAAGGAGAGGTGAAACAGGAAAGGTTCATGTGCCAGGATTCCTACCTTGGATGTCAATCACAGCTCTTATTCTGCCACAGAAAGTTCAACTAATAGGCCGGCACTACAAAAATCCCTTCAAACATGGAAATTTTTTCAAGCAGTAATACCTTGAGCTGGAAGCAATAGAGATTTTTTCTTTAAGTCATAGGACAGATTCTGACGCTGAACTCTGGGCAATTTGGTGCCTACTGACCAAAACTGGCCTCAGCCACACAGATGGGTAGAAGTATAAATTAAAATGACATTTCTGGAGAGCAATTAAGTAATACAGATCAAAGAGCTTAAAAATGTGCATCGCCTTTTATCCAACCATTCTGCTTATAGAATTGTATCCTAAGGAAATAATCAGAGATATGCACAAATGAGGTTATCACAAAATTATTTCTTAAAGAAAATAATACAAATAATCTGCATGTCAAACAACAGGGATGAGTTATGTTCACCCACTGTGGTAAACGAGGCAGGTGCTGGCTCAAATCTCATGCCTTTCCCTCTCAATCCTGCTTCTGCTCCAGTGCTCCCTACCCAGTTGATGACACCCTCATCCAACCAGGTGCACCAGGTAGAAATCTGGGAATGGTCTTGGATGCCTTTCTCTCCTTAGCTCCCCTATCCAAGTCATTCACCAAGCCCTGTCCCACACAACTCCTAAAAGAGATCTCAAATCCATCTACAGATGAGAAAAAATGTTTTACTTTAGTGCATTTTTTACCAACTGAAGGTTTGTGGCATTCCTTCATGGGGCAAGTCTATCAGGGCCAGTTTTCCAAAGGTATTCACTCACTTCATGTCTCTGTATCACATTTTGTCAATTCTCAAAATATTTCACACTTTTTCATTATTATTATATTTGTCACGGTGATCTGTAATCAGTGATCTTTGATGTCACTGTTGTAATTGTTTTGGGGCACCATGAACCACACCCACATGAGACTGCAAACTTGATAAATGCAGTGTGTTCTGACTGCTCCATTGACCGGCTATTTCCCCATCTCTCTCCTTCTCCTTGGGCCTCCCTATACCCTGAGACACAATAATATTGAAATTAGACCAATTAATAACCCTACAATGGCCTCTAAGTGTTCAAGTGAAAGGAAGAGTCACACATCTCTCACGTTAAATCTAAAGCTAGAAACAAAGAAGTGAAGCTTAGTGAAGAAGGTGTGTCGAAAACCAAGATAGGCCAAAAGCTACGCCTCTTGTGCCAAACACTTAGCCCAAGCTGTCAATGCAAAGGAAAAGTTCTTGACGAAAATTAAATGCACTATTCCAGTGAACACACAAATGATAAGAAAGCAAACCAGAATCATTGTTGATATGGAGGAAGTCTTAGTGATCTGGATAGATCAAACCATCCACAATATTCCCTTAAGCCAAAGCCCAATCCAGAGCAAGGCCCTAATTCTCTTCAATTCTATGAAGGCTAAGAGAGGTAAGGAAGCTGCAGAAGGAAAATTTGAAGCTAGCAGAGGTTGGTTCATGAGGTTTAAGGAAAGAAGCCATCTCTGTAACATCAAAGTGAAAGGTGAAGCAACAAATGCTGATGTAAAAGCTGCAGCAAGTTATCCAGAAGATCTAGCTAAGATAATAAATGAAGGTAGCAGCACTAAACTATAGACTTTCAATGTAGATGAAACAACCTTATATTCGATATACTGGAAGAAGATGCCATCTGGGACTTTCATAGCTAGAGACGAGAAGTCATTGCCTGGCTTCAAAGTTCTAAAGGACAGGATGACTCTCTTAGGGGCTAATGCAGCTGGTAACTTTGGGTTGAAACCAATGCTCAATGACCATTACAAAAATCCTAGGACCCTTAAGACTTATGCTAAATCTACTCTGCCTGTACTCTATAAATGAAACAACAAAGCCTAGACGACAGCACATCTGTTTACACCATGGTTTACTGACTATTTTAATACTACTGTTGAGACCTACTGCTCAGGAAAAAAAATTCCTTTCAAAATATTACTGCTCATTGATAATGCACCTAAGAGCTCTGATGGAGATGTACAATGAGATTAATGTTATTTTCATGCCTGTTAACACATCATCCATTCTGCAGCCCATGGATCAAGGAGGAATTTCAACACTCAAGTTTTATTATTTAAGAAACACATTTCGTAACACTATCGCTGCCATAAATAAAGATTCCTCTGATGGATCTGGGCAAAGTAAATTGAAAACTTCCTGGAAGGATTCACCATTCTAGATGCCATTAAGAACACTCATGATTCATGGGAAGAGGTCAAAATATCAACATTAACAGGAGTTTAGAAAAAGTTGATTCCAACCCTCATGGATGACTTTGAGGGGTTCAAGTCTTCAGTGGAGGGAGTCACTGCAGATGTGGCAGAAATAGCAAGAGAACTAGAATTTGAATTGGAGCCTGAAGATGTGACTGAACTGCTGCAATCTCATGATAAAAATTTAATGGGTGAGGAGTTGCTTCTTATGGATAAGCAAAGAAAGTGGTTTCTTGAGATGGGATCTGCTCCTGGTGAAGATGGTTGAAATGACACCAAAACATTTAGAATATTGCATTAACTTAGTTGATAAAGCAGCAACAGGGTTTGAGAGGACAGACTCTAATTTTGAAAGACACTCGACTGTGGGTAAAATGCTATCAAAGAGCATTACATGCAGGCTACAGAGAATCATTCATGAAAGAGTCAACTGACGCAGCAAACTTCACTGTCGTCTTATTTTAAGAAATTGCCTCAGCCACCTCAACCTTCAGCAACCACCACCCTGATCGGTCAGCAAACATTGACACTGAGGCAAGACCCTCCTCCAGGAAAAGACTATGACTCGCTGAAGGCTCAGATGATGGTTAGCATTTTTTAGAAATAACCTATTTTTAATTAAGGTATGTACATTGTTTTCTTGACATAATGTTACTGCATACTTAGTATATGCATTAGACTACAGTATACTGTAAACATAACTTTTATATGCATTAGAAAACCAAAAAATTCATGTGACTCTCTATAGCAATACTCCCTTTATTGTGGTGTACTTGAACCAAACACCCAGCGTCTCCAAGGTATGCATGTACTTCTCTCTGTGTGCACTTGCCAGTGTCCACTTGGCATGACCCTAGTCCAAACCACCAGCTCTTCTCTCCTGGACACTCTTAGGTTCCCTGTATCTGCAAAGGGTCACCACTGTGCCTAGAGTTCTCCTTTTAAAAGGAAATCAGACTAGGCTCTTTCCCTGCTTTCCTCTCAAAGCCTTCCCATTGTATTTGTGATTAAAAAATTTCACCACATGCCCAACTGCAAGACCTTAAGCAGAGGTGAGCACACTTCTCTGTAAATGCCAGATAGTAAACATTTTAGGCTTTTCAGGTCACTCAGTCTTTGTAGCAACTATACATTTTCGACATCAGAGCATGAAAACAACCATAGACATTACATAAGTGAGTACACATGTCTCTGTTCCAATAAAACTTTATTTTAAAAAGTAGGTGGTGTGCTGGATTTGGCCCAAGGACAGTAGTGTGCTGATACTTGCCCCATAGGATCTGACTCCTATTTCCCTCTCCAACTTCCGCAAATCCCCCGTCTAGTCACTCTCTCCTCATCAGGACCCCAGGAAAGCTGTTCCCTCCATAAAGAGTCTTCCCATTCCCTTCTGCTTCCTGCCTGCCCACTGCCCTTATCTCCTTGGCTCAACACATGCCTGCCTTTTCTGGCCAGCAATTTCTCACTATTCTGGTCTCAGTTTCAGGGTCCTTTCCTTAGGTGATCCCCCTGATGCACCATAGGCTAGGTTAGGACCCCCATCCTCTCAAAAGACTCAGGGTTTGTCCTTTGTCGAGTTTGCCGAATGTGAGATTAAATACCTCTTAGTGCAGTTGTATGTCACTTCTGCTAGACCCAAAGTTTCATGAGGTAAAAGATCATGCATATTATTCATCACAACTGTATTCCCAGTGCCTAGCAAGGTACTTGATACACACAGAAGCATTAAATATTTGTGGAAATGTTGACTGAATAAGTGATCACACAACTAGGGAAAAAACCCAAACGGATATATACTGAAACATTAAGTATAGGTGTAAGTGTATAGGTGATTTTTATTTTCTTCTTATACATTCCTCCATTTCTCAAATTTTTCACAAAAAACATGTATTACTAATATCCTCAAAAAAATAATCAATGTCCAAAGAAAAAGAGGAGGGAAGAAAGAGACTCTGCTTCTGTCTTCAACTAAGCTGTAAGATGCCGATTTTTGGTACACCCCAAATTTTAGACCATCATCTTTCCTCTGCTTCTTCAGAGCTGCCTAATAAACCCCTCTACTTCCCTGCTTGTTACCTTTACCTGGCCATTCCTCATGTTCTACAGGTGACTCCATCAGATCCAGGAACACCTGTGTACCTGGGTAGTGACTTGAGTTGAGCCACCACTCCCAGGAATGCCTGTAACAGATGGACACTAGTGTACCCACACTCAGGAGGTCTAACTGACCTTCCAGGGTCTTCCAGCTCCAAGTTTAGGAAGGGGTTAAGTGATCAATTGCAGCCTTGTGACATAATCGGTACCAGTGGCTTTGCAATGCAGAAACTGTCCATGCAAATGGGAAGTAGGACAGCTAACTTATTTCTTTCACTCACCAGTGGCTCAACTTCAAACATCTGGTCATTTCCATGCCAGGCTGATCTCCAAATAGTACTCCGGGGCAATAGGCCACATGGCCACCACATTCCTATTCTTTCAGCCAGTAATTCCCTCCACATTCAAGAGGAAGCCAGTGAAGATGAGACTAATTATTATCTCCATTTAGAGATAACATTTTAGTCATCTTCTGAAAGAATCTGTGTGAGTGGAATAAATAAACAGAAACGTGTCGATTATGTGAAAGGCTGTGGGGCTACAAAGAAGTAAAAGGCTTTACCTCTGTCCTTGATTCAAAAAGTTTCCAGACTATTGGTTATTCAAAAAATAACAAAAAGACAACAATACAAGGGCAAGTAAATAGCAGCAATAGTTGTCAAACAAGTGACAGAGACAGGAAGTGACAGGCAGGTCACACTTGCCCCAGTTCTCACAAAATCAAGGCCATTATCTCACATCCTTAAGTTTCTCAGAATCTCAGAGCATTATTGGTTATTCTGTTATTGGTAACAGAAAATTCCAACTCAAAAAGGACTTAGGTAATAAAGCAAGTATCACTTCATATTTAATGAAGTCCAGAGGTAGGGAAGGGATTGGTTGCTTAGCAGCTCACACAGTTATCCAGAATCCTGCTCTTTTTCCATCTCTTCACTCTACCATCAATAACTGATTCAACCTCAGACTTGGAAATAAAATGGCTGCAGCCATTACAGGCATGACATCGAGACATGGCAATCCTTTCGCTTTTCTGTTAGGAATGAGAAAACTTTCCTTGGAAACCCTCCAAGAGATGCCCTTAGTATACCATTGGCTAGAGTAGGGTCATGTGCCCCATGAAACAAATCCTGGCAAAGGGACAGTTGTGACCTTTAGACCAATTAAATCCACCCGTGGAGCTGGGGTAGGATCAGCTTCTCTTGAAGCATGTGGTTACATGGGAATGGCTGTTGTTAGGAAGGGGAGGAAAAGAATGCTAAGCAGGCTCCCAATAACATCTACCACTCATGGTTAATTCTAAAGGTAAAAGACATTTTACACCTCCAGAACCTGACATTGCAATTACCTTTCCAGCTTCATCTCTTCCTACTCTAACTTCCCCCCCAACACACACACACCCTAGACTAGCCAGATTGCAATTCTTGCAGCTCTTCGAAAGAAATGTGCTTTCTCATACCACTCTGGAAATTCTTCCTGTGTCTCAGCTCTAGGCTAATCACAACCTCTGTTTGCCTAGAGCAGTCCTGATTTATACCAGTTGTCCTGGATTAACTACTAACTGTGCCCCCTTCATTCTTGAAGTGTTCCAATTTAGACAGGAGCATGAAAGATATTAAGGAAAGGAAAAAAAGGGTTTGGGGGATTGGGTGTGGAGAGTCAAGGAGAGAGGAGTCTAGGATGACTCGCAGGCATCTGAAATTGAGAGGTTGGATAAGTGTCATTCATCAGGGAATCAAAGAGGGAAGATGGTTTAGGGGGAGATGTTAATGAGTGAAGTTTTGGACTTTGGAGACAGTCGAGTACAGATGACCATGTAAAAGCTGATTAAGTTTAGAATTCAAGAGAGAAAGCCCTTACCTGGAGACAGAAATCTGTGAGTCAACAGCATCTCAATAACCTGAAGTCATGAATATAAGTGAGACAGCCCAAAAGAGATATAGAATTAGAAGATGGCCATAGCAAGAAATGTGGTGAAGTCAACATTTAGAAATTGAACAAAGGGAGAGGAGGCACTAATGGAGACTGAGAAAAACTGGCCCGAGAGAAAACTGGAGAATCAGGAGAGTGGAGGCATTGCAGCCAAGCAAGATGAGAGTTTCAAGAAGAAAGTAGTAGTTAATGAAGTTTACACTTTACAGAGAGCTCAAATAAGGTAAGGACCAAAGAGTTTACTGACATCAGGAATTCATTGGCCACCTTTCCTGGAGTATTCAGAGAACAGCAGAGAATCATAATTTTAGGGTCGAAGAGGACATCATTGATGACCTAGTTTTTAATAGGAAAACAGGTTTCAATGAGAAATCACAAGATTAGTTAAGTCTCAGTGGCAGAGCCTGAACAAAAAACTCCTGACACTTGACTCATTATTGTCTAACATATTATGCTGTCCCTTTCTGTGTGCTGAAACTGTAGAGATGGGTAGAAGTCGGAAGCATGCAGGATCAATACAAATCAGTCACTATTAGTCTAGGCAAACAGTTCTAGTTCTTCTGTCTTCACTACTGCTGCCTTGGTTGTGACCACTATCATATCAAGTCTGGACTGCTGCAGTAGCCTCCTCATGGATCTCCCCACTGCTTCCCATCCACTTCCCTCACATCAGTAAATACATCACATTCGGGCTTCCCTGGTGGTGCAGTGGTTAAGAATCCGCCTGCCAATGCAGGGGACACGGGCTCAAGCAGTGGTCCGGGAA